>NW_020837968.1:23193130-23579557 GCF_003676395.1 Aethalodelphis obliquidens
GAGAGAGAGAGAGAGAGAGAGAGAGAGAGAGAGAGAGAGAGAGAGAGACTTGTGAAGGCAGTATTGACCTACCTACTGATAGGATAAGGAGAGGAAACAGTCAAGTGTTAGGTTTGAGCTTCCATAACTGGTGTCGAGAAATGGATTTGTAGGGAAAGCTGAACTGCTTTCAAATTTTTGTAGTGCTGTGATTAAGCACTTGAGATTGAAAAGCCAGGTAGAAATATCCAGTAGAGAACTGAAAATTGAGACCAGGGAGCCTTCCAGCTCTTAGAGTATCATGGAACACCGCTGTTGCTTAAAATTTAAAAGAAGTATGAAGTAAGCAAATGGTGATCCGGTTGTTAAAAATTTATATTTTGGTGACTAGGTGATCGCTTATATCAAAATCTGATAAAATATACATTTATTGACTATTATGTGCTTGGCACTACCATGTGTTCTTAGTTATTACATTTGTGTGCATGAGTGTGTGTATGGTTTTTAAGCTCTATTAACCCATGTTCTTTCATTTCTGTGACTTGTTTACAGCATTTGTACAGTTTTTTCTCATTCATAACAATAAAATGTTGTTTAAACAAGTTACGATCAAGATTTAACAATGAAAACAGAATTTTTCCCTTTCTTTTAAAAAAATGACACAATTAGTTGTGGTACATGGAAGAGAAACATCTATTTCATGTCCCTCTTATGATAAGTGTTTTTTCATTGAAATTCCTTGATACTGTGTGTATGATTTATTTTCCAAGGCTTTTTAAAACGGCTGAAAATATGCTCTAACAACCATCTGATATGAAAAACTGAACAAAATGTGTACTCAGTTGAATGATTCTCTGAAGAAATAATGGTGCAAATGAATTATCAAAGTGTGAAATCATTAAAAACAAAACATGTTTGGGTTTTTATTGAATCTTAATTGCAGGCTTATGTATTTTCTTTTGTAAACTAAGTTAAAAGAAAATTGCCTATCTAAATTTTTGGAGGCCAGTGTTGTAGGACTTATATTGTACCATAATTTATTTTTCACATAAAAGCTGCTGTTCCTTTTTTCCCCCAGCATTAACATGCATGCTTTCCTCATGTAGGAGAATATATAAAAAACTGGAGGCCAAGATATTTCCTTTTGAAGACAGATGGCTCATTCATAGGATATAAAGAGAAACCCCAAGATGTGGATTTACCTTATCCCCTCAACAACTTTTCAGTAGCAAGTAAGTTAATTATAACTGTTGATTCACCTTGTATTTATTTATTTGTATGGCCTTATGTGTCACATATCATGGGATATATGAAAAGCCTATGAAAAAGTTTAGGTTTGTATTTAATAGAGAAATTTTCCGCTTGGATAGAATTTCAGTTCCTTAGCCTAGGGATTATCGATAATATGTGGTCTTATATAATGCAAAATAGTTTAATATTTTTTATAGTTAGAACTTTGTGATAAAAACAATTCCTCAAATACATACCTCAAGTTTTTCTCTATAAAGTGTAAACAAAGACCTTTGAACTTGGTTGCTGGACTGAACTTCGTTGTAAGATGTTGCAGTACTTAGTGCATCTCTAATCAAAGTTTCCTATCATAATTGTAGCTCTTTTGATGGATTGTATGATAAGAAACAAGTGATTTACATTAGACATTATTTTCTGGGGAGATTTTATGTTTGTAGTAAATTTTTCTTCCTTACAAATATCTAAAAAAATGTTTGTAATTTAAACTTATTTAGAAGTTCTATATTTGCTTGAACATAGCACAAAATAAACTGAAAGATAATGATTATAATTGTCATGACCAGGCTTTCAGATTGTTCAAATTACTGATTAATCAATGAAAGGAGTTTTCTGTGTTAATTTAGGAGTAAAGCATTTTAAAAGTTATGTTAACTTAAAACAAACTTGTGTAAGAGATAAAGTTTGTACCATTGGGATAAAATCTTTAACTAGACACCATTCTTAATTTTAATTTTGGCTGTATGTTGTTATCTATTAGCCACATTTAGAAAAGATGTGAGGGAAAATTAAAGCAAAAAAATAAATTAAAAATATAATAAATTGCAACATCAGAAAATGCAAGGTAGTAAAAATCCTTGAAGATTATAAAAGTCATTTTATCATTATATAGAGCCCCAGTTGTTTTTATGGATACTTTCTTTCAATTTTTTTAAACAAAAAGGTAAAACAGTAAACCAAAGAGTTTGTGAAATCTTACTTAAAAAATAAATTCTCTGTTTATATAAGTGGATTGTTCCGTAGGGAATTTCATGTTTTAAAAAGTGAGAATACTGTTGTATTTGTGTATTAATTAAGAAAATAATTTTTTCTCTTCACCAAATTTATGGCTTTCTTTCAGAAGAAAATTATTTTAAAAATCCTATTGTCAATTGAAATAATATCTTGTACTTTGTATTGACTTTAAGAATGCATTTTCTTTCTAAAGATCTTTTGTGCAAGCATTTGCTTTAAAGTGATAGAAATTGGCTTTTAAAACATAAGCAACATACATTATCATATCTGACCTAAAGCCAGTATGGTTTCTTAGTTTCTTCTATTTTACTAGCAAATGCTATTATTGGTTTGTCTGAAATAATTTATAAAGTACAGAACTCCTGTATCTGCTGATCAAAATGCAGCATTCTTTGACCTTATGAAATTTCACACCTCAACAAGTTTTAAAGACATACTGTATGTCACAGTCTGCCAACATCTGCTCTGACACTTCCACTGGCAGAGGCTGAAATAAATGCTGCACTCTTGAGGAGAAAACCTATTTAGTGACTGACAGTCAACTTATCCATGAAATTAATATTAGTCGACATCTGTAATCTTTGTTTGTATAATCAAGTAGTTGTGGATAGTTGACTCAAACTAATAAGTGAAGTTATAGACCGGCTCCTTAATTTTTGAAAGGGTGTTAATGTGGATCTTACACTAAATAAACTATTTTAAATTGATTATTTTTAACGCCTGACGTATTGCAATTGTAAGTTTTATAAATAATAATTATCTGAGGAAATAATGTGTAGTGAAATGGGCCCTGGTTGAAGAAATAGTTCAAATTTAAGCTCCACCAAAAGCCATGAGTATGACCTTGGGCAGGTCATTCTCTGAGACGCTGTGGTCTTTAGTCCCTTCATCAGCATAGTGAGAACATCTGGATTCAATGAATTTGTAAGGCCCTTTTGTCTCTAACATTCTGTGATTCTGAGGGGAGTTTGAGCAGGCTCTTGAAGAGTGAGTAGGAATTAAGCAAATTAAAATAGAGGTGAAGGATATTCCAGGCAGAGGGTAACAAAGAATGTTTTCATGAGATATTAAGAGAAGGAACAGTTGGAGCCAGAGAGGGTTACTCCACTAATAGTTTCCCTTTTGTCCTAGCCCACTTTAGTGTATGAAAAAAGATACTCTTATATGAAAAAAGAAACTAGAAATACAAGGTATTTCGAAGCTACTTTGGGAAATGTTACATATACACATGTATTCCATTCATAGCTACAATGAGTCCCCTATTTTTCCTGATAATTAAAAATGGTACTTCAAAAATTAATCTTTGTGGGTGTTAATGAAATTTTACCAAAATAGGTTTTTTATCCATATGAAAAATATAAAGTATGAGAACTAGAAGGGACTTGGAATTGATCTTTCCAATCTTCATGAAGTTTCAAATTCCTTTTCTTCTGATTTAAAATTTCCAAACAGATAAGTCTTTATACTAGTTGTTTCTACTTTCCAGTCCACTGCAGCCTAACTTGCTTTCTTACTCACTTGATTGAAACCACTTTTTAGTAAGTTCTCCAGTGACCCCTTAATTGCTAAGACTAGTAGACATTTTTCAGTTCTTTTTTTCCTGAATTTATATCTGGGATATATTTTATACTTCTGATTACTACTTCCTTTTTGGGATGATCTCTCCCATTGTGTTCTAGGATGCTTTTCTTTCCTGGTTTTCTTCCTTTGCCTATTGCATGCATTTTGATATCTAACTGGATTCTGGCCAAGGGCTGTTCTCACTATGTACCCTCTCCCTGGATGGTCACATTCACATTAAGGTTTCAGTTACTCCTATTATGCAGCTTGCTCCCACACTTATGTATCTTCAGGGCAGGCCTCTTTTCTGAGCATTAAGGTACTATATTCAACTGACTGCAAGACATCTCTACCTAGATATTCTTTTGTAGTCAACATATCCTAAGCTGAATTGAAGATAATTTTGTCAACTTTCCCCCCTGTAAGTCTCACTACCTCAGTTCTGTCTTGAGCAGAAACCTGCCTTCCATGCCTTTTTTTTTTCTTCAAATCTTCACCCCACTCCCAATTCATTTCTAGTCCTGCTGGTTTTGCTTATTTCTTTAACTTACGTCCTTCTCTGTAATCACCCTCGAATAAGCCCTCATCATCTCTGCTATAGATTCTTAACTATAGATCTCTGCCTGTAGTTTCTACCACTCATATTCTTCCTTCACATGACTGTCAAAGTGATCTTTCTAAAATTAAGTCCTAACTATGCTGCTTCCCTGTGAAAGCCCTGCCCTGGATCTTCATTGCCTACTGGATAAAGTCCAGATTCCTTCTATATCACACGAAGATCTCCTCAATCTGGCCTCTGCTTTCAACTCTTGCCTCATCTCTCTTTTGCTGTCCAATTATACTTTGGCAGTACTGAACTGCTTATAATTCCCTATATAAACTATGCTGCTTTCCTACTCTGAGCCTTTGTTTTTGCTGTTCCGTCTGATTGGAATGTCCTTCTGTCCTCTACTTGCCGGAATAATTTTTTTTTCGTCCTTTAAGACAATTCAGATTTAAATCCCTATCCTCATTCCTTGCTAAATTATTCCTCTCTGCTCTTTACAATGCCGTTATCTTTTGTTGTTATCACGTTGTTTCTTGGTTGTCTTGTTCATGTGTATGTCTCGTCCACTAATCTGTGAGTTATTTTAGGGGAAAAAGCCTAGTGTTATATCTCCTAGTGCCTACATACTAGGGTTTAATAACTGTTTTTGAATGAATGCCTGAAAACATCTAGTCCAGATTTCTTCTTTTTTAGATGAGAAAAAAAAAGCCTTTGAAAATTCAGTGATCTTTTTAAGGTTGCCCTACTAGGTAGTGGTAGTTAAGTATCAAGATTAAAACTCAAATCTCTCTACCATCATTTAGGTGTTATCTCCCGCTCTGCGCTAGCCCCTTGGCCCGCCTCCCCCCACAATTCCCCGCCTCTATTCTGTGACATTTTCCCTATCTAGAGCTTTGAGATCTGATTTTGGGTCAGATTCCAACTCTTAAATTCTAAATATCCTTTGGCATGTGGATTGTAAACTCTCCAACACCTATAAAATGCGGATATCAGTATTTGACCTTTATCCTTTTTTGGGTGGAGCAAATGTGAACTATATGTGTAATTGCCTTCTAGATATACTATAGAAATGGAAGTAAAATAATATTTTTTTCAAGGAAATTATATCTCTAATCAGAATTATAGTTAGGTAAGTTACTAATTATATATTGAGATTTATCTTGGCATAGGAAACATTACACTTTGACTGAAAAATAATATAGGATACATACAAGCATTGTTGCAAAGCTATTTTCAAAGGTACATTGAGCACAATAGCTTGTCTACCCAGTTAGTAGACATGGTCTGACATTTTGACAGTTATTAGCCCAACTCAGAAGTGGGAACAAATGCCCAATGGAGAACTTGAACATTTGCCCAGGTCTTGAGGCTTATCCTACTTTTGCTCTAATCCTTCCTCCTCACAGTGGTGGGAAGGGAGAAGTGCCAACCTGTGTCCCCAAGAGCACCTACTAGAATTCTCCCTTATTCCATGTTGCAGAAACTGGCCCACTCTGACAATATCCCTTTCCTCTCTGAAACCTTTCTTCTATCTTCTTCTATCTCTTTTAAAAAAGAAATTGGTCAGTCTGAACTTCGTAGGCCAGTTTTAAAAGTGAAATGACATGTTTACTCACTAATCTGTTTTTCTTCTTCTCTTTGAAAGAAAGTAAGGGAATTATGGGACTTTAACCTACCAAAAACCATTTTTACCTCTGAATAAATATTAGAGATTTTAAATGTGTAGAAAAATCAATTGATTCCTACTAATGCTTTCATTGTTGTTGTTCACGGAGATAGAGAAATAGCGTATGACTTGATTCTTAGTCTTACACAACATGTAATAGAAAAGTCTGCAATCTAGAAAAGCAATCCTGTAAATCTAAAATAACCCTATGCTATATAAATGTATACAAGGATTATGAGAGATCAGAATAGCTTACTTTTAAAGGGCTTATTGATTATTAGAACCATACTAGATTCTAAAAGGAGTATAAAATACAATTTTTGTTTGTAGGAATTTATCATTGACTCCGGAACACATTTGAATAGAGCATATAGCAATGGGAGGAAAAATGAGATGAATTTTATAGAAAATAAATGCTGTAGAAGTTGAGAGAGTAGGTAAAGGTAAGGTAAGGTGACTAGATAAGAATTTACACATGACATAAGGTTAACATGAGCCCAGAAGGACAGGTGATATTTAGATTTTTGGAAGAAGGAAGACTTTCTCAGTGAGGTTAACAACATAAGCAAATATGAAGTCTGGAATTAAGGAGTAGCCTGTTTGTGAATAGTATAGGCAATATGCTAGATGGATAGAGAGTTTTTGTTGGAGGAAAAAAACGTTACGATTAGATAAATTGTAATCAGGTTGTGAAGGATCTTGAATACCAGTTTGATATTTTTAATGGAAACCTGTTGAAAACCATTGGTGGCTTTTGAGCAAACCATTGGTGGCTTTTGAGCATTAGGTGTCCAATCACTGTTTGATTAAAAAAGAACCTATATGGTTATAGTGTACAGTAGAAGGCATTCATCCATAGATGAATAGTTTTCTTTCTCTTTCTACCATGAGTCAATCAGTCAGCTACGGATTGTCTTATTTTCCCTATTTTCCAGTCTCACTGCTACCATCCTAGTTCAGTACTTCATCATTTCCCCCCCCACCCGGATTATTTTGATAGTCTCTTAATACATCTCTTGCCTTCAAGTATTCTCCTCTCTGGAGTATTTGGAAGCAATGCATAGGATAGATTCATCTTCAGAAAAAAATCTTCCCTTGCAAATATCATCTTGCTCAGAAGAATCTTAAATTTTCTCCATTTTCACAAGAGGAAGATGAATTTTTTCATATTTATGTTTATACTGTATATATTCAAGTATTCCTTTTTTCTTCTATTAGTCCTCAATGTTCCATACATTTTTGGGACCTAAATTGCTAGATTTTATTAGGTTCAATTGCATGTGGAATTCTAGCCCTGCTTTTGTTTTGAGTGATTTTTAGACTATATTATGTATTTGATCATTTGAAGATTTGGTGCTTTTTTCCCTCTAATTGGGTTCAGATTTTTAGGAAAACAGACAGTTATATCTGGTACTAGGTGCATCTATCTCACTGTAAGGAATGTCTTACTTAAAAATTAAGTGAATTACTATAAATTTAATCAAAATTTCTTCCTATCCTTCATTTTTATGGGTGGTACTATATTCATATATTTGCAAAATTTAACCCATAAACTAAGTTTAGAATTGGGAGTGGAGAGAACCTTTTTTAAAAATCACTTTAAAAGGATATAGTTTTTAGAAAATGTTAAACAGTATAATGCCATATTTAGTCACATATTTCCTTCCTCTCATTCAAGTCACACTTCAATCTGATAAGAAAAAAATTTTCAATAGAATTTCTACTCCTTCCTCCTTTTTTCTACATTGTACAACGAATGTGCACAAAAGAAAATGTGTAATACCATTTTAATGGATTTAGAGTTTCAAATCCAGCTCCTCCTACATGTGAGAACAACCCTCTGTATCTCTGAAAGATTTAATCAGTTACATGTCCTTTATAAACATAAATTTATGTGTGTATCATTTGAGGTTCCTATTAGATAATCTCACGATTTTAATCAGGTGACCTGCTCAGATTTTGGTTAGAGCCTGTATTTCCCCTAATACAGGAAAAGATGATCTCTCACCCCTCTTTTCTGATTTACTCTAGAGCTAATCTATTTAGTTGTAGTCTTTACCTTCTGAGCCCCATTCATCAGCATATAACTTACTATGGGATCTTATGTAGAATCAAGGGAAATGATAAACTTCCAGAGCACAATCACTGTGTATTCTCATTTTAAAATTTTCCTATAACATTTATTATAAGATCTGGTATATTGGAAGGTCACTTGACTTGGAGTCAGTAGACCTAAGTTTGAGTCTTGGTTCCGCTACTTTACTAGCTATGTGACCTTGGGCAAATGGCATAACTTTTCTGATCTTCGTTTTTCTCATTAAACGTGAGGTTATCTACTTCTCAGGATTATGGTGAGGGTTAAATGAGATGATATAAGTGAAAACACTTTGTAAATTATAAATGCTATACAAATAAAAGTAATAACATAAGATAGAATATGCTCAGTAATATTTTCTTAATTGAGTTAAATGGCAGCCATTTTCCCCTCTCGAGCTAAGTTACATTGGAGTAGGGTGGAAACTACTCTATTGGGTTTTCTTTAAAGACCATTACAAGTTTTAAGTAGAACCTGTCTACAACGAGGTTGAAGTTGAGACCAGCAGCTCTTGTTTGGTTTGGGGAAAATTTTCAGTTTTATTTAATGCCGAAGACTATTGTCTGTAGAGGCTAGTCTTCCTTATAACTAAACAACATGAGCTAGACCCCTAAACCGTTCCCGTAGCCTTTCTGGAAAACGAAGAAGACATCACTGCAGCTGAAAGGGCAGCACCATTTGGATTGACCTCAGAGGAACTGGGTGCAGACCAAATTCTTTAATTAGAAGTTTTAGTCAGAAGTTTTTTGTTTTTTAATAAAAGTAATAAATCCTCAAATATCTTTCTGACTGTTCTAAGAGGATCCTTTGGTTACCATCCACTGTGGAAAATTTTTTAATTAATTTGGTTCTCCCGTTAGATAATTGCATTTTTGTAAGATGGAGTTTGCAATGGGGATTGTTTTTAGGGGAAGCCAGGCAAGGAGTGATCAATGTTAATAGCTTACGTTAATGTGAGGACATAAAAGAGATCCCAGCAGAACCAACCTTACTTCCTCCCTTCCTTCATCCCTTTCTTTTTCCCTTCCTCCCTTTCTCATCTTCTTCCTTCTCTCTCTGCCTCCCTCCCTCCCTCCCTCCCTCCCTCCCTCATTCAACTTCCCCTAAGGTCAGCAATCAACTCTCACTTATCCAAAGATACTTATGTAAAGAACACCATACATGTAATAATTTTCACTGAATTCTTCTTAACTACTTTTAAATTAAATTGTTTTAAAATATTTTTACCTTTCTTTACTTCCTTTTCTCATCATCCTAAGTAACAACCTCACACGCTTTGTTCTGTTTTGAAATTTCTTACCTTATGTGCATATGATTTAAAGTGACACAATTTGGAAACATAGGAGTTATCACAATTAATAATTAAACATATTTTTAGGAAATCTAAGTTCAAATGAATATTTAGAAAGTTTTTATTGAGGGTTTATTATGTTCTCAACATTGTACCAGGTACTGAGGGAAAAAAGAAGGAAATAAGGAAGGAAACCAACCTTTCTTTGAGCGTTACTATGTGCCAGGCCCTTTCACATATGTTATCTCATTTAATCTTCACAACAACATTCTGAGGTAAGTATTATGTTCTCCATTTTAAAGAGACTGAGAGAGATTATGTGACTTGCTTTAGGTCACTTATCTGGCAAATGGCAGAGCCAGAATTTCAACCTGTGTGTAACAGAATGCTAATCTTAAAGCCTGCGTTCATTTCATTAATCCACAGACATACGATGTAGCTCTTGGATTTGAAGAATTTATAATCTAGTACCAAAAATATGCCACAAACCCTTCGAGTTAGTATTTTGTGATTGGTATTTTGATGGTTCAGTTCTGAAGTAAGTTTATAATTAATATATTCAGTAAGAGTTTAGGAAAGGGAGGTGTCATTAAGGACTAGATCATCAAGAAAAGCCTCATTGAAAACTGAGATTGTTTGGAGAAATAGTAAGATTTCAAAAGATGGCATATATTCCAGGTAACAGGAATAGCAATAATTTGAAAAAATTATTTCTAAGAAACTTCAGCTGAATCTCTTATTGTTAATTTAAATGGGTATGAAATCCTCAGATATGAATGAAATCTCCAGATGGTATGTTATTTCTTTATCCCTTTATAGAGTGAAAAATATCAAAGGAGAAAGAAGGATAAATGATACGAATAAATATGGCACTTGAAATATTTAGCAGAACGCCATAATCATACCAGATACTTTGTTTTCTTAGTGTCAGAGTTAGGCATTCGGTCCCCTATTTGCTTACTTGGCGTTTTACATGCAGTTTCTGTAGTAACATTGCTATTCATCTTCTCTTCTAGTAGAATATAAAATAATCTTACTGATGCAAATAAATATTCTATTTTAAAATATCATCTTAAAGTCAATACTCTTTTTTTAGCTAAAAATATTTTGAACTGTAGCTTTTAGCTTGGAAAGGGGCGCATCATCTATCTGTTTATTTTTTCAAAATCCAACCTATTTTGTGTAAGAGAGCTGAGGTGGTGTGAATGCAGAGTGATTACTGGGTGTGGGGTGGGAGGATAACCACCTGCAGCCTGTGTGTAATAAGCAGCTGTGGTGGATTTTCGTATAATTTTTTAATATTAAATTAATTATTAATAGGTCAATATACTTCAGTTTTTCAAATAAAATTTTACTGAATGTATAACACTCAGCTAGCCTTTGGTGCTAAGGATCCTTGTACTGTTGTTTTTATCTTATTACTGATCCTAGAATTTTCCTCTATGATACCCTTCCATATCTGAAGAGTAAAAATAATTCTTTTTACACACATTTCTGAGTATACTCATTTATCACCAGATTACTTCTATAGATTATTTTTGGTTAAGTTAAATGTAAATAAAACCTAGCTGCCTTATTTGTTTAATATTTGTTTTTTAACTTAATTCTTTTTTCTAAAAAGTAGAGCTTTATATGTAATTACTTTATAAAAAATGTAAATTAGGGAATTCCCTGGTGATCCAGTGGTTAGGACTCTGCCCTGTTACTGCTCTGGTCGAGGAACTAAGATCCTGCAGGCTGCATGTTGCAGCCAAAAAAAATCCCAAAATTGTAAATTAAAAAATGATTATATGCCCATTATATTTGCTGCTTTAATCCCATCTTACTTATAATTAATACATATGACATTAACAGAGACTTAAGGAAGTAAAGGAAGAGAACTAACATTTTTTAAGTGCCTACTATGTATGAGGTGCCTTATTTACAGGAACATGACAAGAAAAACATGAAATGAATATTACCTTAAAAAAACCAAACTAAATAGTGAAACTGAGACCTAGAGAGATTAAGAAACTTTCCTAGAGTCTCAAAGCGAGTACATTGAACAATTAACTATGATTTGGATTCTGGACTAACACCCGGCTTGAATGCATTTAATCATAAATGGGGTTCAGAGATAACGACACTCTTCAAGTAATGTATATTCAGTACCACAAAAACTTCGTTATATGTCAAGTATTATTAACAGTAGGTTAATAGCAGACTGTCATTGTTCTCAAGAGGTATATTTTATTTAACTGTGAAATTTATTTATACTACAGCAGAGGGACAAGCATGGAGGTGGTAGCCAGGTGGCTGATTATTTGATAGAAATTTATTATGTAATATTGGGCCAGTCACTTCACCACCCTGGTGTTTTATCATCTGTGATGAGAAGGAGTTGGAATGAAGAATCTCTGAAGTCTTTTCTTCTAGAAGTCAATGATTTGCCTATCAGCAGCAGATAATAATTTCTTGGAACATTCAGTCTATTGAGAAGTAATAATAATAATAACCACTTGTTGAGCACCTGTGTGCTATGCACTTTATATGTATATTACTAGTCCTGCTGACATTTTTTCAGGATACATAATATCTCTATTTTATAGCTAGGGAAACTGGGCTCATAGAATTTGCCAGTGGTCATGCATCTAATAAACTTTGGAACTGAAAGCTAAACCCACAGCTTTCAGGTGTCAAGGCCAGTGCTTTTATCACACCACTGCTTAACTAAAACATCTCTGGCTGCTGTAGGGTCTTCAGGGTGCTGAAAGCAGCTTCTGGCTGCTGTAGGGTCTGCATAGGCAGTTCAGAAGGTGTGGGCTTTCCATGCCCCTAGACTAGATTATATGTTAGCATCATAGATCAAATCTTGTCATTCTCAACTAGTATATGAAAATATATTTCAGAGCTTTTGGATATTTCCATTTAAGGAAACTGAAGCTTAATGCAGAGAATTTAGTAGGTGAAGATTTCAGCCTTCTTCTTACAATTATATCAAAGAAGTCATAGGAGAAACACTAATTTTTAGAGACAGAATCATCGGATATTAGTACGTATTATATTATCATTGCATTTTTAACAAACTAGATTTGAGGGACACATTTTTTATCCCACTGCAGTTATATACTAAATCGCTGCCTTTCTGTTTTTCCCCCTATATCTTTATGCTATTTTAAAGCATTTGTTATATTTTGAATAAAGTTAAATGAGGCTCAAGGCCACAGTCAGGGGAAGGACCTTTAAGCCTTGGAATTTAGGAAGGATAGAGAGGCATTCTTTGGGGTTGGAAATAATACATAATCAAGCAGATGCTAATGAAAAAATGAAATGCAGAGCATGAAAAAAGAGGCAAGGGTGCCTGTTTGAAAGTTTTATGGAGGAGAGTACATTGCCCCTTTATTACAATAATGTTTCTGCACTATAATAAGGTCTTTCATTGCAAGTTCAGCTTTTTTCATTCATTTGTTTTGTGCTCTGCTTCCTGTTACTAATTGTCAGCACAATGGTCTTCCAACTATGAAGTCTCAGTGTCCTTTTGGACCAATTTGTCATTGTCTTTCTCCCTCACCCCCAACCCGTGCACTATTACTATGGTTGCATTTTTAGACATTTTTAATGTTTTAAAATGGCAGTGCTTTTGAAACATGCCAGAATAGTTCATGCTAATTGAATCATCCAACCAGCAACAGTTATTGCTTCCAAAAGCACACTGATAAAGTTTCTGTCTCTATAGGATATTCTTATAAAGTAATTAAAATATATAATTCTGTATAACATTATTCCATTTGCGTTGTTTCCTTTGAGCTTTACAATCGTCCTATGGAAATAGGACATTTTGTTAAAATATTTTTGTTAAACGGTATTATTTGCAGATCTACTCTTACCTCCTAAATTCTTTGGGATTTCTGTGCCTTTAGGAACTTACATTTCTACGGTTTTTCTGCTAATGGCTCTCTATTCTTATAGCTAGATTATTTTACATGACTAAGGAATCAACAATGTTGGCTTAGATTGACAAACCTGAAGAAGTTACGATTCCGATAACTCTAGTTACATGTTAATTCATGTTAGGTTTTTAACATTTTGGTCAATAAATATTTCAAATGTGCTCTCAGCTTTGTATCAATAATCTAATATTGACAGAAAGACATTTTTCCAATGTAACTTTGGCCAGTTTTCTTTGGGGGAAAACTGTTTCAGTACTCTGCATGTCACCTGTTTCTATCACTTTAGTATTGCAGAACACTTGAAAGTGAAGTATATAAATACAGCTTGTTATAAATAAATAAACCTTTCCTTCTCTCTTATAAGCAGCTAACATTCCTAAAACAATATGTGACATACTAAGAAGATCCAAGAATTTAGAGCTAGAAAGCCTGGATCAGAGACTCAGCTTTACAACCTTAATGACTTGATGATTTTGAACAAGTGACTTAAAAATCAGACAACTTTCATTTTCTTTTTTCTATTTGTGAAATGGAAATGATGAAAATACTTTAGAACTTTATTGGGAGAATTAAGTGAGAAATAATGCATGTAATATCTTAATGTTGTGGTTAAGCTGCTAATAATATGCTAAAATAAAGACTTAGTAGTTATTTATTGAAAAAGAATGAATTTTGGAGAAATATATAATGGAAAGCATAGTTTCCCTATTGACCTAAGTTGGCAAAGATGAGATTTTTTTTTTCTATTCTGCTAGAGATGAATGAGCAGATTATCCCAATGTATGCTGTTCATTTGGCTTGCAGTGTATCAAACTAAATTATAAATTAAGTATTTTTGTACTGTTACAAAGAGGCAGAGACCTGTTTATGGCTGGGTTGAAACTTTTTAAATGAGTTTGAGTAAGACTAATCAGGCTAATAGTATGTAGGACAACTTGGACAGGGAGAGAAGGCTGGAGAAAGGGAGACCATCCAGGAGGCCATTTCAGGGATCCAGATTTTGGTAATAAATTCTCTGGTTGGCTGTTAGCAGTGAAAAGAAGGGATGGTTTGTTACAAAAGAACTGTTACAGTGAATGTTGCAGACTGGGTTGAAGGAGAATCCAAGATGACTGAGGATGTGTTTCTTGGATGATTAGGAAGGTGATACAGAAATAAAATGAATGGAAACATTGTGTGGACGTTGTAATTTTCAGTTTGGAAGATTAAAAGAAACACCCTTTTAGATATGTTGAGAATGAGGAATAATAGGTCCTCAAAAGAGAGATGCCAGTTTTGCCATATGGAAATGGAGCTCGATGGAAAGGCTGGCACTAGAGGGGCAGGTTTAAGAGTCATCAAACGTCAGGTGATAATTGTGGCAGAGCCATGAGAGAGACTCTGCAGAATGACATCCAAAGTCCTTACCAGGTCATTGAAGGTCTTTTTGATCTCATCTCCTACCACACCCACAACTTACTTTACTCCAGTCACACTGGACTTGCCATTTCTCAGACATGTCTGTGGGCTCTCTCCAACTGTGGGTCTTTGCTCTTACTGTTCCTTCAACCCAGATCACTCTTTCCACAGATGTCTGCATTGGTTGCCCATTTCATTAAGGAATACCCTTTCTAAATAGTCTTTCTAAAATAGTACCACCTTCCCTGTCATTTTAACTTGTTGCCCTGCATAATTTTTCTTCATAGTACTCATTATCATCTATTATGTTATAAATTGTTTTAATTGTTTATTGCTTGACCACTTATCTCCTCAGTAAAATATAAGCTTTATGAAAAATAAGGACTTTGTTTTCTTCACTGCTGTATTTCCAGTGCCTGGCTTGTTGTCAGGCAGGCTATGAGCACACAGTAAATATTTGTTTAATGAATATCTAAATTTACTAAGGATAAAATTATCATTAAAGAAAAGCATAACACAAAGTTCTCAGCGTAAGGGAGCAGCTCAGTTCTAAGGAAGAATCCTTAAGAAAGAAGATTAATGAATGGTCAGAGAGTTGCAGGTAAAATCAGGCAAGTCTGTGTCATGGGGGCCTGGGAGAGTGACTCACAGGTAGGGAGCCAGGAGCATCAGAGGCAGCAAAGAAGTGAAAATGAGAAAAAGGAAATGTATTTGATGAGAAGATTTCAGGAGACCGGTAGAAACCACAACTTAGCTAAATGGTTAAGGAATATGTAACAAAGACCACTCTTTTAAATAATGTCTTTTAAAGGGAAGGAAAGCAGCATTCAATACATGTGCATCTTGCTCTATGTGTATATTTATTATTTGTTTACCCTGGTATGCATTGATAAGCAACTATGAAGATGAGTAGAAATTGTCACATTGATACATGGAAGCTTGAGGTATTTAAGTTGTAAATTAAAGTTGATACAAAATAAATTGATTATTCTAGTAGTGATACCTTTAAACTTCAATGCCCAATGAAATATTCTGAAGTTTAACTTGTGTTCAATGAGTTTAATTCACTAGAAGGGTCTTTATTTTAGGTATTCAAATATACACTTTATTTTTAAAAAATAATTTCCTTGGACATTTTTGGTACATACTTTGAGGAAAGAATCTAGTAGTATTTTGGAAGGAGTTTCTGTTTTTGACTTCTTATCGTAAAAATTTTCAGACATACAGGTAAGTAGAGAAAATAGCTTACTGTACTCTAATGTCTATTGTATTGCAAAACAAACAAACAAAAAGAAGAACCAAAAAATAGCTTGCCTAATGGTATATTAGATGTTTACATGACGCTTACAACTCTGTTAGGAAATGCCTCATGTCATTTTCATTATCTTAAACATTGTCCCACAGTGACCACAGTGTATTTTTACCTGAAATTTCAAGTATGTGGAGGGTATGCAGAGAACAGTTGTTCTAGAAGACTCTTGAAGTATTTGTTTGATTAATTAGAAGCAGGATATGGTGGACCAACAAGATGGAGATATGTTGATGGGGAAAGTGTTGGCTCTAAATGTACTTTTGGTAAATGGTGGTATCTGTGGTTACCATATTCATTAAAGAAAAACATATTAGGAGAAGTTCACGTTAACATGTTGTGATTTCAAATACAGTTTAAATCCACAAGTAGTATCCATGTTAAAACCAAAGAAGTAAGATTTATGATAATTAAAATGTCAGAATTTGAAATATGTATCATAAAGTGAAAACATCTCCTAGAGTGGAAATAATGTTAGTGACCCAGTCTTACTCCCCTCTTGTATAGAATTTTGTATTTTATAAAATAACTTTTTTTTTTCTTCTATTTCCTTATATGGAGAAGGATATGTTGACTCTGGGTAATAGGTAAATGATTCAGACCCAAACACTAGAAACATGCAGCTGGACCAATGCAAGTTTGGGAGTCACTTTTCTATCATTAGTAATTGAAAATTTTTATTACCGCTAGCTTTACTGGTATTGCAGTTTGTGAGATCCAGCAGTGAAAACATCCGGATGCTCTGCTGCCCTCCTTGCTGCGTTCTTTCTCTTCTGTTCCTCATTTGAATCCACCTTTCCCTTACATGCCTACTTGGAGAAACAAAAAGTGGCAGCAACAGTATCCTACGAAGGGTAATCCTCATCGCTAACCATCCCTATGGTGTGTTCAGAGCCAGGAGCAAATACATTGGGGCCCACCTCCCTCTTCAAACATTGTTATCAGATGAAAGCCTGGATTTCTTTGCAGAAGAAAGGATGTCACAGAAGGGAGAACAGTCAGGCACAGGAAGGTATGGGGAAGGCACAGAGGAGGGAACAGATAGGGCTTTTCATCTGCAGATTTTTTTTAAAGGCAGTTTTCCTAGCAGTGTATTCTTTCCAGATGAGCATGGAATGTGGATTCAGACAGACCTCAGGTAAATCCTTATACAGTTGCTTACAAGCTATGTGTTTGTGAGCAAGTTATTTAGCTACTTTCAGTCTCAATTCTCTCATTTATAATGTGGAGGATAATAACATAACAGCTCTTAGGTTTGGCCTGCACATGAAATTAACATTTAGAAACCTCTAATCAGTGCAGTGCCCTGGTACATAGTGATTGCAGTACACATATCCTCTACTGATCTTGCTCTCTACCAGGGTATCTGCCACACCTAAGCTATTATCCCCTCAGTGGAATTAATAAATCTCTTTAAGGTTGATGTGTTGAGTCTTAATTGGGTGCTATGCTTTTTTGCTCCCTGGATAATAAAACCTTTAAATAAAAGAAAGAAATGTTTTTTCCCTCTTTTAAAGAATATCTGTAATAGTATTATATCTGGGGCCTTAAAAATAAACTCTCTTTATGGTCATTATAACTTAAAGAGCATTGTTTAATTTTGTGATTTAATTATAAATAGAATCTATTATTATGTGTTTGTTTTTCACATTGGATGTTAGTGGAACTATTTTTAAAAGAATATAGTTAGCACTTAAAGGGTTAAAGCATTTGAAATAAAACCTAATCTTTTAAATAAAATCTGAACAGGTGATGTCTAAAAATTTTTTTGGTATGTATTTTCTTGATTTTGCATCTTGCATTTCCTCTATTTATTTGGCTTTCAGGTTTACAGAGTAATTACAGCTTTGAATGAAACTGGTCATCTGTGGTTCAGAGTGGTCTAAAAGTAAATAGGATGTTTGAAATTCAGCTTAGAGCTTAACTTGGTCAGGTGAGTGTAGCTAGTGTATCTATTTAATTTAAATACTGGTGTAACAAAAACTTTATTGAAAAATATCACCTACCCGTAAAATAATTCAGAATAATGGTAGTAAAGATGATCCAGGATCTCAAGAAAAAATGGAGGCATGGCTTGAGAAGATACAGAAACGTAGACGAACTAAGGAACAAACAAACAGATGAACAATACAATATCTGAAATAAAAAAATACACTAGAAGGAAACAGTAGCAGAATAAATGAGGCAGAGGAATGGATAAGTGAGCTGGAAGACAGAATGGTGGAAATCACTGCTGCAGACAAGAATAAAGAAAAAAGAGTGAAAAGAAATGAAGACAGCCTGAGACCGCTGGGACAATGTCAGATGCACGAACATTTGCATTATAGGGGTCCCAGAAGAAGAAGAGAGAGAGAAAGGACCTGAGAAAATACTGGAAGAGATAATAGTGGAAAACTTCCCAAACATGGGAAAGGAAACAGTCACCCAAGTCCAGGAAGTGTAGAGAGTCCCAGGCAGAACAAACCCAAGGAGCAACACGCCAAGATGCATAGTAATCAAACTGACAAAAATTAAATACAAAGAAAAAATATTAAAAGCAACAAGGGAAGAGCAACAAATAACATACAAGGGAACTCCCATAAGGTTATCAGCTGATTTCTCAGCAGAAACTCTGCAGGCCAGAAGGAAGTGGCATGATATGTTTAAAGTGATGAAAGGGAAGAACCTGCAACCAAGGATACTCTACCCAGCAAGGCTGTCATTCAGATTCGACAGAGAAATCAAAAGCTTTACAGACAACCAAAAGCTAAGATAATTCAGCACCACCAGACCAGCTTTGCAACAAATGCTAAATAAACTTTTCTAGGCAGAAAAGAAAAGGCCAAAACTAGAGACGAAAAAATTCCATATGGAAAAGCTCTTTGGTAAACGCAAACACACAGTAAAGGTAGGAAATTATCCACACACAAATATGATATCAAAACCAGGAATTGTGAGAAGAGAGCACAAATGCAGACGATTAGAAATGCATTTGAAGTTGAAAGACCAGCAACTTAAAACAGTCTTGTTTATATATAGAATGCTCTATCAAAACCTCATGATAATCACAAATCAAAAATCTACAGTAGATACACACACAAAAAAGAAAAAGGAATCCAAACACAACACTAAAATTAGTCATCAGCTCACAAGGGAAGAGAACAAAAGAGTAAGGGAAGAAAAAAGACGTACAAAAACAAACCCCAAACAGTTAACGAAATGGCATTAAGAACGTACATGTTGATAATTACCTTAAAGTAAATGGATTAAATGCTCCAACCAAAAGACATAGACTGGCCGAATGGATACAAAAGCAAGACCCATATATATGCTATCTACAAGAGACCCACTTCAGATCTAGGGACACATACAAACTGAAAGTGACAGGATGGAAAAAGATATTCCATGCAAATGGAAATCAAAAAAAAAGCTGGAGTAGCAATACTCATATCAGACAAAGTAGACTTTAAAGGTGAGACAAGAAGGACACTACCTAGTGATCAAGGGATCAATCCAAGAAGAAGATATAACAATTGATAATATATATGCACCCAACACAGGAGCACCTCAATATATAAGGCAAATACAGCCATAAAAGGAGAAATTGACAGTAACACAATAATAGTGGTGGGCTTTAATACCCCGCTTTCATCAGTGGACAGATCATCCAGACAGAAAATCAATAAGGAAACACAGGCCTTAAATGACACATTAGACCAGATGGACTTAACTGATATTTATAGAGCATTCTATCCAAAAACAGCAGATTACACATTCTTCTCAAGAGCACATGGAACATTCTCCAGGATTATTCACATGCTGGGTCACAAAGCGAGACTTGGAAAATTCAAGAAAATTGAAATTATATCAAGCATCTCTTCTGACAACAGTGGTATGAGATTAGAGATCAACTACAAGAAGAAAAGTGTAAAATAAGTAAACACATGGAGGCTAAACAATATCCTACGAAACAACCAATAGATCACTGAAGAAATCAAATAGAAAATCAAAAAATACCTAGAGACAAATGAAAACAAAAGCATGACGATCAGAAACCTATGGGACACAGAAAAGCAGTTCTAAGAGGGAAGTTTATAGCAATACACTCTTACCTCAGGAAACAAGAAAAATCTCTCATAAGCAACCTAGCCTTATACCTAAAGCAACTAGAGAAAGAAAAACAAGCAAAACCCAAAGCTAGTAGAAGGAAAGAGATCATAAAGATCAGAGCAGAAATAAATGAAATAGAGACAAAGACAATAATAGGTCAGTGAAACTAAAAGCTGGTTCTTTGAAAAGGTGAACAAAATTAATAGACCTTTAGCCAGACTCATCAAGAAAAAAGGGGAGAGGGCTCAAATCAATAAAGTTAGAAATGAAAAAGGAGAAGTTACAATGGACACCAAAGAAATACAAAGGATCTTAAGAGACTACTAGAAGCAACTATATGCCAAAGAAATGGATAACCTAGAAGATATGGACACATTATTAGAAAGGTACAATCTCCTAAAACTGAACCAGGAAGAAACAGAAAGTATGACCAGACCAATTGCAAGTACTGAAATTGAAACTGTTTTAAAAACTCCCAACAAGCAAAAGTCCAGGACTAAATGCCTTCACAGGCAAATTCTATCAAACATTTAGAGAAGAGGTAACACGTATCCTTCTGAAACTATTCCAAAAAATTGCAGAGGACGGAACACTCCCTAACTCATTCTAACTCATCATCCTGATATCAAAACCAGACAAAGAGACCACACACACACAAAAAAAATTACAGCCCAATATCACTGATGAACATAGATGCAAAAATCCTCAACAAAAGTACTAGCAATCCAAATCTGACAATACATTAAAAGGATTATACACCATGATCAAGTGGGATTTATCCAAGGGATGCAAGGATTTTTCAGTGTCCTCAAATCAGTTAGTATGATACACCACAGCAACAAATTGAACCATATATGATCATCTCAATAGATGCAGAAAAAGCTTTTGACAAGATTCAACACCCATTTATGATAAAAACTCTATAGAAAGTGGGCCTAGAGGGAATATACCTCAACATAATAAAGGCCTTATATGACAAACCTACAGCTAACATCATACTCAATGGTGAAAAACTGAAAGCATTTCCTCACAGATCAGGAACAAGACAAGGATGTCCACTTTCACCACTGCAATTCAACATAGTTTTGGAAGTCCTAGGCAGGGCAATCAGAGAAGAAAAAGAAATAAAAGGAATCCAGATTGGAAAAGAAGAAGTAAAACTGTCACTCTTCACAGATGACATGATACTATACATAGAGAATCCTAAAGATGCTACCAGAAAAGTACTAGAGCTCTTCAATGAATTTGGTAAAGTTGCAGGATACAAAATTTGTACACAGAAATCTATTGCATTTCTATACATTAACATCGAAAGATCAGGAAGAGAAATTAATGAAACAATCCCATTTACCAATGCATCAAAATGAATAAAATACCTAGGAATAAACTTACCTAAGGAGGCGAAAGACCTGTACTCTGAAAACTGTAAGATGCTGATGAAAGAAATCAAAGATGACACAAATAGATGGAGAGATATACCATGTTCTTGGATTGGAAGAACAAATATTGTCAAAATGACTATAGTACCCAAGGCAATCAACAGATTCAATACAATCCCTATCAAACTACCATTTTTTACCAAACTAGAACAAAAAAATCATAACACATTATAGACTGGAGACATATCAGTACGTGTTTTGTTACCCGAACATTATTGACTGGAGATGTATCAATACGTTTTTAGAGAGTAATGCAATTAATATCACTGGGGGAAGTTGTTAGAAGCCTAAAGTTGATCAAGGGTTCATTTTACAACTTAACGATTGTCATTAGTATTTACATTTTGCTCTGTTAGATTTTTGTTCTAACCTTGTGTATATTATCAACACAAGTTTATTACCATAAAATTTTCAAAAATGAAGCATCGTGAAATTTTGAGTGAAGAAGAATTTGTGGGTGAATTTCATGCACCGAAATTTCTCTGATTGTCCAAGTGTCATATATACTACTGTCTCAGAAGATGATCGTTCTTCAGAATATAGTTCTGATTCAGACAGTGTGAATATTAGACCAACAAAAAGATAAAAAACCTTAGCAATTGATTCTGATTCGGAAAGTGAAAATGAAACCCACTGTGCTGGAGAATGCTCCTTTGCTTCTACAGAAGTGGATTGAAGATAACATTTCATGAAATTAGAAGACTTTACAGGTGTGTCAGGTGTAAGTATTGAATGTAATAACCTGCAAAGTGTTAGTGAAATAACAGAATTAATTTTTGGTAAGGACTTTTTCAAGTTGGTTGCTTCTCAAAGAAAGTTGTATCATGAACAGAATGAAAAATCATATAAGAAGTATGAGAAGGCTTTAAAGTGGAGTGATGTAACCAATAGTGACATGAAGAAGTTTCTTGGATTAATAATTTTGATGGGACAAATAAAGTCACACTGGAAAGAATATTGGTTGATTGATCCCTTACTTGAAACACCTATCTTTCCAAAGATTATGATGAGAAGAAGTTTGGAACAAATAATGATATTTCTTCACTTTAATGGTAGCTTGGAAACTCTGCTTCCTGCAGACAGAATTTCAAAAGTTAAACCTCTTCTGGATTATTTTCCATCTGTATACCCAAACAAGAGCCATCACTTGTGGAGAGGATGATTTAGATTCAAAACCTATAATCCTGGAAAATGTACAAAATATGGAATTTTGGTCAGGATGGATAGCAAATGTGAAACTGATATATATGCAAACTTGAGATTTACACAGGTGAAGGAAAGAAATTGCAAGAAACAATATTATCAGTCCTACAACCTTATCTTTGTTCGTGGCACCATATTTACCAAGACAGTTATTACAACAGTGTGTCCACATCTGAAATGTTGTTGAAAAATAAAACCAGAATTTGTGGGACTATAAGAGAGAATCCTGGTCTACCAAACCAATTAAAGGAGAAATCTAAAAATCTACAGAGGGGAGAAATGACATTCACATGGAAGGGAGACGTTATTCTTATATGGAAAGACAAGAGGTTAGTCCGCCTGGTGACAACAATTCATGACACCTCCATAGCATCTATAGGAAAGGAAGACAGGAGGACTGGTCATCAGATAACTAAGCCCACTTGTATATTAGAGTATAATAAATATATGAAAGGAGTTGATCGATTGATCAATATTTGGCAAACTTCAGTATCCTCCAGGAAACTTGAAAATGGTATAAGAAAGTGGGCTTCTATTTGAGTAATTGTGGTTTATTCAATGCATTTAAAATTAATTGTAGCCTTAATGCACAGAGTAAAATGACTTACAAGCAATTTTTGTTAGCAGTAGCTAGAGAATGTGTAACTGACCATTCTGGTGAATGTAGTGGTAGTACTGCACCTGGTCCTTCTTGTGGCATTTTTAAAAGAGCCACCCACAAAGATCCACCTTGTTGACTATCAGGTAAAAGAAAATAACATGTTCTAGAGGAAATAATACCCACAGGACTAAAAAATGCCACCGGAAAGTGTAGGTTCTGCTCTTTTGTAATAGATGTTCTGTTCCTCTGCACAGAGGTGATTGCTATACTGTGTATCACACTTGAACGAAGTACTAGAATACTTTAGTAAGATATGTACAGAGTTTCAAATAAATACATTAAGTGCAAAAAAGTTGTTGATATTTACTCAAATGTGGGTGTTTAAGTATTCACTTACATAACAAATCACCGGCCACAGGCATTAGTTTCTGCCAAAATCCCCCAGTCAATAATGTGTTAAAATTTGTATGGAGACAAAAAGACCCTGGATAGCCAAAGCAATCATTTTTTTAAATATTTTTTGGCCATGCCAGGTCTTAGTCACGGCATGCGGGATCTTTGTTGCCATGTGTGAGATCTTTGTTATGGCATGCAGGATCTTTTTTACTTGCGGCATGCCGGATCTTCATTGCGGCATGCGGGATCTTTAGTTGCGGCATGCAGGATCTAGTTTCCTGACTAGGGATTCAACCGGGGCCCCCTGCATTGGGAACATGGAGTCTTAACCACTGGGACTACCAGGGAAGGCCTGCCAAAGCAATCTTGAGAAAGAAAAAGGAAGCTGGAGGAATCAGGCTTCCTGAGTTCAGACTATACTACAAAGCTACAGTCATCAAAATAGTATGTTACTGCACAAAAACAGAAAGATAGATCAATGGAACAGGTTAGAAAACTCACAAATAAATGCATGCGCCTGTGGTCAGTTAATCTATGACAAAGGAGGCAAGAGTGTACAATGGAGAAAAGATAGTCTCTTTAATAAATGGTACCGGGAAAACTGGACAGCTACATGTACAAAAATGAAATTAGAACATTTCTTTAACACCATACACAAAAATAAACTCAAAATGGATTAAAGACCTAAATGTAAGACCTGATACTATAAAACTCTTAGAAGAAAACATAAGCAGAACACTCTTTGGCATAAATCACAGCAAAATCTTTTTCGATCCTTTGCCCAGAGTGATGGGAAGAAAAACTAACAAATGGAACATAATTATACTCAAAAGCTTTTGCACAGAATGGGAGAAAATATTTTCAAATGATGTGACTGACAAAGGATTAATCTCCAAAGTTTACAAACAGCAAATGCAGCTCAATATCAAAAAAACAAACAACCCAATCAAAAAACTAGCCAAAGACCTAAATAGACATTTCTCCAAAGAAGACATACAGATGGCCAGGAGGCACATGAAAAGATTCTCAACATCACTAAGTATTAGAGAAATGCAAATCAAAACTACAATGAGATACCACCTCACACCAGTGAGAATGTTCATCATTAAAAAGTCTACAAACAATAGATGCTGGAGAGGGTGTGGAGAAAAGGGAGCCCTCCTACCCTGATGGTGGGAACATAGATTGGTACAAGCACTATGGAGAACAGTATGGAGGTTTCTTTCAAAACTAAGAATAGAGCTACCATATGATCACTGATATGTGGAATCTAGAAAAAATGATACAAATGAACTTATTTACAAAACAGAAACACTCACAGACTTAGAGAATGAATTTATGGTTACCAGAGGGAATGGATGGGGTGGGGGTAGGGATAGGTTGGGAGTTCAGGATTGACATGTACACAGTACTAAATTTAAAATAGATAACCAACAAAGACCTACTGTATAATACAGGGAACTCAGCTCAATATTCTGTAATAATCTAAGTGGGAAAAGAATTTGAAAAAGAATATATACTTATGTGTATAACTGAATCACTTTGCTGTACACCTGTAACTAACGCATCATTGTTAATCAACTGTACTCCAATATAAAATAAAAATTTTTTGAAAAAAGAAAAATATCATGGGATATGATATAATAAAACCTACCTACCTGACATTTTATCTAGGAATGCTTGCTTTATTTCTGCATATTAAATTGTTCCAGAAGTCATAGATAATCGTTTGGTTAATAGCTTTTTAGAATCTCTATCCAAAATTTCTACTTAAAAAAAAAATTGTCCTACCTTGAGTTAGGAATCTTTACATAATAAAAAGGAAAATATTCTTCTAAAGAAGTATTAGCCAGCCTATTTATTAACCCTGTCCCTTTTAAGAATTCTCTTCAAAATAAGTGTTTTCAGACATGCACCATGTTCTGAAAACTTTCATGGCATATTTTTCTTCATTTTAGAGAGAACTGTATGATATGTTCATGTTTCCATGTTATGACTAACATGAAAGAACCCAAAGTGCTTCTGTTTACTGGCTCAGCTATTTTAATATGGTAATTTAAAGTTTCAACTGTTTTGAGTTTGGATTCAGCTCTTTAATTATATCTGTTTATGCACAGCAGTAACCCCTGAGGCATTGTGGTAGATATTCTCTTCTGATGTTGACTCGACTGTCACTTGAATATTGTGGACTCCCTTTTGCTAGCCACTTCTCTCTTCTATAGTTTCAATCTAATGGGTATTATTTAGAAGTTGGATTGATTTACAGAGTATTTCATACTGAAGCCTGTAAACATATAGGTTTATTTCTATTCTTCATGTCCATAATTACATGTAACATTTTTGTTTAGCTAGAGGTTTCAGGAGGACCTGATTAAAACCTTTATACCATTAGTAGAATATTACTTTATAATCACACAGAATGATTAAAAATAGAGCTTAGTATATGCTGTAAGCCTGTACAGTTTCTTACTCATTTTTCTTACTTACTATGCCCAGAATCTGGTGCTTGGCCCATAATTGGCATTTCATATATGTTGTTGATTCATGAATACTTAGCATATTTAGTCAAAACAAGCATGGTGTGAATAACCACTTATGTCATTTTATTATTATTTTAATATTTTTCCAAAACAATTATATTCATAAATACAAATATTTTATTCTTTTCTAAATGTTACTTTTTAGTAGTTTGCTTGGGAATGGTAATCACTTTTATTTTCCTTTTCATGAATTGCAGTAATTAATAACCACTTAGAATCTCATACATAGTATTTTTAAATAGCTTTTACATTTATAGCATTAAGAAGTTCTTTATAGCATTTAAACTTCATTTAGGTGTAGTGTTGAAAATATGCTTCTTTTAAAGTTTACTTTAATTCCTCATAGTGCTTTTAAAGATGAGAAAATCTTGGGGCTTAATGTACTTTGCCTTGGGTAATAATAGCTGATAGTGTGTGATAGAGGCTAGATTTGAATCTGGTATTCTAAAGTCTATTATCTTAATTATTTTGACATCACCACAATGGAAAACTTAAGTAAAGCTTAAATAGGTGAACCTTAGAGTGGGCATTCTTTCTTTCCTTTTCTGTTCTTCCTGTGTCCCTTTACTCCATGGTTCACTCTCGAGTATTTCTGTCAGGACTGTCCCTCTTTTTAAGTGTCTGTTCTCCATTCTTTACATTAAAAGCCAATTGGCAGGAATTGCATGGTACTCCAGTGGTTAGGACTCTGTGCTTCCACTGCAAGGGCTATGGGTTCGATGATCCCTGATTGGGGAACTAAGTTCCCACAAGGCACGTGGCAAGGCCAAAAATAAAACAAAAACAAAAAACACCAATGGGTCAATTACTCAATCATCAGGTATTTACTGTGTACCCTTATGTGCTGTCACTGCTGTAGGTGCTCTGAGGAAGAGTCGTACACATAATTCCTAACTTTTAAGTAATTCATCTAGCTAGGACATCAAATTAACATTGATTAAACATCTGCAAGACAGTATAGTGAACCATTGGCTGGAAGCTTGATAGGAATTTTATAAAGAAGGAAACAGGAAGGAACAATGGGCTTCAAAGAGAATCAGATTGAGTCTGTACCTTACAGGCAGAGTAAGTTGGGGGAAATTATGTGGTTCTTTATTGGTGTAAATTAGTATAATATCTTTGGTATTTTAAAACTTTTGTATTTCAAACAAAAAATATAAATTGGCATACTATATTTGATTTTTTTAGCATTCATGTTTCAGAAAGTGTGTAACGTTAAGTAGTTAACTGTGAAACGATGGATTTTATGATCTGTCGATTCTATTACCTTTTCATTATTTTACATACCACCAAGTTCTCACTTCCCTCCTTACCCATTTTTAGTTCCTTAGTTGATTATCTAAACCATTCCCTTGTCTTGCATCCTGAATTCTGTTTCACTTTCTTGCATTTTCAAACTTACTTAGTTAAAATATAGCTTTGCTTAAATGCAATCCTTTGTATTCCCCATCTGCACCCATGTAACTGAAGTTATCTGGGGAAAAATATACAACCATTATCCCTGGTGGTACTTTAAATTCTTAATCATTAAATTCCGTTGGACCCTTAATGTTGTTTAGCAGTCATGGATATTTCCCTAGTCTGTTTGCTCCTAGAAGGCTATTATATATCTTCTCTTTTCTCAGAGCCCAAGTGCATCCTCTTCCAAACTTATTCTTAAGGATGGCTTTACATGCTAATTCCTTGGAAAAGTAGAAGCAATGAGCAAATAATTTCTACCAGCTCTGGGCTCCTTTACCCTATCTTCTCTCCTGTTGCATCACTAAATTCTCTATACTCCTGATTATAGCCAGCTCTCTACTTGTTTAGTGAATCCTATCCCTTTTTGACTATATAAGAAAGTTGCTCCAGAAATTTTCTCCTCTTTCCTGTATCATCAAAATTACCTTCTTGTTGGATTATTACTGTCAGAATTCACTCACTTGGAAAATGCTTATTGAGTGCTATATGTTAGTTCTCAGTGCTAACAATATATTAGTAGAGCTTATATTCTAGTTGAAGAAACAGTAAATAAAAAAGATATTAAGTTAGTCATCTCATATGCACAAAGATGAAAACATGCTATGGGAAATAAACAGTAAAGCAGGTAAGAGGAGTTGGGGTGTCCTGGGTAAAGGATGCAGATTTCATTACTGAGTGGCATGGTTGAGGTAGGCTTCAATGTGAAGATTAGAATTGATTTAAGACTTGAAGGAGGTGAGGAGTTAACTGTGGGGTTGTGTGAGGGGAAGAATACCTGGCAGAAGGCACAACTAGACAAAAGCCCCTAAAGAGAGAGAGTGCAGTGCATTTCCTCAACAACACTGTCTGTTGCAGTGTCAGCAGACAGCCCTATCCTATTTTCTCTTGTTGTCCAATACCAGATATCCTTTGGAGTGTAGCTCAGGTGTATACCTAATAATAGCAGCTAACATTTATTGAAAACTTACTCTGTGTCACACACCATGCTAAGTACTACAATTATGTATTATTAATCCCTACATCAATTTTCTGATGTAGGTACTCTTACTGCTTCCCATTTAATACTTGAAGACCAGAGAAATTAATTGACTTGTCTAAGCTTGCATCGTTAATGGTAGGAAAAAAAGTTGAATCCAGGCACAGTAGTGTTGAAATCCATACTTTTAGCCACTATGCTATGTTCCTTTTCTTTGAAGTCTTCCTAGATATAGATAATTGCTGACAGAATTTATCACTTCTGACTGACTGGCTCTAGGTACTATAGATTACTAAGAGTTTTAGAGGGTGCATACTGTCAAAGGCTTATAATCTAGGTAGGGATAAGGATACCTTCTTAAAAATGATAAATAGTAATATAAGATACTCTATGCTAAGTGAAAAATGAGGGGTACAATAATAAATAATGAGAATGTAGAGTGGAGAATGTAGTGAGAATGTTATGAGAATATAGCTTGAGGAATTGTCAGTCTAGGACCAGGTTGTTATAAAAAGCTTCATGGAAGGAGTAGAATTTGATCTGGACTTGAAGGACAGGTATTCTTTTGGCTGTTGGGGATTACATATGGTTAGGGGTAAAATAAATGGAAAACATTCCAAATAGTAGTATTAGCTGGATCAAAGGTATAGATAGAGGAAAGAGCAAGATGTATTTAAGGAAAGTTTAATAGTCCAATTTGGCTGGTTAATAGAGCATGTGACCAGAATGGGTGATGGATTGGAAAGGAATACTGAAATTAGGTTATGAACAAACAGCCTTGAGTGGAGATCCATAGAAATCGGTAAGGTTGCAGTGGTTTGTTTAGAATAGAACTCTGTACTTCTCAACTGTTTACTTCTTGGTTTAAGTATAAGTATATTCAAAGAGACATTTTATTTTATTTCTAGAATGCCAGTTAATGAAAACAGAACGACCAAAGCCAAACACATTTATTATCAGATGTCTCCAGTGGACCACTGTTATAGAGAGAACATTTCATGTAGACACTCCAGAGGAAAGGTAAGAAACTCATTTTTTCCATTTTGTGAAAAAGTGACAATCAGTCAAAAGGTGTATATGTATCTGACTTGACCATTTGTAAATATCTGTAAATATACTTGTAAAATGCTATAGTCCCCTAATTATTCTGTTTCTGGTATAATAGATAAATGACAGGCTTACAAAAATACTAAATCAAAACCTCTAGAAGTGCTATAAGATGTACTTTTTAACAGAAAATAGAGCATTTAAAAGTTAAAATGTAAATTAAAGAGGACATTTTAATCACCAAGCTACCTTTTAAAAATTATGTAATTGATTGTGTTCATATTTGGAATTCTAAGGCTGGTGATGGCAAAAGGTTTCAAGTAGTGTGCCATTATGCAAGTGACTTCCTGGAGTCACTTGTCTCAGTTATGCTGAGAAGGATTCTGAGATTGGGTCTAAGCTCAGTGAGGAAAAAAAAAAATCGGGCTTGATTGGCATTGACTATCATCACTGCTAAAGAGGCGGGGTGGCAAAATGTTAGTAACTAGCACACCAACTTCATCAGGCCCACATTTCATCCTCCTGATCTACTGTCCTCCAATTCTGTCTTAATACCTTTTATCTGGTGGCTCTGATACTGAGTTAGGTCCAACAACCACAAAATCACTTTTCTACACGTTATCATATATGATCCAAATCAGAAACTTTGTGAAGTTATATGTTATTAGCCTTATTTTCCAAATGAATAAATTAGGTCCTAAGAGACTTGTCTAAGATTTAAAACAAAAACAACCTCTTCCCCAAATGTAGTAAATAGTAAAGTATTATTTTAATAATACTCTTTTCATCAATAAATAGTAAACAGTAATGTATGATTAATTACTTCAGGAAATATAGAAAAGAAGAAGAATAGAAAAAAATGAAAATTTACTCAGAATTCTAATTCTACAACCAGAGTTAGGGACTGATAATATTTTCTTTTATATTCTTCCAGTCTTACTCTGTGCAGATGTATTTAGGTCTTTGGTATACATAAAATTTGGTATGTCCTCCCTCCCCACACACCCTTGTCTTCCCTGGCCATTTCTATGTGCTGGGTCCTCAGTTTGCTTATGTCTCCACCCATAACCATTGTTGGGCTAGTTACCATGTATCTTTCAGATCAGAGCTTAAAATGTCACATTTCCTACAAAACATTCTCTGACTCTTATAGAAGAGGTAGGACTCCCTTGCTATATACTTAGTTATCTCCTTGTATCCTTTGTATCAAGTATATCTCCACTGTAATCTTTGTTTGCCTTTCTCATTTGACTGTAAGATTCTTGACTAGCAAGTATCATATCTTCCTTGCTCATTATTTTATATTTAGCACGCAGTCCAAGGTCTGACATAGTATTTGTTAACTGGCTGAATGAACAGAACTTTTCCCATGTCAGTATATAGTCTTTGAAAATATTATTCTTAGTGGGTTTATAACATCCCATTGAAACATTACTTTTTTCATTTATGTTGGCAAAGCTAGACTTAAGCCATATCTTAATAATTATTACTAGTTTTTCAAAATAGTCTCAGCTTTTTTAGTACATTCTTTAAAAGTTTTGATTAAAAAACATAACATGAAATCTACAGAACAAATTTTTAAGTTATGGTATAGTATTATGAACTATATGCACATTACTGTAGAGCAGATCTCTATATCTTTTTCATCTTGCATGGCTGAACCTCCATACCACTGAATAGCAACTCCCCATTTCCCTTTCCCACCCCTGTTAACCACCATTCTACTTTCTGCTTCTATGAATTTGACTACCTCACCTTATAGATAGCTCATATAAGTGGAAGCATACAATATTTGTCTTTCTGTGATTGTTTCATTTCACTTAGCATAACGTCCATGTTGTAGCATATGACAGGATTTCCTTCTTTTTTTTAAGATTATAATGTTCCATTATATGTTTATACCATATTTTCTTTATCCATTCAACCATCAATGAACATTTAGGTTGTTTCCATCACTTAGCTATTTTGAATAATACTGCAGTGAACGGGGGAGTACAAATATCTCTTCGAGATCCTGATTTCAATTCTTTGGGATAAATACCTGGAAGTGGATTGCTGGATCTTAGGATAGTTTTATTTTTAAATTTTTTAATTAAAAAAAATTTTTAATTGAAGTATAATTGATTTACAGTGTTGTGTTAGTTTCAGGTATACAGCAAAGTGATTCAGTTATACATATAAATCTATTTTTTTTTCAGATTCATTTCCCTTATAGGTTATTATAAAATATTGAGTGTAGTTCCCTGTGCTATACAGTATGTCCTTGTTGGTTATGTATTTTACATATAGTAGTTTGTACCTGTTAATCCCAAACTCCTGTGTTAATTAATCTTTTGAGGAGCTTCCATAGTATTTTCCATAGTGGCTGCGCCATTTTATATTCCCATCAGCAGTGCACAAGGGTTCCAATTTCTCCACATTCTCACAGTCTTATAGAGGCCATTCTAACAGGTGTGACATGATGTCTCATGTGGTTTTGACTTGCATTCCCATGTTGATTAATGATGTTGAGCATCTTTTCATATAACTGTGATCATTTGTATATCTTCTTTGAAGAAATAACTATTCAAGTCTTTTGGCCATTTTAAAAAGCAGGTTATTTGTTTATAGTAATCTCTTATAATCCTTTTTATTTCTGTAGTATCAGTTTTAATGTCTCTTCTTCCACTTCTGATTTTATTTGAGTCTTCTCTCCTTTTTTTCTTAGTTTAGCTAAAGCTTTGTCAATTTTGTTGATCTTTTCAGCAACCCAACTGTTACTTTCATTGAATATTTCTATTCTCTCTTTTGTGTGTTTCTGGTCTAATGTTTATTATTTTCTTCCTTCTGCTAACTGTAGGCTTAGTGTGTATGTATAAAGTTAGGTTGCTTATTTGAGGTCTTTGCTCTTTTTTAATGTAGACATTTATAGCCCAAAAACTTCCATCTTAGTACCACTTTTGCTGCAACCCGTAAGTTTTGGTATATGGTATTTTTGTTTTCATTTGTCTCAAGATTTTTTTATTTCTCTTGATTTCTTCTTGAATTCATTGGTTGTTCAGTAGTATGTAATATGCACATATTTGCAGATTTTCCACTTTTCTTTCTGGTATTGATTTCTAGTTCTATCTCACTGTGGTCAAAAAAGATACTTGGTATGATTTCAGTCTTCTTAACTTTGTTAAGACTTTTTTATGACCAAACATGTTATCTATCTTGGAGAGTGTGCACTTAAGAAGAATGTTTATTTTGCTGCTGTTGGGTGGAATGTTCTGTATATGTCTGTTAGAGCACTTTGATCTATATAGCATTGTTCAAGTTCTGTTTCCACATTGATCTTATGTCTGGATATTCTATCTGTTATTAAAAGAGGGGTTTTGAAATCTCCTATTATTGTAATGCTGTCACTTCTCCAGTTTTGTTAGTGTTTGTTTCATATATTGCTGTCTTGTTGAGTTCACACATATTTATAATTGTTATATCTCCCTGGTGAATTGACCATCTTATCGTTATATAATGTCACTCTTTGTCTCTTGTGACAGTTTTTGATATAAAGTCTATTTTGTCTGGTGAAAGTATGGTTACCCTGCTCTATTTTGTTTATCATTATTTAATATCTTCTTCCGTTCTTGTACTTTAACCTATGTATGTCCTAATATCTAAATTGAGTATCTTTAGCATATCATGGGATCTTTGTTTATTCATTCAGCCACTCTGTATCTTTTTATTGAGTTAAATCCATTTACCTTTTTAAGGTAATTACTGATGGGGATTTGCCATTTTTTTAATTGTTTTCTGTTTGACTTGTTTCGTTTTTTTTTTTTTTTTTGGTGCCTCTTTTCCTCTCCTGTCATCTTCCTTTGTGTTTCATTGATGTTTTTGTATTAACATGCTTTGATTTCTTTCTCATTTTCTCTTGTGTATTTCTTATAGGTATTTTCTTTGTAGTTACCCTAGAGCTGATATAAAATATCTTAAAGTTATAACAATCTATTTTAAAATGTTAATAACTTAACTTCAGTTGCATACAGACCTCTACTCTTTTACTTAAATCCTCATACTTTATGTTCTTGGTGTCATAATCACCTCTTTTTATATTGAGTATCCATTAACATGTTTCTATATTTATAGTTTTTTAAATACTATTTTGTTTTTCTTTTTTTGCGGTATACGGGCCTCTCACTGCTATGACCACTCCCGTTGCGGAGCACAGGCTCCGGACGCGCAGGCTCAGCGGCCATGGTTCATGGGCCCAGCCGCTCCGCGGTATGTCACGAACCCGTGTCCCCTGCATCGGCAGGCGGACTCTCAACCACTGCACCACCAGGGAAGCCCAGTTTTTTAAATACTTTTGTCTTTTAACTTCTGTACGAGAATTAAGTGACTTACATACCATTGTTACAGTATTCCGATGTTATGTATTTTAAATATCTTTTTGTGTTTCTGTCTAGTGTCCTTTTGTTTCAATTTGAAGGACTCCCTTCAGCATTTCTTGTAAGGCAGGTCTAGTAGTGATGAACACCCTCAGCTTTTGTTTACCTGGGAAAGTCTTTATTTCTCCTTTATTTTTGAAGGAGAAAGTTTTGACAATTATTTATTCTTGGTTGGCAGTTTTTGCCTTTAAACACTTTAAATATATCATTTCACTGTCTTCAGACCTGCAATGTTTCTGCTGAGAAATCCACTGATAGTCTTATGGAGACTCCCTTGTAGGTGATGAGTAGCTTTTCTCTTGTTTCTTTAAAGAGTCTCTCTTTGTGTTTGACTTTTGACAATTTCATTATAATGTGTCTTAGTGTAGACTTTTTTTTTGGTTCATCCTAGTTGAATCTGCATGTCCCCTTCCTTTCACATATTTGGGAAGTTTTCAGCTATTTTTTTTCCAAATAAGCTTTCTGCCCCCTTTTCCCTTTCTTCTCCTTCTGGGACTCCCGTAATGCATTTAATGGTCCATTTGATGGTACCTCATATGTCCCTTAGGCTTTCTTCACTCCTTTTCATTCTTTTTTCTTGTTGCTTCTGGATAGTTTCAAATGACATGTTTTTGAGTTTGCTGATTCTTTCTTCTACTTGATCATGACTGCTGTTGAACCTGTCTGTTTAATTTTTCAATTCAGTTATTGTTTTCTTAACCTTCAATTTAAAAATATATATTCTCTCTCTGGTGATATTCTCATATTGTTCAAGTATCATTGTACTGAGGTCATTGACCATCTCTCTTACAGTTATTTTGAATTCTTTGTGAGATCATTGATATACCTCTTTGTCTGTAGGGTCTGTTTCTAGAGAATTATTTAATTCTCTTAATTGGGTCATGTTTCCCTGTTTCTTCATTTGTCTTGTAAGTTTGTGTTGCGATCTGCACACTTGTAAAAACAGCCACCTCTCCCATTTAGAAATTGGCTTTGTGCAAGGAAAGATTCCACAGATTCCAGCTACAGATTCTAGTGAACTCTTCAGCATTGTCTGTGGATGTGACTTCTCTGGATTGGTGCATGTAAATCTCCAGTTAGAAAGACTTGCGGGTTTCTTTTTTCAGGAGCTCATAATCTCTTACTCCTTCTAGTGCTTGTCTCCAGTACTGCAGATTCTCTGGAGCCACTGCAAGTCCCCTAGCTCTGTTTTGTTCTCAGCACTACCTAGGCTTCTAGATTATGCCAGGTCCCATCAGTGCTCCAAGTCAGATGAGACAGAACCCAGTCCCATGGGCAGTTCCCGAAAAACCAGACTGTTGGATGCACACTGAACTCTTCTCTTTATCCCCTGAGGGAGAGGCTGCTTACTTGGGATACAGGAGCCTCTTAACTGATTTTTGGATTTCTCACAAAGGAAATTAATCTATGTATTGTTATTGAGTCAGTGTCTCTTTGGGAGGAAGGAGGATCTAGGGCTTCCTATTCTGCCATTTTTCTGATGTCTCCAGTGCATTCTTCAGGTTATTTTTTTAAGGTCTAAAGAAAATCTTTATTAGTATTTTATTTTATTTTATTTTGGCAGTACACTGGCCTCTCACTGTTGTGGCCTCTCCCGTTGTGGAGCACAGGCTCTGGACGCGCAGGCTCAGTGGCCATGGCCCACGGTCCTAGCCGCTCCGCGGCATGTGGGATCTTCCCAGACTGGGGCTCGAACCTGTGTCCCCTGCATCGATAGGTGGACTCTCAACCACTGCGCCACCAGGGAAGCCCTTTATTAGTATTTTAAATGAACTGCCTTAAACTTATAAATTAATTTGGAAAACATTGATACATTTATAATATTTAGCATTACACTAGAGTACATGCTGTTTATATTTACTTAAATACTTTGGTAGAGTTTTCTCTCTGTTTGAAACAGTGAGCTAATTTGTAGCTATTTCATATTTTTATTGCTTTTGTGATTAGGATGTTTGTCATTATTTTTTCTTATTTCTTGTGTCTAGAACGAAAGCTGTTGGTTTCTGTTTATTATGTAACTCAAAACATTTATTCTTTTGTTGACATAGCATCTTCAGGTAACACCAGTTTTGTCTCTTCCTTTCTGATCATATTGTCTATTATTTCTCTGTGTTTCTAAGCAATATTTAATAATTTTCATGACAGCAGAATACTTTTTTCTCCAATTTTAATAAATGTACTTCAAAATATTCACTGTTAAATATGATTTTTTTAATATACTTTATTATGTCATACAGGAACATTGACATTATGAAACAAGTCATTTTCTTTTCTTATAACTAATCACTTTGTCACCACCATGCCCCACTACACTCACACCCCCAATTGCATGTTCACACATACATGCCCCTTGTGTTATAGCTATATTTATTTACCTGTAGTTTACCAAATACTAATAGTGGGTTCTCACATCACCTGGAGCTCTTTCTGGCTTTTTTTGCCCCTATGATAGGAATACCTTCCTTTGTCTGTCTGTTCCTCACATTCTCTTCCTGTACCAACTCATTGTACATTTCCATTTATAAATCACTTTTTTCTTTTGATCCCCATCCCAAACTTTCCATTGTTTTTCTTAGACACCACTGTACTCAATACATACTTGTTATATTTTACCTGTAACATCTTGTGATACTTATTCACAATACCAATAGGCTTCCCCTATCACTGTAAGTTCTCCCTACTCCATGCCTTATTTGAGCTTTAGCAGCACTCATATATTAGATATTTTAATTAAATACTTGTTTCACATAAATGATTAGCTTATGAAAATTATTTAGTTTTTGTATAAGTGATATATACTTTAAGATGAATACGTTTTCATAGGGGTCTCTGTTCTGTTTTCTAAATTGACTGCATTTTCCAACATTACATAAGAATTAGAAAATTGGATACCTTCTTTCAGTTAGTGAAATACTTGGGCCCAATATTCTTTTATACACACACACACACACACACACACACACACACACACACACACACATCTGTGTTGTTCACTTATGGTGAATTAGGTAATTTTGGTTAGTAGTCCAGCTAAGAACTTACTAGAAAAGCTGGACAGAATTTTCACAAAAAGGGTTGGGGGGAGGTGACATCCAAGAGCCAATAAGGCTGTGAAGAATTATGGGTCAAAACACTCTGGAAGAAAGAAACCCAGAAAAGTGAGCCCACTCTTTCTCTAGGGGTATCTGCCAATTCTAGAAGACATGTCTGAGATGTTAAGATTTGGAGTAACTGTCAGATCTGTGAATCAAATTTTGGAATCTGGGGCCTACCAAAAGGAGACATGGTAAATGACTATATTTTAGGTTGGCTTTCTAAAGGACTATACCCTAGAATAAAATGTAAACTGGATTTAGACTTACCTTTTAAGGATTGAAGTCTAGCATTAAATTATCTCATTCCTTAAATTTGGTTAACATAATCCCCTTTTGCGAGTCTCCTACAAGCCTGCTAAAAGCAAATCTCTAAAAGAAGATTATATCTTATTAGGCCTCAAACTATTTCCTTTTTCATGTACATTGTTCAATACTCATTAAAAAAAAACAAGTATACAAATATTCAAGACAGTGTGGCCAAAACCACAAAAACAAAATAGACAACAGAGTCAGATTCATAGGGGCTCCAGATAATGGAGTTATCAGGCAGATTAAAATAAATATGTATTAGTATGTTCAAGGAAATAAAAGTTAAGGCTGAGGAATTCAGCATAGAGCTAGAAATTATAAAATAATGAATAAAATGAGAATTATAAAATTAAAAATAAGATATTTAAAGTTCTTAGTGTTAGTGGGAGGTTTTAGTAATAAATTTGGCCTAGCATTAGGGAAAGTTAGTGAACTCAAAGATATGGTTCTAATAATATCCAGTTGAAAAATGAAAAGATAGAAGGATAGAAAATAAAGATAAATAAGAGCCAAATGTAAGATAAAGGGAATGCAGTGAGATGGGCTTACATAACACACATTTGGAGTCTCAAAAAATAAGGGTGAAAGAATGGGGCAGAAAGTATTTGAAGAGATAATGGCTGAAAACTTTATAAAATGTCTAAAAAGATATCAAATCACTTATTCAAGAAGTCCTATAAATCTTATGGTGAAAAAATAGAAGGAAAACCCACCTAGTTTTGTTAGACTTTTGAAAACAAAAGAAAGTGGGAAAATCAACAAAGCACATAGAGATAAAAGATACTTTGCCTTCAGAGGAGCAACAATGAGATCAAGAGGTAAGAGATCAACAGAAACCACTGACATGGAATGTATAGAATGGAATGATAGTCAGAGTTAATGTGCTGAAGGAAAATAAGTGCTAATGACCTAAAATATTTTCCAGAAATAAAAGTAAAATGAAAATATTTCAGTTGAATATTTTAATAATTTCAGTCAAATATTGATAACAATTTAAGAGGTATGGCCAACATGGTGGAGAAGGGAGACGTTGAGCTCTACTCCTCCCGCAGGCACATCAGAATTGCAACTGTTTACAGATGAGAACAACCTGAAGACTAGCAGGAGAGATTTTTCAAAACTAAAGGTATAAAAATGGGTAGGAGGAGTGGAGACAGTTGCAGAGGTTCTCCCCAAAGGGTGAGAGGTCCAAGCCTTACCTCACGCTCCCCAGCACAGGGATCCTGCACCAGGAAGAGGAGCACCCAGAATGTCTGGCTTTGAAAGTGAGCAAGACTCACATATGGGAGAGCTGGAGGACTGTAGGAAACAGACTTGCTCTTAAAGGGCTCATGTAAAATCTCCCAATGCAGAGGCCACAGAGGCAGTAATTTGAAGAGAGCCTGAGTCAGACCCACTTGCTTGATGACCTTGAGCCTCCCAGAGAGGCAGAAGGCAACTATGACTCCCCCTAGGGATATAGATGCTGGCAGCAGCCATTTTGGAGAGCTCCTTCTACCAAAAGGACACTGGTGCTGGTAAGCAGCATTTTGAAGTTTTCCCTCTAGATTATCAGCACTGGTAGCTTGCCCACCCATCAGCCAGGAAGCACCAGCATGGAACCCAACAGGTCCTGGCTCTGCCCACCAGCCCCAGGGCCCCACACACCAGTGGGTCTGGATCAGCCTTGGGAGCCCTCAGGCACCACAGTCAACCTACTAGCAGGCCAGTAGCATCACTGGGACCTCCCAGAACCCACAAACAGCTGGCTTGGGACATGACCTAGCTATCCCACCAACCGGGTAGCACCCAAATACCCTGGGCCCTGAAGCTGGTGACCCCAGAACCTGGCCTTGACCACCAGAAGATAAGAACTAGCCTCAGCACCTCCTGGACCATGAAGCCAGCTGTCCTGGGACCCAGCCCCACCCACTAGTAGGCTGGCAGCCTCCACATGTCAGGGCCTGTTATCCAACCAACTCGGGGGTCAACACCCCCTACCACTGTGCCTATGGTGGTCAGCCCTGCCACAAGAGAAGGCCCATACAGCCCACATGGAGGCACCATATAGCTCTGGTGACCAGAGGGAGGTGTGCTGCTAAGCCCCATATGATGATTCCTACATAAGTCCATTTCTCTAAACTGGGAAATGTAACCAACCTACCTAATACATAGAAATAAAAACAGAATTATGCAAAGTGAGGTAGCAGAGAAATATATTCCAAACAAAGGAACAAGATAAAACCCTAGAAGAACTAAGTGAAGTAGAGGAAAGCAATTTACTGGATAAAGAGTTCAAGGTAATGATCATAAAGATGCTCAACATACTCAGGAGAAAAAAGGATGAACACAGTGAGAAGTTTAACAAAGAGTTAGAAAATGTAAAGAACAACCAGAGAAAACTGAAGAATACAATAGCTGAAATAAAAAATACACTAGAAGGAATCAATAGTAGATTAGATGATAGATGGAAAGATCAGTGAACTGGAAGACAGAGAGTAGTGGAAATCACACAAGATGAACTGAAAAAAGAAAAAGGAATTTTAAAAAATAAAGTTAGTTTAAGAGACCTGGGGACAACATCAGACATACTAACATTCACATTATAAGAGATCCCAGAAGGAGAAAAGAGAGAGAGAAGAGAGAACTTATTTGAATAAATAATAGCTAAAAACTTCTTTAACCTGGAAAAGGAAACAGACATCTGGTCCAGGAGACATAGAGGCCAAAATAAAATGAACCTAAAGAGATTCATACCAATACATACTGTAATTAAAATGGCAAAATTTAAAGAAAGAGAATCTTGAAAGTAGCAAGGGAAAAGCAAGTAGTTATGTACAAGGGAACGTCCTTAAGACTATGAGCTGATTTTTCAGTAGAAACTTTTGCAGGCCTGAAGGGAGTGTCGTGATATATTTAAAGTGATGAAAGGAAAAAAAATCCTACAATCAAGAATGCTCTACCTAGCAATGCTGTCATTCAGATTTGATGGAGAGAGAAATAGTTTTATAGACAAAATCTAGAAGAGTTGAGCAGCACCAAACCAGTTATACAAGAAATGTTAAAGGGACTTCCCTGACTGGGAAATAAAAGACCACAACTAGAAAATATGAAAATTAATAAAGGAAACATCTCATTGGTAACCAGGCAAATATATAGTAATGATGGTACATCAATCACTTTTTTTTTTTTTTAACATCTTTATTGGGGTATAATTGCTTTACAATGGTGTGTTAGTTTCTGCTTTATAACAAAGTGACTCAGTTATACATATACATATATCCCCATATCTCTTCCCTCTTGCGTCTCCCTCCCTCCCACCCTCCCTATCCCACCCCTCCAGGCTGTCACAAAGCACCAAGCCAATATCCCTGAGCCATGCGGCTGCTTCCAACTACCTATCTACCTTACTACGTTTGTTAGTGTGTATATGTCCATAACTCTCTCTCGCCCTGTCACAGCTCACCCTTCCCCCTCCCCATAACCTCAAGTCCGTTGTCTAGGAGGTCTGCGTCTTTATTCCTGCCTTACCCCTAGGTTCTTCATGACATTTTTTTTTCTTAAATTCCATATATATGTGTTAGCATACGGTATTTGTCTTTTTCTTTCTGACTTACTTCACTCTGTATGACAGACTCTAGGTCTATCCACCTCATTACAAATAGCTCAATTTCGTTTCTTTTTATGGCTGAGTAATATTCCATTGTATATATGTGCCACATCTTCTTTATCCATTCATCCGATGATGGGCACTTAGGTTGTTTCCATCTCCGGGCTATTGTAAATAGAGCTGCAATGAACATTTTGGTACATGACTCTTTTTGAATTTCGGTTTTCTCAGGGTATATGCCCAGTAATGGGATTGCTGGGTCATATGGTAGTTCTATTTGTAGCTTTTTGAGGAACCTCCATACTGTTCTCCATAGTGGCTGAACCAATTCACATTCCCACCAGCAGTGCAAGAGTGTTCCCTTTTCTCCACACCCTCTCCAGCATTTATTGTTTCTAGATTTTTTGATGATGGCCATTCTGACTGGTGTGAGGTGATACCTCATTGTAGTTTTGATTTGCATTTCTCTAATGATTAATGATGTTGAGCATTCTTTCATGTGTTTGTTGGCAGTCTGTATATCTTATTTGGAGAAATGTCTATTTAGGTCTTCTGCCCAGTTTTGGATTGGGTTGTTTGTTTTTTTGTTATTGAGCTGCATGAGCTGCTTGTAAATCCTGGAGATTAATCCTTTGTCGGTTACTTCATTTGCAAATATTTTCTCCCATTCTGAGGGTTGTCTTTTGGTCTTGTTTATGGTTTCCTTTGCTGTGCAAAAGCTTTGAAGTTTCATTAGGTCCCATTTGTTTATTTTTGTTTTTATTTCCATTACTCTAGGAGATGGGTCAGAAAGGATCTTGCTGTGATTTATGTCATAGAGTGTTCTGCCTATGTTTTCCTCTAAGAGTTTGATAGTTTCTTGCCTTATATTTAGGTCTTTAATCCATTTTGAGCTTATTTTTGTGTATGGTGTTAGGGAGTGATCTAATCTCATACTTTTACATGTACCTGTCCAGTTTTCCCAGCACCACTTATTGAAGAGGCTGTCCTTTCTCCACTGTACATTCCTGCCACCTTTATCAAAGATAAGGTGTCCATATGTGCATGGGTTTATCTCTGGGCTTTCTATCCTGTTCCATTGATCTATCTTTCTGTTTTTGTGCCAGTACCATACCATCTTGATAACTGTAGCTTTGTAGTATAGTCTGAAGTCAGGGAGCCTGATTCCTCCAGTTCCTTCTTTCGTTCTCAAGATTGCTTTGGCTATTCGGGGTCTTTTGTGTTTCCATACAAATTGTGAAATTTTTTGTTCTAGTTCTGTGAAAAATGCCAGTGGTAGTTTGATAGGGATTGCATTGAATCTGTAGCTTGCTTTGGGTAGTAGAGTCATTTTCACAATGTTGATTCTTCCAATCCAAGAACATGGTATATCTCTCCATCTACTTGTATCAATTTTAATTTCTTTCATCAGTGTCTTATAATTTTCTGCATACAGGTCGTTTGTGTCCTTAGGTAGGTTTATTCCTAGATATTTTATTCTTTTTGTTGCAATGGTAAATGGGAGTGTTTTCCTGATTTCACTTTCAGATTTTTCATCATTAGTATATAGGAATGCCAGAGATTTCTGTGCATTAATTTTGTATCCTGCCACTTTACCAAATTCATTGATTAGCTCTAGTAGTTTTCTGGTAGCATCTTTAGGATTCTCTATGTATAGGATCATGTCATCTGCAAACAGTGACAGCTTTACTTCTTCTTTTCCGATTTGGATTCCTTTTATTTCCTTTTCTTCTCTGATTGCTGTGGCTAAAACTTCCAAAACTATGTTGAGTAATAGTGGTGAGAGTGGGCAACCTTGTCTTGTTCCTGATCTTAGTGGAAATGCTTTCAGTTTTTCACCATTGAGGATGATGTTTGCTATGGGCTTGTCATATATGGCCTTTATTATGTTGAGGAAAGTTCCCTCTATGCCTACTTTCTGCAGGGTTTTTATCATAAATGGGTGTTGAATTTGGTCAAAAGCTTTCTCTGCATCTATTGAGATGATCATGTGGTTTTTTTTCTTCAATTTGTTAATATGGTTTATCACATTATTAGATTTGCGTATATTGAAGAATCCTTGCATTCCTGGATTAAACCCCACTTGATCATGGTGTATGATCCTTTTAATGTGCTGTTGGATTCTGTTTGCTAGTATTTTGTTGAGGATTTTTGCATCTATGTTCATCAGTGATATTGGCCTGTAGTTTTCTTTCTTTGTGACATCCTTGTCTGGTTTTGGTATCAAGGTGATGGTGGCCTCGTAGAAGGAGTTTGGGAGTCTTCCTCCCTCTGCTATATTTTGGAAGAGTTTGAGAAGGATAGGTCTTAGCTCTTCTCTAAATGTTTGATAGAATTCGCCTGTGAAGGCATCTGGTCCTGGGCTTTTGTTTGTTGGAAGATTTTTAATCACAGTTTCAATTTCAGTGCTTGTGATTGGTCTGTTCATATTTTCTATTTCTTCCTGATTCAGTCTTGGCAGGTTGTGCATTTCTAAGAATTTGTCCATTTCTTCCAGATTGTCCATTTTATTGGCATAGAGTTGCTTGTAGTAATCTCTCATGATCTCTTTTATTTCTGCAGTGTCAGTTGTTACCTCTCCTTTTTCATTTCTAATTCTATTGATTTGAGTCTTCTCCCTTTTTTTCTTGATGAGTCTGGCTAGTGGTTTATCTATTTTGTTTATCTTCTCAAAGAACCAGCTTTTAGTTTTATTGATCTTTGCTATTGTTTCCTTCATTTCTTTTTCATTTATTTCTGATCTGATTTTTATGATTTCTTTCCTTCTGCTAGCTTTGGGGTTTTTTTGTTCTTCTTTCTCTAATTGCTTGAGGTGCAAGGTTAGGTTGTTTATTCTAGATGTTTCCTGCTTCTTAAGGTGGGCTTGTATTGCTATAAACTTCCCCCTTAGAACTGCTTTTGCTGCATCCCACAAGTTTTGGGTCGTTTTGTCTCCATTGTCATTTGTTTCTAGGTATTTTTTGATTTCCTCTTTGATTTCTTCAGTGATCACTTCATTATTAAGTAGAGTATTGTTTAGCCTCCATGTGTTTGTATTTTTTACAGATCTTTTCCTGTAATTGATATCTAGTCTCATGGCATTGTGGTCAGAAAAGATACTTGATACAATTTCAATTTTCTTAAATTTACCAAGGCTTGATTTGTGACCCAAGATATGATCTATCGTGGAGAATGTTCCATGAGCACTTGAGAAAAATGTGTATTCTGTTGTTTTTGGATGGAGTGTCCTATAAATATCAATTAAGTCCATCTTGTTTAATGTATCATTTAAAGCTTGTGTTTCCTTATTTATTTTCATTTTGGATGATCTGTCCATAGGTGAAAGTGGAGTGTTTAAGTCCCCTACTATGAATGTGTTACTGTCGATTTCCCCTTTTATGGCTGTTAGTATTTGCCTTATGTATTGAGGTGCTCCTATGTTGGGTGCATAAATATTTACAATTGTTATATCTTCTTCTTGGATCGATCCCTTGATCATTATGTAGTGTCCTTCTTTGTCTCTTTTAATAGTCCTTATTTTAAAGTCTATTTTGTCTGATATGAGAATTGCTACTCCAGCTTTCTTTTGGTTTCCATTTGCATGGAATATCTTTTTCCATCCCCTTACTTTCAGTCTGTATGTGTCTCTAGGTCTGAAGTGGGTCTCTTGTAGACAGCATATATATGGGTCTTGTTTTTGTATCCATTCACCTAATCTGTGTCTTTTGGTGGGAGCATTTAATCCATTTACATTTAAGGTAATTATCGATATGTATGTTCCTATTCCCATTTTCTAAATTGTTTTGGGTTCGTTATTATAGGTCTTTTCCTTCTCTTGTGTTTCTTGCCTAGAGAAGATCCTTTAGCATTTGTTGTAAAGCTGGTTTGGTGGTGCTGAACTCTCTCAGCTTTTGCTTGTCTGTAAAGGTTTTAATTTCTCCATCAAATCTGAATGAGATCCTTGCTGGGTAGAGTAGTCTTGGCTGCAGGTTTTTCTCCTTCATCACTTTCAGTATGTCCTGCCACTCCCTTCTGGCTTGTAGGGTTTCTGCTGAGAGATCAGCTGTTAACCTTATGGGGATTCCCGTATGTGTTATTTGTTGTTTTTCCCTTGCTGCTTTTAATATGCTTTCTTTGTATTTAATTTTTGACAGTTTGATTAATATGTGTCTTGGCGTATTTCTCCTTGTATTTATCCTGTATGGGACTCTCTGTGCTTCCTGGACTTGATTAACTATTTCCTTTCCCATATTAGGGAAGTTTTCAACTATAATCTCTTCAAATATCTTCTCAGTCTCTTTCTTTTTCTCTTCTTCTTCTGGAACCCCTATAATTCGAATGTTGGTGCGTTTAATGTTGTCCCAGAGGTCTCTGATACTGTCCTCAGTTCTTTTCATTCTTTTTTCTTTATTCTGCTCTGCAGTAGTTATTTCCACTATTTTATCTTCCAGGTCACTTATCCGTTCTTTGCCTCAGTTATTCTGCTATTGATCTCATCTAGAGTACTTTTAATTTCATTTATTGTGTTGTTCATCGTTGCTTGTTTCATCTTTAGTTCTTCTAGGTCCTTGTTAACTGATGCTTGCATTTTGTCCATTCTATTGTCCATTCTATCTCCAAGATTTTGGATCATCCTTACTATCATTATTCTGAATTCTTTTTCAGGTAAGCTGCCTATTTCCTCTTCATTTGTTAGGTTTGGTGCATTTTTATCTTGCTCCTTTATCTGCTGTGTGTTTTTCTGTCTTCTCATTTTGCTTATCTTACTGTGTTTGGGGTCTCCTTTTTTGCAGGCTGCAGGTTCGTAGTTCCTGCTGTTTTTGATGTCTGTCCCCAGTGGCTAAGGTTGGTTCAGTGGGTTGTGTAGGTTTCCTGGTGGAGGGGACTAGTGCCTGTGTTGTGGTGGATGAGGCTGGATCTTGTCTCTCTAGTGGGTGGATTCACGTCTGGTGGTGTGTTTGGGGTGTCGCCTTATTATTATTTTAGGCAGCCTCTCTGCTAATGGGTGGGGTTGTGTTCCTGTCTTGCTAGTTGTTTGGCATAGGTTGTCCAGCACTGTGGCTTGCTGGTCATTGAGTGAAGCTGGGTGTTGGTGTTAAGATGGAGGTCTCTGGGAGATTTTCGCCGTTTGATATTATGTGGAGCTGGGAGGTCTCTTGTTGACCAGTGTCCTGAAGTTGGCTCTCCTACCTCAGAGGCAGAGCCCTGACTCCTGGCTGGAGCACCAAGAGCTATTCATCCACACGGGTCAGAATAAAAGGGAGAAAAAGTAGAGGGAATTAGTAGAAGTATGAGGAAAGAAAGAAGGAAAGGAGGGAAGGAAGGAAGAAAGAAAGAAAGAAGCAAAGAAGGAAAGAAGGAAAGAAAGGAGGAAGGGAGGGAGGGAGGAAGGAAGGAAGGAGGGAAAGAAGGAAAAAAGACAGAAAGAAAGAAGATACAGTAAAAATAAAATAAAGTATAATAAAATTATTGAATTAAAAATTTCTTATTTAGAAAAAAAAAAAAAGGGACGGATAGAACCTTAGGACAAATGTTGGAAGCAAAGCTATACAGACAAAATCTTACACAGAAGCATACACGTACACCCTCACTAAAAGAGGTAAAGGGGGAAAAATCATAAATCTTGCTGTCAGAGACCACCTCCTCAATTTGGGATGATTCGTTGTCTAAAGGAGGGAAGGAAGGAAGGAAAGAAAGAAAGAAAGAACGAAGGTAAAGTATAATAACGTATTAAAATTAAAATTGATTATTAAGAAAAAAAATTTTAAAAAAAAACCATGGACGGATAGAACCCTAGGACAAATGGTGGAAGCAAGACTATACAGACAAGATCTCACACAGAAGCATACACATACACATTCACAAAAAGAGGAAAGGGGAAAAAATCATAGATCTTGCTCCTAAAGTCCACTTCCTTAATTTGGGATGATTGGTTGTCTATTCAGGTATTCCACAGATGGAGGGTATATCAAGTTGATTGTGGAGCTTTAATCCGCTGCTTCTGAGGCTGCTGGGAGAGATTTCCCTTTCTCTTCTTTGTTCTCACAGCTTCCAGGGGCTCAGCTTTGGATTTGGCCCTGCCACTGCGTGTAGGTCGCTGGACAGCGTCTGTTTTTTGCTCAGACAGGACGGGGTTAAAAGAGCCGCTGATTCGGGGGCTCTGGCGCACTCAGGCCGGCGGGGCGGGAGGGGCACGGCGTGCGGGGCGGGCCTGCGGCGGCAAAGGCCGGCGTGACTTTGCACCAGCCTGAGGCCCACTGTGCGTTCTCCCCGGGAAGTTGTCCCTGGATCCCGGGAACCTGGCAGTGGCGGGCTGCACAGGCTCCGCGGAAGAGGGGTGTGGAGAGTGACCTGTGCTCGCACACAGGCCCCTCGGTGGCGGCAGCAGCAGCCTTATCGTCTCCCGCCCGTCTCTGGGGTCCGCGCTTTCAGCCGCGGCTCGCGCCCGTCTCTGGGGTCCGTGCTTTTAGCCGCGGCTCACGCCCGTCTCTGGGGTTCGCGCTTTTAGCCGCGGCTCGCGCCCGTCTCTGGAGCTCCTTTAAGCAGCGTTCTTAAACCCCTCTCCTCACGCACCAGGAAACAAAGAGGGGAGAAAAAGTCTCTTGCCTCTTCGGCAGGTGCAGACTTTTCCCCGGACTCCCTCCCAGCTAGCCGTGGTGCACTAACCCCTTCAGGCTATGTTCAAGCCGCCAACCCCAGTCGCTCCGGCCTCAGCTCGCAGCCCCGCCCGCCCCGGCCGGTGAGCAGACAAGCCTCTCGGGCTGGTGAGTGCCGGTCGGCACCGATCCTCTGTGCGGGAATCTCCCCGCTTTGCCCTCCGCACCCGTTGCTGTGCACTCCTCCGCGGCCCCGAAGCTCCCCCCTCCGCCCCCTGCAGTCTCCGCCCGCGAAGGGGCTTCCTAGTGTGTGGAAACTTTTCCTCCTTCACAGCTCCCTCCCACTGGTGCAGGTGCCGTCCCTATTCTTTTGTCTCTGTTTTTTCTTTTTTTTCTTTTGCCCTACCCAGGTACGTGGGGAGTTTCTTGCCTTTTGGGAGGTCTGAGGTCTTCTGCCAGCGTTCAGTAGGTGTTCTGTAGGAGTTGTTCCACGTGTAGATGTATTTCTGGTGTATCTGAGGTCCCGGACACGCAGAGCAGGAGAGCGGCGGCCACCCAGACGGATGGGACGCACAGCAACGGCAGCGCCAAGCCCCGGGCCATGCCGCGGGCCGTAGGGGCCGGGGCGCTGGGACCGGCGCGACGCGGGGTCCGGGCGCCACCACCCCTGTCGGCCGCGCGTCCGCTGCCCTTTCTCCTGGGCACTTTGCGAGTTGGTCCCTTTCGAGCAACTCGTGGTCCTCCTCCTCTCCCGGCCGGGATGCGCCTCTCGGCTCCGGCCGCCTGGACAAGCGCGGGGGGCCCATCAATCACTTTTAAAGCTAATAGAAAGGTTAAAAGACAAAAGTAGTAAAATCATTTATAGCTACAATAAGTAGTTAAGCGACACACAAAACAAAATGATGTAAAATATGTCTAAAACATTAAATGTGTGTATGGGGGTGGATTGTTAGAATGTGTTTGAAGTTAAGTGATCATCAACTTAAAATGATCACATACAATGTTAATATAATGCAAATATGATACTAAAGCTAGTCATCATGTCACTAGGGAAGAGAACAAAAGAAGAAGAAAGGAACAAAAAATAACCACAAAAACAACCAGAAAGCAATAAATAAAATGCCAGTAAATACAAAATGCCAATATATAGAGTTTAAAGCAAAGACTTTAGCAAGAGACAACGAAGGATATACGTGATGATAAAGGGATCAAGAAGAACATATAAAAATTGTAAATATATATGCACCCAACATAGGAGCATCTAAATACATAAAGCAAATATTAAAGGGAGATATTGACAATAACACAATAATAGGGGACTTTTAACATCCCACTTACATCAATGGACAGATCATCCAAACAGAAAAATTAGTAAGGCAATACTGGCCTTAAATTTCACATTAGACCAGATAATATACATACACACACACACACACACATACAGAGAAAGAGAGAAAGGATATTCCATCTAAACCCAGCAGAATACACATTCTTTTCAAGTGCACATGAAAGACTCTCCGGGATATATCACATGCTAGGCCACAAAACAGGTCTCAACAAATTTAAGGATTGAAATTATATCAAGCATCTTTTCTGACTATGAAGGTATGAGACTAGAAATCACCTATGTGGACACATGGCAGCTAAACAATATGATACTAAATAATCAGTGGGTCACTAAAGAAATCATAGAGGAAATAAAAGAATACTTTGAGCCAAATGAAAATGGAAACACAATGATTCAAAATCAGTGGGATACAGCAAAAGCAGCTCTAAGAGGGAAACTTGTATTAATACATGCCTACCTCAGGAAACAAGAGAAATCTCAAATAAGCACCCTAACCTTTCACCTAAGAAAACTAGGAATAGAAGAATAAAGAATAAACAAAACCCTGAATTAGTAGAAAGAAAGAAATAATAAAGGCCAGAGTAGAAATTAATAAAATAGAGACTGAAAAAATAATAGAAAATATCAATGAAACTAAAAGCTGGTTCTTTGAAAAAGTAAGCAAAATTGAAAATCCTTTAGACAGACTCATCGAGAAAAAGAGAAAAGGGCCAAAATAAATAAAATCTGAAATGAAAGAGGAGACATTACAACCAAAACCACAGTAAAGAAAGGATCATGAAAGAATACTGTGAACAATTATACACCAGTAAATTGGACAACCTAAAAGTAGTGGATAAATTACTAGAAATGTACAATCTCCCAAGACTGAATGAGGAAGAAATAGAGTATATGAACAGACCAGTTACCAGTAATTGAAATTGAATCAGTTAAAAAAAAACCAAAACCTTCCAACAAACAAAAGTTCAGGCCAGGCAGCTTTTCAGGTGAATTCTACCAAACATTTAAAGAAGAGCTAATATCTATACTTGTTAAGCTATTCTAAAAAAATTGAAGAGGAAGAAATGCTTAAATAAATGGTGTTGGGAAAACTGGCTGCTTCATGCAAAAGAATGAAACTGAACTACTTTCTTAAACTATATACAAAATAATCTCAAAATGAATTCAAGACTTAAATGTGAGACCTGAAAGCACAAAACTTCTAAAAGAAAACATAATCAATATGCTCTTTTTATAAAAAAAATTATTTATTTATTTATTAATTTACTTATGGCTGCATTGGGTCTTCGTTGCTGCATGTGGGCTTCCTCCAGCTGCGGCGAGCAGGGGCTACTCTTCATTGCGGTGCACAGGCCTCTCACTGCAGTGGCCTCTCCTGTTGCAGAGCATGGGCTCCAGGCACATGGGCCTCAGTAGTTGTGGCACACGGGCCCAGCAGCTGTGGCTCGCGGGCTCCAGAGCACAGGCTCAGCAGCTGTGGCACACAGGCCTAGTTGCTCCATGGGATCCTCCTGGACCAGAGCTCAAACCTGTGTCCCCTGCATTGGCAGGCGGACTCCCAACCACTGCACCACCAGGGAAGCCCTCAGTATGCTCTTTGACATCAGTCTTAGCAATATTTTTTTGATAGGTCTTCCCAGGCAAGAAAAACAAAAGCAGAAGTAAACAAATGAGAATATATCAAACAAAAGCTTCTACACAGTGAAGAGAACCATTAACAAAACAAAAAGGCAACTTACTAAATGGGAGAAGATATTTGCAAAGTATATATCCAATAAATGGTTAATATTCAAAACACATAAAGAACTCTCACACAGTTCAATATCAGGAAAACAATCTGAATAAAAAATAAGCATAGGATCTGAATAGACATTTTTCCAAGGAAGACATACAGATGGCCAGCAGACCCATGAAAAGATGCTCAAAATGGAAATCAAAACCACAATGAGATATCACCTCACACCTGTTAGAATGGAAATTATCAGAAAGATAAGAAATAACAAGTGCTGATGAGGATGTGGGGAAAAGGGAACCCTTGCACACTGTTGGCAGGAATGTAAATTGGTGCAGCCACTATGGAAAACAGTATGGAGGGTCCTCAAAAATTAAAAATAGTACTACCATCCAATCTAGCAAGTTTACTTCTAGTTATTTTTCTTAAGAAAATGAAAACACTAATTTGAAAAGATGTATACACCCTTGTGTTCATTGCAGTATTATTTAAAGTAGCCAAGCTATGGAAGCAACCTTATTGTGCATCCATAGATGAATGGATAACAAAGATGTGGTATGCATATACAATGGAAAAAAGAATGAAATCTTGACGTGACAAAATGGATGAACCTAAAAGAGTATTATACTAAGTGAATAAGGCAGACAGAGACAAATACCATATGATTTCAGTTATATGTGGAATCTAAAAACAAAACAGAAACACATAGATAGGGAGGACAAACAGGTGGTGGCCAGATAGGGAGGATGCAAAGAACAAAAAAATGGTACCTATGTGATGTAATGAATGCTAATTAGCTTTACTGAGGTATTCAGTTCACAATGCATATTTATATTTTTAAAGTAATTTTAAAGTGCAGAGCAAAGATTACTGATACAGTTTGTTACCAGCAGACCTGCTGTAAAGGAAATCCTTCTTCAGACAGAATAAAAATCATTCCAAATGGGAGGAAAGATGTAAGAATAAATGAAAAACAGTTAAAATAGTAAATAAGTTGATAAAGCCAAATGAGTATTGATCTTATGAACAATAATAATATATTTTATGGTTTGATTATATAAAGAATAAAACAAATCTGAAATAATAGCATAAATTGAGGTCAATGGGAAAATGGAGTTCATTTCTAGAGACCTCACTGTGTTTTCTGGGAAGAGTTAGAAGTACTGATATATTAGACTTTGCTAAGTCAGGGATGAATGTTATAATTTCAAGGATAAATTCTAAAAGGAAAGGAAGTGTATGATGATCACCAAGATAATATGAAAAGAAATAGAATCATAAAACATTAATGAATCTGTTTTACATTATATAAGTGAACTCTATGTAAGTTAAGAGTATATTTTAAAATAATACAGAATAAGATGGCTGAAAACCCTGAAGGAAAACCAAACTGGAATCCTGAAAAAAGTATAAAATAATAAAACAAAACCAGAAAGGCAAAGAGGAAAATAAGAAGAGGAGACAAGCAGAAAAAAATAAAACAGTGGACTCTTGTGCAACCATATAAATAATTGTATTAAGTATTAATGTATTTAACACTGCAGTTAAAAGGCAGAGAATTTCAGAATTGATGAAAATGCAAGGTTTACCTAAATACTCTCTGTCAGAGATGTACTTTAAATATAAAGAGAGCTAGGTTGTATCATGCATTCATTAAGCATAAAAAGGAGATTTGCTATATTATATGAGATTTCAAAATAAAATATTACTAGAAACTAGTAAGACAGCTATGATAAAAGGGTCGATTGATCTGGATGATATACAATTATTAATATGTATGCATACAGTAACGATTAAAAAGAGAAAAACAGACAATCCCACCATCATATTTGGAAATTAAAAAATTTTTTTCAATAAGAGCAACTAGACAAAAAATCAACAAAGACATAGAATTATACTACCACCATGATGTAATTGATATTTACAGACTACTACACCCAAAATTGGCAGAATAAACAGTTTTCAAATACATATGGTTAATTAAACAGGATTAATTGTATCCTGGTTTATAATCCTGGATTAAAAAATGATTGATTCGAAATCAAGTGAATAAGAAAACCAGAAAAGCTGCAGGTATTTGGAAATTGAATAACATACCTCTTAGTAATCATTTAGTCAAAAACAAAATTCAAAAGAGCCATTACAAATTACAGCTGATCTTTGAACAATATGGTTCGAACTGCACTATTCCACTTATATGTGGATTTTTTTTTCAATAAATACATTCTCCAGCGCTACACAATGCTTAGTTGGTTGAATCTGAGGATGCAAAACCACAGATACAGGCGGGTTCAATATGGCAGAGTAGGAGGACGTGGAGCTCTCCTCTCCTCACAACTAGGGCACCTACCAGGCACTGATGGGGGAGCTTGCACACCTGAGGGGATGGGAGGAACCCCCGAGCGATGGGGTAGGACGTTGGGGGAGGGAGGGGGGAGGATAAGTGGAGGCCAGACAGGACCGGTGCCCCTGAGGGGTGGCTGGGGGAGGGGAAGAGTTCCCACGCCTGGAGGGGCCCACTCACAGAGAGAGGACCAACAGGGACAGTGAGAGACTCTCAAGGGATCAGAGGATTGGAAGGGAACATGGCCAGTGTTTCCCCTGCCCACTTGGGCCTAGGGAGTCTGCTGAGGTCCAGGGCTTGATCTTCTGACCTCTGAGGGCCGCTCTGGCTGCATTGGTCCTGGGGGTATGGGAGGGAGGGGGAGGAAAAGTAGAGGCTAGATGGGGACTGGTGCCCCTGAGGGGTGGCTGGGGGAGGGGAGGGGTTCCCACGCTCGGGAGGGGCCTACCCATGGTGAAGAGATCAGCGGGAATGGAGGGAGACCTTCTCGGGATCGGAGGATCAGAAGGGAACACAACCAGCATTTCCCACACCCACTCAGGCCCAGGGAGCCTGGTGAGGTCCAGCACCTGATCCTCTGCCCTCCAAGGCCCCCTCTGGCCATGTGGGGCCTGGGGGCATGGGAGGGAGGGAGGAAAAGTAGAGGCAAGAAGGGACTGGTGTCCCTGAGGGACAGCTGGGGGAGGGGATGGAAGGGGCTGGGGGAGGGGTCACCCCAAGGCCCCTCTGGGGGCCTAGGCCCCACCCCACCACCATCCCCCCAGGGCCTCTTCCGCCCACCTAAGCCTAGGCCCTGCCCCCGCCTAGACCCACCCCCTACAGCTAAGCCTTTTTTTTTTAAACAGCATGAGCAAGTGGGTTTTATTCCAGAAATGCAACATTGATTTAATATTAAGGCTCAATTAAGTTAAGTATACCACATCAATAGAATAAAGGACAAAAACCACATTATCATCTCAGTAGCTGCATAAAAAGCATTGGGCAAAATTTAACATCCCTTCATGATAAAAACACTCAAACTAGAAATAGAAAGAAACATCTTCAACCTGATATAAGACATCTACGAAAAACCCACAGCTAACACCGTACTTAATGGTGAAAGACAGAAATTCTTCCCCCTAAAATCAGGAACAACGCAAGAATGTCATCTCTCACCAATTCTATTCTATATTGTTCTGGAGGTTCTGGACAGGGCTATTAGGCAAAGGAAAGAAATAAAATGAATCTACATTGGAAAAGAAGTAAAACTTTTCTATTTGCAGATGAAATAATCCTGTGTATAGAAAATCCTAAGGAACTCCCACCCGCTGCACAAAACTATTAGACCTAATACAGGGACTCAACAAGGTTACAATACAAGATCATATACAAAAATCAATTGTATTTCTATTCACTTACAATGAATAATTCAAAAATGAAATTAAGAAAACAGTTCCATTTACAATAGCATCAAAAGGATAATATACTTAGGAATAAATTTAACAAATGACATACAAGACTTGTACACTGAAAACTACACAAAACATTGTTGAGTGAAATTAAAGAAGATCTAAATAAGTGGAAAGGCACCTCACATTCACGGATTGGAAGACTTAGTGTTAAGATGGCAATACTCCCCTAGTAGACCTACTGATTCAATAAAATCCCTATCAAAATTTGAACTGCTCTTTCCCCCCAGAAATTAACAATCTGACCCTAGAATTCTAACAATAACAAATAAAAGGGTCCTGGAATGGACGGAAAGTCTTGAAAAAGAAGAACAAAGTTCAAGTACTTACAATTCCCAATTTCAAAACCCACTACAAAGCTACTATAATCAAGACAGTATTGTACTGACATAAGGATAGTATATAGACAGATAATGGAATAGAATGGAGAGTCCAGAAACAAACCCATATCTCTGTGGTCAATTGATTATTGTCAGGGGTGCCAAGGGCATTCAATGGCAAAGAACAATGTTTCAACAAATGGTCTTGGGATAACTGGATGTTCACATGCAAAAAAATGAATTTAGACCTATACCTCACACTGTATACAGCAATTAACTAAAAATTGATCAAAAACCTAAATGTAAGAGCTAAAACTATAAAACACTCAGAAGAAAACATAGATGTAAATGTTAATAATCTTGGATTAGGCAGTGATTTCCTAGGTATGATACAAAAAGCACAAGCAAGAGAAGAAACAAAAATAGGTAATTTGGAATCATCAAAATTAAAACTTTTATCTTTTAAAAGACACTATCAAGAAAGTGAAAAGACAACCCATAGTATGGGAGAAAACGTTTGCAAATCATATACGTTATAAGGGACTTGTATCCAGAATATACAAAGAAATCTTACAACTCAATACAAAAGACAAATCACACAATTAAAAAATGGGCAAAGGATTTGAATAGAGATTTCTCCAAAGAAGATATACAAATAGCCCATGAGCACATGAGAAGGTGCTTAACATCATTAGCTTCAGGAAAACAAAAATCAAAGTCACAGTGAGATACCACTTCACATGCACTGGAATAGCTACAATAAAACAGACAGCTAATAGCAAGTGTGGAGAAATTGGAAGCCGCATACAGTGCTGGTTGGAGTGTAAAATGGTACAGCTGCTTTGGAAAACAATATGGCAGGTCCTCAAAAGTTAAATATAGAGTTACCATATGACCCAGAAATTCCTCTCCTAAGTATATACCACAAAGGAATAAAAACTTATGTATACTCAAAAAAACTTATATATGATGTTCATAGTAGCGTTATTCATAATTGCCAAAAAGTACAAGCAATAGAAATATCCATGAACTGACAATTGGGTAAATCAATATGGTACATTTTTACAATATAATGTTATTCAAAAATAATAAGAAATGAAGTACATCATGGATGAGCCTTAAAAACATTTTGTTAAATCACAAGAAGCCAGTCGTAAAGAACAATATTTTGTATGATTCCATTTATGTGAAGTGCTTAGAACAGGCAGACAGACAGAAAGTACATTGGTAGATGCCTAGGGTTAGGGTTTCTCGTTGGGGTGATTAAAATGTTCTTAAATGTGCTTAAGTTACGGTGATGGTTGCACAATTTTGTGAACATACTAGGTATCGCTGACTTGTTCACATTAAAGGAGTACTTTGTGTGATATGTGAATTATATTCCAATAAAGCTGTTAAAATTGATATACATAAATAAATTAAATAACACTTCAGTCCATGTCAGATATTCCAGTAATCCCAAATCTTCTCTGGAAATGACTGCTGTGATGTATGGATTGTGGTATCTTGGCTCCCAGGGCAGAGGTTGGGCCTGAGCTCCTGTGGTGGGAGCGCTGAGTCCAAACAGCTGGACCAACAGAGAAGCTCAGACCCCAGGGAATCTTAATTGGAGCGAGGTCTCTTGGAGGTCCTCATCTCAGCACCAAGACCCAGCTCTACCCAACTGCCTGCAAACTCCAGTGCTGGATGCCACAAGCCAAACAGCCAGTAAGACAGAAACACAGCCCCACCCATCAAAAAAAAAAAAAAAAAACAGTTGACAAAAACATTTTACAGATGGAGGAGCAAGGTAAAAACCTACAAGACCAAATAAAAGAAGAGGAAATAGGCAACCTACCTGAAAAAGAATACAGAGTAATGATAGTAAAGATGATCCAAAGTCACAGAAATAGAATGGAGGCACAGATCAAGAAAATACAAGAAATGGTTAACAAAGACCTAGTAGAACTAAAAACCAAACAAACAGTGAATAACAACACAATAACTGAAATGAAAACTACACTAGAAGGAATCAGTAGCAGAATAACTGAGACAGAAGAATGGATAAATGAGCTGGAAGATAGAATGGTGGAAATAACCACTGAGGAGCAGAATAAATAATGAAAAGAACTGAGGACAGTCTCAGAGACCTCTGGGACAATATTAAATGCAACAACATAACAAATTATAGGGGTCCCAGAAGAAGAATAGAAAGAGAAAGTGTCTGAGAAAATATCTGAAGAAATTATAGTTGAAAACTTCCCTAACGTGGGAAAGGAAATAGCCACCCAAGTCCAGGAAGCACAGAGAGTCCCATATAGGATAAACCTTGGGAGAAACACACCAAGACACATATTAATCAAACTAACAACAATTAAATTGAAAGAAAAAAAAATTTAAAACAGCAAGGGAAAAGCAACAAATAAAATACAAGGGAATCCCTATAAGGTTATCAGCTGATTTTTCAGCAGAAATGCTGCAGGTCAGAAGGCAGTGGCAGGATATATCTTTAAAGTGATGAAAGGGAAAAATGTACAACCAAGATTACTCTACCCAGCAAGGATCTCATTCAGATTCAACAGAGAAATCAAAAGCTTTACAGGCAAACAAAAGCTAAGATAATTCAGCACCACCAAACCAGCTTTACAACAAATGCTAAAGGAACTTCTCTAGGTGGGCAACACAAGAGAAGAAAAAGACCCAGAAAAACAAACCCCAAACAATTAAGAAAATGGTAATAGGAACATACATACCAATAATCGCCTTGAATGTAAATGGATTTAATACTCCAACCAAAAGATACAGACTGGCTGAATGGATACAAAAACAGGACCCATATATGCTGTCTTCAAGAGATCCACTTCAGACTTAGGGATACATACAGAATGAAAGTGAGGAGATGGAAAAAGCTATTCCATGCAAATGGAAATCAAAAGAAATCTGTAGTAGCAATACTCGTATCAGATAAAATAGACTTTAAAATAAAGGCTTGTTACAAGAGACATGGAAGGACACTACATAATGATCAAGGGATTAATCCAAGAAGAAAACATAATAATCATAAATATTTATGCACCCAACATAAGAGCACCTCACTACATAAGGCAAATGCTAACAGCCATAAAAGGGGAAATCAACAGTAACACGATAATAGTGGTGGAATTTAACACCTTATGTACACCAATGGACAGATCATCCAGACAGAAAATAAATAAGGAAACAGAAGCTTTAAATAACACAATAGACCACATAGATTTAATTGATATTTATAAGACATTCCACCCGAAAGCAGTAGAATACTGCTTAAGCGCACAAGGAACATTCTCCAAGATAGATCACATCTTGTGTCACAAATCAAGCCTCGGAAATTGAAATCATATCAAGTATCTTTTTTGACCACAGTGCTATGAGATTAGAAATCAGTTAGAGGAAAAAAGCTGTAAATAACACAAACACATGGAGGCTAAACAGTGCGCTGCTAGAAAACTAAGAGATCACTGAAGAAATCAAAGAGGAAAGAAAAAAAGTACATAGAAACAAATGACAACAAAAACACAATGACTCAAAACTGTTTCCAAAACACAAGAAAAGCACTTCTAAGAGGGAAGTATGTAGCAATTGAATATCACCTCAAGAAACAAGAAAAATCTCACATAAACAATCTAACCTTACACCTAAAGCAGCTAGAGAAAGAAGAACAAAGGAAACCCAAAATTAGCAAAGGGAAAGAAATCATAAAGATCAGAGCAGAAATAAATGAAATAGAAATGAAGAAAACAATAGCAAAGATCAATAAAAACAAAAGTTGGTTCTTTCAGAAGATAAACAAAATTGATAAACCTTTAGCCAGACTCATCAAGAAAAAAAGGGAGAGGACTCAATAAAGTTAGAAATGAAAAAGCAGAAATTACAACTGACACCACAGAAATACAAAGGATCATGAGACTAATATAAGCAACTATGTTCAAATAAAATGGACAACCTGGAAGAAATGGACAAATTACTGGAAAGGTACAACATTCCAAGACTGAACCAGGAAGAAATAGAAAATATAAACAGACCAATCATAGGTACTGAAATTGAAACTGTGATTGAAAATCTTCCAACAAACAAAAGTCTAGGACCAGATCACTTCACTGGCGAATTCTATCAAATATTTAGAGAAGAGCTAACACCTATCCTTCTTAAACTCTTCCAAAAAATTGCAGAGGGAGGATCACTCCCAAACTCGTTCAACGAGGCCACCATCACCCTGATACCAAAACCAAAAATATCAGACAAAAAAATTACAGACGACTATCACTGATGAGCATAGATGCAAAAAGGTGCTTAGAGAGAAATGTATCACCTCTAATGCTTGTATTTGAAAAGAAGAAAGTTCTCTAGTCATTAAATTTCCATCTTAAGAAAGTAGAAAAGTAGAGTAAATTAATCCCAGAGTAATCCAAAAGAAGGAAACAATAGAGAGTAGAATTCAATTAAATAGAAAGCAGAAAAATAATAGGGAATAATCCATAAACAAAAGTTATTTCTTTGAAATAATAGAATCAAAAAATGTCTTGGAAGATTGTTAGGAAAAAATAGAAAAAAGAGGGAAGACACAAATTACTGATACTGACCCCTAGAAAACATTGGCAAACTTGAACAGCTCAATATCAATGAACAGTATTGAGTTTGAGTAAAAAATTTTTCCTGAAGAAAAACTCCAATTCCAGATGGCTTCACTGGTTACTTCTGTCAAGTATTTGAAGAGGAAATATTACCAAGCCTACACAATTAATTACATAAAATAATGGAGGTGGGAACCTTTCCCTTCTCATTTTATAAGGCTAGTGTCACCCTCATTCCAAAAAATGGTCAGTGCTACCATAAGAAGAGAGAACTATATCAACAAAATATTAGCAAACCAAATCCAACAACACATAAAAAGATCATACACCATAACCAATTGGGATTCATCCCAAGTTCACAAGGATGGTTCAACATACACAAATCAGTCAATGTGGTACATCACATAAAAGCCAAAAACCACATGACCATCTCAATAGATGCAGAAAAAGCATTTGACAAAATTCAACATGTATTCATGATTAAAACTCTTACAAAAGTGGGTATAGAGGGAACATATCTCAAGATAATAAAAGTTATTCATGACAGACCTATAGCCAATATAATACTCAGTGGTGAAAAGCTCAAAGCTTTCCCACTAAAATCTGGAGCAAGACAAGGATACCCACTTGCACTTCTTCTATTCAGCATACTATTGGAAGTCCTAACCACGGCAGTCAAACATGAAGAAGAAATAAAAGGTATCCAAACTGGAATGCAAGAGGTCAAATTGTTATTGTATGCAGATGATAATATATTATATATACAAAACCCTAAAGACTCCACATAAAAACTACTAGAAATGATAAACGAACTCAACAAGGTAGCAGGATACAAGATTAACATACAGAAATTGGTTGCATTTCTTTTCACCAATGATGAACTATCAGGGAATATAAAAAAAAAATACCTTTAAAAATTGCACCCCCCAAAATAAAATACTTATGAATAAATTTGATCAAGGAGGTGAAAGACTTATACACTGAGAACTACAAAACATTAATAAGGGAAATTGAAGATAATTCAAAGAAATGGAAAGATATCCCATGCTCTTGGATTGGAAGAATTAATATTGTTAAAATGGCTATACTACTCAAAGCAATCTACAGATTTGATGCAATCCCTATCAAATTACCCATGACATTTTTCACAGAACTAGAACAAATAATCCTAAAATTCATATGGAACCATAAAAGACCCAGAATGACCAAAGCAATCCTGAAGAAAAAGAACAAAGCAGGAGGCATAACCCTCCCAGACTTCAGACAATACTACAAAGCTACAGTTATCAAAACAGTGTGGTATTGGCACAAAATCAGACATATGGATCAATGGAACAGTACAGAGAGCCCAGAAATAAACCCACACACCAGTTGTCAATTAATCTTCAACAAAGGGGGCAAGAATATACAACAGGGAAAAGACAATCTCTTCAGCAAGTGGTGTTGTGAAAGTTGGACAGCCGCATATAAATCAATGAAATTAGAACACATCCTCTCACCATACACAAAAATAAACTCAAAATGGCTTAAAGACTTAAACATAAGAAATGACGCCATAAAACTCCTAGAAGAGATCATAGGCTAAACATTCTCTGACGTAAATCTTAACATTGTTTTCTTAGGTCAGTCTCCTAAGGCAATAGAAATAAAAACAAAAATAAACAAATGAGACCTAATCAAACTTACAAGCTTTTGCACAGCATAGGAAACGATAAACAAAACGAAAAGACAACTTACAAGAATGGGAGAAAATATTTTCAAATATTGCAACCAACAAGAGCTTAACTTCCAAAATATACAAACAGCTCATAACAACAACAAAACAAACAGCCTAGTCAAATAATGGGCAGAAGACGTAAATAGAGATTTCTCCAAAGAACAAATATAGATGACCAATAGGCATGTGAAAAGATGCTCAACATTGCTATTAGAGAATGCAAATCAAAACTGCAATGAGGTACCACCTCACACCAGTCAGAATGTCCATCATTAAAAAGTTACAAATAACAAATGCTGGAGAGGGTGTGGAGGAAAGGGAACCCTCCTACATTGTTGTTGGGAATGTAAGTTGGTGCAGCCACTGTGGAAAACGGTATGGAGGTATCTCAGAAATCTACAAACAGAATTAGCATATGATCCAGCAATCCCACTCCTGGGCATATATTCATACAAAAGTATAATTCAGGGCTTCCCTGGTGGCGTAGTGGTTGAGAGTCCACCTGCTGATGCAGGGGACACGGGTTTGTGCCCCGGTCCGGGAAGATCCCACATGCCACGGAGCGGCTACCCATGAGCCACGGCCGCTGAGCCTGCATGTCCGGAGCCTGTGCTCCACAATGGGAGAGGCCACAACAGTGAGAGGCTCATGTACTGCCAAAAAAAAAAAAAAGTATAATTCAGAAAGCCATGTGCCCCTATGTTCATAGCAGCTGTATTCACAATAGCTAAAACATAGAAACAACCTAAATACCCATCGACAGATGAATGAATAAAGATGTGGTACATATATACAATGGAATACTACTCAGCCATGGAAAAGAATGAAATAATGCCATTTGCAGCAACATGGATGCAACTAGAGATTATCATACTAAGTGAAGTAAGTCAGAAAGAGAAAGACAAAATATGATATCGCTTATATGTGGAATCTAAAATATGACACAAATGAACCTATCTATGAAACAAAAACAGAATCTTAGACCTAGAGAACAGACTGGTGGTTGCCAAGGGAGAGGGAGTTGGGGGAGCGATAGAATGGCAGGTTGGGGTTAGCAGATGTAAGCTTTTATATATAGAATGGAGAAACAACAAAGTCCTACTATATAGCACAGGGAACTATGTTCAATATCCTATCATAAACCATAAAGGAAAAGAATACATTTAAAAAAAGCATGTATATATATTTAACTGTATTACTTTGCTATACAGCAAAATTAGCATTGTAAATCAAGTATAGTTCACTAAAAATATTGATTTAAAAAAAGAAGAAGTAGCCCAATGTACTTGTGACTATAGTCAATGCAAAATTTCTTAACAAAAGTTTGACAAATCAAATTCAAAAAATATGCAAGAAAAAGTTAATACATTATGACTAAATGGAGTTTATACTAGAATTCAGTTGTATTAACATCTGAAAATCATTCAACTAATTTCACTGTATTAATAGGATAAAAGAAAACTACATGGTCATTTCAACAGGTGCAGAAGAAGCATTTGAAAAAATTCAACACTCTTTCATAACAAAAACACTCAGCTGGCTAGGAATGGAAAGGAACTTACTCAACTTGATTAAGGTTATCTACAAACTACAGGTTAATAATACTCAAAGGTAAAAGGCTTGATATTTTCTCTCTTAACATGTGGAACAAAGAATGTCTGCTGTCACCACTTTTATTTAACATTGTACTGATGGTCTGTTCTAGTGCATTATAAGGCAAGAGAAAGAAATGAAAGGGAAACACACTGGAAAGGAAGAAGTAAATTGCTCTTATTTGTAGACAGTATGGTAGTATTTGTAGAAAATTCAGAAAAATAAAAGCTGGTAGAAATAGTAAATGAAATTATTAAGGCTATAGAATAAAAGGTCAACATAGAAAAAGCAATTGTATTTCTAAATACTAGCAAGAAAAATTAGAAAATGAAAAAAAATTTATACTTCCATAATAGCATAAAAGAATACTTAGAAATAAATTCAATTAAAGATTTGCAAGACATTTTCACAGAAAATTACAAAACACTGCATTAGAAAATTGAAGACCTAAATAAATGGAGAGCTATACTATGTTCATGGATTGGAAGACTTAGTTTATTAAGATGGCAATTTCCTCCAGATTGACCTACAGATTTAATGCAATTCTAACAGACTTTGTCTTAAGAAATCTGCAAACTGATTTTATTTCTATGGAAATAAATGATCCTTTATCTGATAGCACAAGTGTCAAAAAGTAAAAGCTTCATACTACTGCTCCTGAGATTTATTATTTAAGCTACAAACTGTGCCTATCATTTTTTAAAACAGAAACTTACCTATGATCTGGTAACAGTTTTTGCCTTTGAAAGCTTTTTCTTGGAACATCTGTTGGACCATAATAAAGAAACTGAGTATGTCAGTGATGGACTTACAATGGCTAAACAATACATTTTAAAAGTGTGGCAAAGTTTTGGGGGTTCATATACTTTATAGATAAGATGTGTGCAGAGAATTAAAATTTAACCATACTTTAAAAGGATTTTTAGTCAGTTTCCTTACAATCGTCTTCTCCGTCTCCCCTTCTCCTCCCCCTCCTCCTCCTCCTTCTTCTTTGTTAATATACCTCCAAATAAATGTTAGTATATCTTGAAGTAAAGATGGGGCTTATGTATTACTCTGGAATAGACTTTGTGTTGATTTGATATTTTATAAAAGAGAAATATTTGCATCATTACGATTCTTTATTAATGGGAATTTTTTCTTGTTTTTGTAGGGAAGAATGGACAGAAGCTATCCAGGCTGTAGCAGACAGACTCCAGAGGCAAGAAGAGGAGAGAATGAATTGTAGTCCAACTTCACAAATTGATAATATAGGAGAGGAAGAGATGGATGCTTCTACAACTCATCATAAAAGAAAGGTAAAAAAGAACATCTTACTCCCCTCCTCAGCACAACATTTATATGTGTAGAATAAATATGTTAACAACTGCCATTTGCAAAAACTGTTAGCCAGTTATCTTATGATATGCTAGTATATTGGTGTGGATGGTTTTTAATCAGGTGACTCTTAAACCTGTCATTGTTTAAAATGAAATAATTGAAACATCACTTTATTTCAGTGTTTCAGCAATTACCACTGAATGCTGAAAGGGCTGTTAGGAAGTTGTGATTGATGTGCCATCATACTACTTTATAATTTGCATTTTTCCCTTATTGTTTTTAATACTATTTTAGAAACTTGGAAATAAAGTGTTTTCCCTAATATGGTCCTTTTCTATTTGGCATTCTGTGTTCTCCTGAAAGCAGAAGGTGAAATGGCTCTGGTATACTTCCTGCTTTGTGCCCCAGCCTCACTAATGTCAGCAGGAAAGCAAACAGTCTTGGAAATTATAGCTTTTTATTTTAGTGGCTGCTTCTGAGCCAATGAGAGAAATAGATTTTTTCTTCCCTCAGTGCTCCATAATAATAATTGCCAATTTATATATTTATGAGAATTATAAATTATGTTTTTCATTGCTATAGAAAATTGCAAAGCAACTCCCTATGTAAAAAGTGGTATTTTAAGATTAAGGGTAAAAGTATTCAAAATAGATGAACATGCCATTTTTAATGTTAGAATATATTTGTTATAATAGATTTTAAATTAATCTTCAGGTAGGAAAATGCTAATTCTTAAGGTAATGATCCATGTAATTTGGTATTAGCACAGTGATTAAGAACTCTTTGGAGTTAAACTGCCTGAATTCAAATCCTCTTTTTCCTATGTGCTAACCATGGGAACTTGCTGAGCTTTACAGTTACAACTTAGATTTAGTTAATCATCCTTTCCTTACCTGAAATTTCTATTCTAATTAGAATAATATTCTATACTTGATCTTGGCCAAATGTCTGAGAACCCTGTATGTCTTCCTTGAAGAATAATCCTCTATTTGTTAGTTGAATTTTATCCCTGTTTTCTTTTGAATCACCTTAACAACACTCTGCCCTTGTTCCTCAGGTACTGCAAAGACAAAAATACAATCTAGCTTTACCCACCTTCTCAGAGAGAAAAAAGCTGCTTTTGCTCATGTATATGCACATGTACACAATTAATTTGAAATTTGACTATGCTTATAAATTTAAAGTCATATCCTGATTATTGTCACCCTTTGAGTAATAAACTACCTTGTTCAGTAACAAGCTAGACTGCTGCAGAACTTCTTAATAAGAAAGATTAATAGTAAGATGCTGTTTAGGCAGTTAGAGGTTGAAAGTGGGAAGTTTATAACACTCTAACTAGAAATACTGTTACTGATAGATGTAAGAATTTTGGAAATGAATATGAAAATTTGCAGAAGAACTTTGAATGAAGAGAGACAACCATTTTGAAAGATATAAAAATGGAAAACTATGGAAGATCCTTCTTTTTCTGTTAAGGCAGGTTGTAAATAATTATTAAAGCATAATACGTTTTCCTGTTTTTTTACCAGTGTTGATTATCTTAGAATTTATCACCTTCAGTAATTATCACTTATAAAGATTTATTATATGCTTATTTTGTGCTAGGCTCTGAGCAGTACTTTTATATGTGTTATCTCATTTGATCCTCATAGGAATCATATGAGGTAGGTACTGTTATCCCATTTTACAGTTGAGTCCTATGATATTTAAAGAAGTTAAATATCTTATTCAAGCATATAATGACTTTACACACTATGCAACTTCAGTATGCAGTCTACTTTTTTTTGATTCACGTATCTTGAGCTTCTATAATCTCTATAATTGTTATAGTCATAACATAAACGAACTATATTAGAAACAAAATTATACAGATAGGCTCTCTTATATTTGTACTCTGTTTCTCAAAATAGTATGTCAAATTGTTGCATTTACACAGTGCTTGCATATTAGTTAATTTCATTTTATATTAGAGCACCCTTGGAAAAATCAGTAGAATTTTAATATTATAGAATACTGGTAGAAAGTGAGGTTTTTGTTGTCCTACTGCTTGAGTTCATGTCCTGGGTCTACAGTGTGTGTAATTGTGGGGAAAGTCCCTTAATCTTTCTGTCCTTTAGTCCCTTCATCTATAAAAGGAAGATTACAGTGGTACTTACCTCATAGAGTTGTGAGGATTAACATATAGTTTGGAATATATGTGAAGTACGTATATACTAAGTGCTCAATGAATATTAGCTATTATTAGCTAGTATTCTACTTTATCCACATAAAGATAATTAAACATTCACACATTTTTAAACTGGAGTCTCCTAGAATTCTCTTGTTGAAAGTAAGCCTCCAAAATGAAAAATTAATAGAAGTATTTTGAATTTGGGAGGTCGGGGTCTATTGTCTTATTTAGCCTATATCTTATTTCCATTGTAATTTAAAATTTTTATTTAATATGAAATAGTATAAAAAGTTTGAAATAACAAAGAGTCCAGAAAAAGAACATTTGTACCACTAACTATGCTATAACAATCATAATAACTTGGTTCAAAAGGGTGAAATATTACTATCACTTCCTTAAGATGACTCTAAAACTACAGTTGACACATGAACAACACAGAAGCTTGGTGAGCTGCCCTCTGCACAGTTAAAATTAAGTTATAGTTAAAATAAGTTATAGTCGGCCCTCTGTGTCCCAGTTCTCCCTATCTGTGGTTCCTCTGATGCAACATTTCCTCCATATGCACTCTTGTTTTGTATCTGTGGCTCTGCATTTGAGGATTCAACCAACAGTGGATCAAAAAAATGAGTAGGAAAAAATCCACATGTAAATGGATCCACAGAACTCAAACCCATGTTGTTCAAGAGTCAGCTATATATCCTTTATGAATTTCAGTTATAAAAAGAATGTACAAGTTCAGATTACTTTAAATTTTAGATTGTAAACACAAATATTTTCAGATAAGAATATCCTTCTCTAAGAGATAGCTTCAGGATGGCGGAGGAGTAAGGCATGTAGCTCACCTTCCTCTCCACGAATACATCAAAAATACATTTACATGAGGAACAGCTCCTACAGAACATGTACTGAACGCTGGCAGAAGACCTCAGACTTCCCAAAAGGCAAGAAACTCCCCACATACATGGCTGTGTGGCTGACAGGGTCTTGGTGCTCCGTCCAGGTGTCAAGCCTGAGCCTCTGAGGTGGGAGAGCCGAGTTCAGGACATTCGTCCACCAGAGACCTCCTGGCCCCATGTAATATCAAATGGCGAAAGCTCTCTCAGAGATCTCCACCTCAACAGGAAGAGCCAGCTACACTCAACAACCAGCAAGCTACAGTGCTGGACACCCTATGCCAAACAACTAGCAAGACAGGAACACAACCCTACCCATTAGTGGGAAGGCTGCCTAAAATCATAATAAAGTCACAGACACCCCAATACACACCAGCAGATGTGGACATTCCATCCAAAAACAACAGAATACACTTTCTTCTCAAGTGTTCATGGAACATTCTCCAGGATAGATTATATCTTGGTCACAAATCAAGCCTTGGCAAATTCAAGAAAATTGAAATCATATCATGTATCTTTTCTGACCACAACGCTATGAGACTAAATATCAATTACAAGAAAAAAATCTGTGAAAAATACAAATACATGGAGGCTAAACAATACTACTAAATAACCAAGATATCACTGAAGAAATCAAAGAGGAAATCAAAAAATACCTAGAAACAAATGACAATGAAAACACGAGGACCCAAAACCTAAGGAATTCAGCAAAAGCAGTTCTAAGAGGGAAGTTTATAGCAATACCTACCTCAAAAAACAAGAAACATCTCAAATAAACAACCTAACCTTACACCTGAAGCAGTTAGAGAAAGAAGAACAAAAAAACCCCAAATTTAGAAGAAGGAAAGAAATCATAAAGATCAGATCAGAAATAAATGAAAAAGAAATGAAGGAAACAATAGCTAAGATCAAAAAAACTAAGAGCTGGTTCTTTGAGAACATAAACAAAATTAATAAACCATTAGCCAGACTCATCAAGAGAAAAAGGGAGAAGACTCAAATCAATAGAATTAGAAATGAAAAAGGAGACATAACAACTGACACAGCAGAAATACAAAGGATCATGAGGGATGACTACAAGCAACTCTATGCCAGTAAAATGGGCAACCTGGAAAAAATGGACAAATTCTTTAAAAGCACAACCTTCTGAGACTGAACCAGGAAGAAATAGAAAAAATGAACAGACTGATCACAAGCACTGAAATTGAAACTGTGATTTAAAAATCTTCCAACAAACAAAAGCCCAGGACCAGATGGCTTCACAGGCGAATTCTATCAAACATTTAGAGAAGAGCTAACACCTATCCTTCTCAAACTCTTCCAAAATATAGCAGAGGGAGGAACACTCCCAAACTCATTCTATGAGGCCACCATCACCCTGATAGCAAAACCAGACAAAGATGTCACAAGAAAAGGAAACTACAGGCCAATATCACTGATGAACATAGATGCATAAATCCTCAAAAAAATACTAGCAAACAGAATCCAACAGCACATTAAAATGATCATACACCATGATCAAGTGGGGTTTATCCCAGGAACGCAAGGATTTTTCAATTTACACAAATCAATCAATGTGATACACCATATTAACAAATTGAAGGAGAAAAACCATATGATCATCTCGATAAAAGCTTTCACAAGAAAAAGCTTTTGACAAAATTCAAAATTTTGAACTTTTGATAATTGATTAATGATAAAAACTCTCCAGAAAGTAAGCATAGAGGGAACTTACCTCAACATAATAAAGGCCATGTATGCCACAGCCAACTTTGTTCTCACTGGTGAAAAACTGAAACCATTTCCACTAAGATCTAGAGCAAGACAAGGTTGCCCCTCTCACCACTATAATTCAACATAGTTTTGGAAGTTTTAGCCACAGCAATCAGAGAAGAAAAAAAAATGAATCCAAATCAGAAAAGAAGAAGTAAAACTCTCACTGTTTGCAGATGACATGATACTATACATAGAGAATCCCAGAGATGCTACCAAAAAACTACTAGAGCTAATCAATGAATTTGGTAAAGTAGCAGGATACAAAATTAATGCACAGAAATCTCCTGCATTCCTATACACTAATGATGAAAAATATGAAGGAGAAATTAAGGAAACACTCCCATTTACCACTGCAACAAATAGAGTGAAATACCTAGGAATAAACCTACCTAAGGAGACAAAAGACCTGTATGCAGAAAACTATAAGACACTGATGAAATAAATTAAATACAAACAGATGGAGAGATATACCATGTTCTTGGATTGGAAGAATCAACATTGTGAAAATGACTATACTACCCAAAGCAATCTACAGATTCAGTGCAATCCCTATCAAACTACGAATGGCATTTTTCACAGAACTAGTACAAAACATTTCATAATTTGTATGAAAACACAAAAGACCCCAAATAGCCAAAACAATCTTGAGAAAGAAACCCGGAGCTGGAGGAATCGAGTTCCCTGACTTCAGACACTACTACAAAGCTACAGTAATCAAGGCAGTATGGTACTGGCACAAAAACAGAAATATAGGTCAATGGAACAGGATAGAAAGCCCAGAGATAAACCCCCACACAAATGGTCACCTTATCTTGATAAAGGAGGTAAGAATATACAATGGAAAAAAACAGCCTCTTCAATAAGTGGTGCTGGGAAAACTGGACAGGTACATGTAAAAGAATGAAATTAGAACACTCCTTAATACCTTACACAAAAATGAACTCAAAATGGAGTAAAGACCTAAATGTAAGGCCAGGCACTATCAAACTCTTAGAGGAAAACAGGAAGAACACTCTAAGACATACATCACAGCAAGATCGTTTTTGACCCACCTCGCAGAGAAATGGAAATAAAAACAAAAATAAAAAAATGGGACCTAATGAAACTTAAAACTTATGCAAAGCAAAGGAAAACATAAACAAGATGAAAAGACAACCCTCAGAATGGGAGAAAATATTTGCAAACGAAGATGACAAAGGATTAATCTGCAAAATACACAGGCAGCTCATGCAGCTCAATATCAAAAAAACAAACAACCCAATCCAAAAATGGGCAGAAGATCTAAATAGACATTTCTCCAAAGGAGATATACAGATTGCCAGCAAACACATGAAAGGATTCTCGGTATCACTAATCATTAGGAAATGCAAATAAAAATCACAATGAGGTATCACCTTACAGTAGTCAGAATGGCCATCATCAAAAATTCTACAAACAGTAAATGCTGGAGAGGGTGTGGGTGTGGAGAAAAGGGAACCGTTTTGCACTGCTGGTGGGAATGTAAATTGATAGAGCCAGTATGGTGAACAGTATGAAGGTTCCTTAAAAAACTAAAAATAGAACTACCATTTGACCCAGCAATCCCACTACTGGGCATATACCCTGAGAACACCATAATTCAAAAAGAGTCATGTACCACAATGTTCATTGCAGCTCTATTTACAATAGCCAAGACATGGAAGCAACCTAAGTGTCCATCGACAGATGAATGGATAAAGAAGATGTGACAAATGTATACAATGGAATATTACTGAGCCATAAAAAGAAACGAAATTGAGTTATTTGTAGTGAGCTTGTTGGACCTAGAATATGTCATACAAGAGTGAAGTAAGACAGAAAGAGAAAACAAATACCATATGCTAACACATGTATATGGAATCTAAAAAAAAAAATTAAAAACTGGTTCTGTATAACCTAGGGGCAGGACGGGAAGGAATAAAGACACAGACGTAGATAATGGGCTTGAGGAAACGGGGAAGGGGAAGGGTAAGCTGGGACGAATGAGAGAGTGGCATGGACATATATATACTACCAAATGTAAAATAGCTAGCTAGTGGGAAGCAGCCACATAGCACAGGGAGATCAGCTTGGTGCTTTGTGTCCACTTGCAGGGGGCATAGGGTGGGTGGGAGGGAGACACAAGAGGGAAGAGATATGGGGATGTATATTTATGTAAAGCTGATTCACTTTGTTATATAGCAGAAATTAACACACCATTGTAAAGCAATTATACTCCAATAAAGATGTTTTTAAAAAATGAATATCCTTCTCATAATTTACAGAATATATTTTCTTCTTTGTTCACTTTTTGACAAATGGGCACTAGGATGAAGAGAATACCTACTGATTTTGGTAGCTATGCTGAGAATTGTCTTAACTGCTCTCTGTTACATTGATCAGACAAATGTGGTAGAGTATTGCCATAGTGTCTGCTCTACAGCTTGAAACTCTTGGAGAGGGAAGGATACTGGTGGTGGAGAGAAGAGGCAAAGGCCTTGCAACCAGATTCAAGTGGTAATCTTTGTTTAAATTAAAGATGATTTTTCAAAGGAATTTGATTAGAGCAGTGGTCCCCAACACCCCCTCATCCACACACACCCCCGCCCCTGCCAGGCCGCACAGCAGGAGGTGAGCAGCGAGTGAGCGAGCGAAGCTTCATGTGTCACTCCCCGTTGCTCCCCATCGCTTGCATTACTGCCTCAACCATCCCTCCCACCCTCAGTCCGTGTTAAAATTGTCTTCCACGAAATAATTACACAAAAATGAAGGTTGGGGTCTGCTGGACTAGAGGACGCAGGAATGCTTAATCTTGGTCTGCCAAGCTGCCATTATCTATACCCTGTCATGTATGTGAAGCGGCACAGCATAAAAGGATTAACAGTCAAATGGGAATAAAAATTCTGCTTAGTTTTCAAGTAACCAATGTAGGCCTCTCTGGGAGCAGCTGTTTATCATCTCATGACTTAGCTAAGAAGTATAATCAGTACCTCCTATATTCCCATTATGTCTGATTCCAGTTCTTGGAATTTTCTTACTGCCTGACTACCATAACTGATAACAATGGCTAGCATACAGAGGAGAGGAATAAAAGAACAGACCTGTTGAAATCAAGTGATCTCTCACTTCCTACTCAGAGGGAGGAGCAGCATAATCAGTGTTGTAGAAGTTGACTAATAAGATTAGAGCTTCCCCTTCCTTGGGCAAAAGCACTAGAGGAAGCGGGCAGAGAGGTGAACTTCTTGAAAGCCTCCTTTCACTCCATGGGCCTTATTTGGTTTATCTCTTACATTGTAAATATATGTGGAATTAATCTTTTTTGACCAAATATGCTAAAACCATTGTATTTTTTTCCTTGTATTCCTCTTCAATTATATATAAATATTTGTAACCTAATTTGGGGGCTAGAAAATCTTTTTCTTACATTCTAGTGTGTGTGATTTGAATATACTTATTAAGTATACTTTTTGTATATGCACATGCATCTCTTAACCTAAAACAGCCACGTTGATATGTGAGACATTATGTAAAAGAAAGAGTATAACTCTGTAAAATATTTCCCTAATAAATTCTTAGGTTTGGGTTTTAGAGGGTTAATTTTTCTGGAGAGTGTCTTATGCTCTTAAAAAATTTTTTTTTATTGAAATATTGTTGATTTATAATATTGCACTAGTTTCAGCTCTTATTTTTAAACTTCTTTTATTGAAGTGTAGCTAATATACGGTATTGTGTTAGTTGATTTACAATTTGTGTTGGTTTCCCCTTTGGTAACCATAGATTGTTTTCTATGTCTGTGAGTCTGTTTCTGTTTTGGAAATAATTCATTTGTACTTTTTAAAAAGTTTCCACATATAAGTGATGTAATATTTGTATTTCTCTGACTTACCTTCACTTAGTATGATAATCTCTAGGTCCATCCACGTTGTTGCAAATGGCATTATTTTGTTCTTTTTTCATGGCTGAGTAATATTCCATTGTGTGGTGTGTGTGTGTGTGTGTGTGTGTGTATCATATCTTTATCCATTCATGTGTTGATGGACACTTAGTTTGCTTCTATATCTTGGCTATTGTAAATAGTATGTTATGCTCTTATTTTTAATTAAAATCTTATTGTGTCTTTTCCCTTAACACCATCCAAAAGAGGAAAATAGTTCACATTTCATTTGTAAAGACTAGATAATCACCGTGTATACCGCACTGAAGATGAACATTTGGTATCAAAGATAATTTTAATTTTCCAAAGTTTTATCAAAAGAGATATGATAAATGTTTCTGATTTTATCATATAGTAATATAAATTTTATATAGTAATGTAAATTTTCGTTAGTAATATAAGTTTCCATGTAAATTCCTCTTTTTTTTTTAAGATTGACGTACTGACAGAAGCTTTGAAATTTAGCGTTAAGTCTGTCATCCTTTTTTAAAACCTCCTTGTCCCTAAGAATTACAATCCTTAAAGAATATAGTACTACTTCATTATTATATATTGCTTTTCATGTGAAAATGTCATAAAGAAATTTACAACTTATTTTCTAATTTTTATCCCCAGAATTCATTTTCAGTTTATATGATATTTAGTAATGGGACACAGCAAGTATCATTTTCCAGTGTTTTTAGATATAAAATTAGGTGATTACTGTTCAAATGAAGTTGTGAGCAATAAAAATAACATTATGCCTTATTTATGAGAATAATGTCTCTCAGTTCTTCACTGCTGTGAAGTAAAGTTCCTAAGTTTAATATCTTAAAACAATGACAGTATATAATTTCTTCTGATTTTGTGGTTTGCCTGGGCAATTCTGCTGGTCTCAGTTGGACTTTTCAAGCAGCTGCATTCAGCTGGCACATGGACTGGGCTGGAAAATCCATGAAAGCCGTTCTCCCATGTCTGGATTTTTGGTTCTCCTCCAGTGAGCTCTCTCTTCATATGATGTCTCATATTCCAGGGCCTCTCCATATGGCCTTTCTCTTCAGCAGATAGCCTGGACTTCCTTACAGCATGAGAGCTGACTTTTAAGAATGAAACTTTTCCAAGAGGGAGAAAGCATACGCTCCCAGACTTAAAGGCTAAGTCCGGAACTGGCACTCTATCACTTTGATGGTATTTTGTGTTTAAAGCTGGACACAAAGCCAGCCCAGGGAGAGGGAAAGTTGACTTCACTTCTTCATGGGAGGAATGGCATGTACATACAGGGAGTCGGGGCTGGAGGAATTAGTGTCTGCCATTTTTGGAGACTACCTAGCACAAAGAGCTTTGTGGTAATATAGTATTACTTGATTTTTAAAAACTTGTTAATGAAAATGAAATTACTTAGTATTACCCACTGTTTGTTCAAATAACACTAGTTCTGTTAACTCTATTCTGTATATTTAGAGTGACATCTTTGGGTTTTAGTTGAATTAATAAATATACTTGGTTATTTTCCCTATCTCTTGCTACTTTTCTTTGAATTAGAGATGCTACTGAATGATTAAGACAGTGTAACTTGACATTTGGGGAAATTACCAAGATTATAGATAGCAAATATTATTGAAAAGGAGTGAAGGCATTCATTTCTAAAATTTTTAGAATTTCTACATGTATCTACAGACATATTCACCAGTGAACCATCTGGTCCTAGTTTTCTTGTTGAAAGGTTTTTGACCACAAATTCAATTTCCTTGATAGATATAGGATATTCAAGTTACCTATTTCTTCTTGAGTAACCTTTGAATTTGAACCTTTCAAGGAATTTGTTCACTTCATATAAGTTGTTGATTTTATGAACGTAAAGTTGTTTATAATACTCCCTTGGGATCTTTTCAGTATCTGTAGAAACTGTAATGATGTTACCTCTCTCATTCCTGATATTGGTTATTTGCATCCTCTTGCTTTCTTTTTCTGAATAATCTGGCTAGAGATGTATCAATTTTATTGATTTTCTCAAAGAACGAGCTTTTGGTTACATCAGTTTTTCATTCTTCTTATTTTTTTTGCATTTTTTAATTGGAGTATAGTTGATTTACAATGTTGTGTTAGTTTCTGCTGTAAAGCAGAGTCAGTTATGCATATACATATATCCACTCTTTTTTAGATTCTGTTCCCACATAGGTCATTATAAAGTACTGAATAGAGTTCCTTGTGCTCTTCTTCAGGTTCTTATTATTTATCTGTTCTATATATGGTATGTACATGTCAAATTTGATTCTCCCAATTTATCCCTTTCCCTCCCTTACACCCTGATAACCACAAGTTTATTTTTGACATCTGTGACTCAACTTCTATTTTGTAAATGGGTTCATTTGTACCATTTCTTTAGATTCCACATATAAATGATATCATATGATGTTGTTTTCTCTGTCTGACTTACTTCACTCAGTATGACAAACTCTAGATCCAACCATGTCGCTGAAAGTGGCATTATTTCATTCTTTCTTATGGCTGAGTAATATTCCATTGTATATATGAACCACCTCTTCCTTACCCATTCCTCCATTTGTGGATATTTAGGTTGCTTCCATGTCCTGGCTGTTGTAAATAGTAATGCAGTGAACATTGGGGTGCATGTATCTTTTCGAATTATGGTTTTTCTCTGGGTATATGCCCAGGAATGGGATTGCTGGATCCTATGGTAGCTTTATTTTTAGTTTTTTAAGGAATCTTCATACTGTTCTCCATAGTGGCTGTACTGGTTTACATTCCCACCAGCAGTGCAAGAGGGTTCCGTTTTCTCCACACCCTCTCCAGCATTTCTTCTTTCTAAATTTTTTAATGATGGCCATTCTGACCCATGTGAGGTGGTACCTCATTGTACTTTTGGTTTGCATTTCTCTAATAATAAGTGATGTTGAGCAACTTTTCATCTGTCTCTTGGTCATTTGTATGTCTTCTTTGGAGAAATACCTGTTCAGATCTTTGGCCCATTTTTTAAATGGGTTTGTTTTTTTGATACTGAGCTGTATGAGCTCTTTGTATGCTTTGGAGATTAATCCCTTGTCCGTTGCTTCGTTTGTAGATATTTTCTCCCATTCTATGGGTTTTCTTTTCGTTTTGTTTATGGTTTCCTTTGCTGTGCAAAAGCTCTTATGTTTAATTAGATCACATTTATTTTTGTTTTTATTTTCATAACTTTCAGAGGTGGATCAAAAAAGCCGTTGCTGCCATTTATGTCAGAGAGTGTTCTGCCCATGTTTTTCTCTAAGAGTTTTATAGTATCTGGTGTTACATTTAGGTCTTTAATGCATTTGGATTTATTTTTGTGTATGGTGTTAGAGAATGTTCTAATTTCATTCTTTTACATCTAGTTGTCCAGTTTTCCCAGTGTCTCTTATTGAGAATTCCTCCATTGTGTATTCTTGCCTCCTTTATCATAGATTAGGTGAATATAGGTGTGTGGTTTATCTCTGTACTTTCTATCCCGTTCCATTGATCTATATTTCTGTGTTTTTGTGACAGTACCATACTGTTTTGATGACTGTAGCTTTGTAGTACAGTCTGAAGTCAGATAGCCTGATTCTCCCAGCACCGTTTGTCTTTCTTGGGATTGTTTTGGCTATACATGGGCTTTTCTGTTTCCATACAAATTTTAAAATTTTTTGTTCTAATTCTTTGAAAAATGCCATTGATAATTTGATAGGAATTACATTGAATCTGTAGATTGCCTTGGACAGTATAGTCATTTTGACCACATTGATTCTTCCAATGCAAGAACACGGTCTCTTTTTCCAATGGTTTGCAGTGTCTTCAGTTTCTTTCATCAGTGTCTTAGAGTTTTCAGACTTCATGTCTTTTGTCTCCTTAGGTAGGTTTATTCCTAGATATTTTATTCTTTTTTGATACAATGGTAAATGGGATTGTTTTGTTAAAATCTCTTTCTGATCTTTGTCTTTAGTATATAGAAATGCAACAGCTTTCTATGTATGAGTTTTGTGACCTGCAACTTTACCAAATTCATTGATTAGTTCTATTAGTTTTCTGGTAGCATTTTTAGGATTTTTGATGTATAGTATCATGCAAACAGTGAGAGTTTTATTTTTTTAACATCTTTATTGGAGTATAATTGCTTTACAACGGTGTGTTAGTTTATGCTTTATAACAAAGTGAATCAGTTATACATATACATATGTTCCCATATCTCTTCCCTCGTGCGTCTCCATGCTTCCCACGCTCCCTATCCCACCCCTCTAGGTGGTCACAAAGCACCGAGCTGATCTCCCTGTGCTATGCGGCTGCTTCCCACTAGCTATCTATTTTACGTTTGGTAGTGTATATATGTCCATGCCACTCTCTCACTTTGTCACAGCTTAAACTTCCCCCGCCCCATATCCTCAAGTCCATTCTCTGTTAGGTCTGTGTCTTTATTCCTGTCTTACCCCTGGGTTCTTCATGACATTTTTTTCTTTTGCAGATTCCATATATATGTGTTAGCATACGGTATTTGTCTTTCTCTTTCTGACTTACTTCACTCTGTATGACAGCTTCTAGGTCCATCCACCTCACTACAAATAACTCAATTTCGTTTCTTTTTATGGCTCAGTAATATTCCATTGTATATATGTGCCACATCTTCTTATTCCATTCATCCGATGATGGACACTTAGGTTGCTTCCATGTCCTGGCTATTGTAAATACAGCTGCAATGAACATTTTGTTACATGACTCTTTTTGAATTATGGTTTTCTCAGGGAATATGCCCAGTACTGGGATTGCTGGGTCATATGGTAGTTCTATTTTAATTGTTTAAGGAACCTCCATACTGTTCTCCATAGTGGCTGTACCAATTCACATTCCCACCAGCACTGCAAGAGTGTTCCCTTTTCCCCACACCCTCTCCAGCATTTATTGTTTCTAGATTTTCTGATGATGACCATTCTGACTGGTGTGAGATGATATCTCATTGTAGTTTTGATGTGCATTTCTCTAATGATTATTGATGTTGAGCATTCTTTCATGTATTTGTTGCCAATCTGTATATCTTCTTTGGAGAAATGTCTATTTAGGTCATCTGCCCATTTTTGGATTCGGTTGTTTGTTTTTTTGTTATTGAGCTGCATGAGCTGCTTGTAAATTTTGGAGATTAATCCTTTGTCAGTTGCTTCATTTGCAAATATTTTCTCCCATTCTGAGAGTTGTCTTTTGGTCTTGTTTATGGTTACCTTTGCTGTGCAAAAGCTTTGAAGTTTCATTAGGTCCCATTTCTTTATTTTTGTTTTTATTTCTATTTCTCTAGGAGATGGGTGAAAAAGGATCTTGCTGTGATTTATGTCATAGAGTGTCCTGCCTATGTTTTCCTCTAAGAGTTTGAGAGCTTCTGGCCTTACATTTAGGTCTTTAATCCATTTTGAGCTTATTTTTGTGTATGGTGTTAGAGAGTGTTCTACTCTCATACTTTTACATGTACCTGTCCAGTTTTCCTAGCACCACTTATTGAAGAGGCTGTCCTTTCTACACTGTACATTCCTGCCTCCTTCATCAAAGACAAGGTGACCATATGTGCATGGGTTTATCTCTGGACTCTCTATCCTGTTCCATTGATCTATCTTTCTGTTTTTGTGCCAGTACCATACTGTCTTGATTACTGTAGCTTTGTAGTATAGTCTGAAGTCAGGGAGCCTGATTCCTCCAACTCCGTTTTTCGTTCTCAAGATTGGTTTGACTATTCGGGGTCTTTTGTGTTTCCATACAAATTGTGAAGTTTTTTGTTGTAGTTCTGAGAAAAATGCCAATGGTAGTTTGATAGGGATTGCATTGAATCTGTAGATTGCTTTGGGTAGTATAGTAATTTTCACAATGTTGATTCTTCCAATCCAGGAACATGGTATATCTCTCCATCTATTTGTATCATCTTTAATTTCTTTCATCAGTGTCTTTTAATTTTCTTCATACTGGTCTTTTGTCTCCTTAGGTAGGTTTATTCCTAGGTATTTTATTCTTTTTGCTGCGATGGTAAATGGGAGTGTCTTCTTGATTTCACTTTCAGATTTTTCATCATTAGTGTATGCCAGAGTGTAATGCCAGAGATTTCTGTGCATTAATTTTGTATCCTGCTACTTTACCAAATTCATTGATTAGCTCTAGTATTTTTCTGGTACCATCTTTAGCATTCTTTCTGTAGAGTATTATGTCATCTGCAAACAGTGACAGATTTACTTCTTTTCCGATTTGGATTCCTTTTATTTCCTAATTCTTCTCTGATTTCTGTGGCTAAAACTTCCAAAACTATGTTGAATAATAGTGGTGAGAGTGGGCAACCTTGTCTTGTTCCTGATCTTAGTGGAAATGGTTTCAGTTTTTCACCATTGAGGATGATGTTGGCTGTTGGTTTGTCATATATGGCCTTTATTATGTTGTGGAAAGTTCCCTCTATGCCTACTTTCTGCAGGGTTTTTATCATAAATGGGTGTTGAATTTTCTCGAAAACTTTCTCTGCATCTGTTGAGATGATCATATGGTTTTTCTCCTTCTATTTGTTAATATGGTGTATCACGTTGATTGATATTGCATATATTGAAGAATCCTTGCATTCCTGGAATAAACCCCACTTGATCATGGTGTATGATCCTTTTAGTGTGTTGTCGGATTCTGTTTGCTAGTATTTTGTTGAGGATTTTTGCATCTATGTTCATCAGTGCTATTGGCCTGTAGTTTTCTTTCTTTGTGACATCCTGGTCTGGTTTTGGTATCAGGATGATGGTGGCCTCATAGAATGAGTTTGGTAGTGTTCCTCCCTCTGCTATATTTTGGAAGAGTTTGAGAAGGATAGGTGTTAGCTCTTCTCTAAATGTTTCATAGAATTTGCCTGTGAAGCCGTCTAGTCCTGGGCGTTTGTTTGTTGGAAAATTTTTAATCACAGTTTCAATTTCAGTGCTCGTGATTGGTCTGTTCATATTTTCTATTTCTTCCTGATTCAGTCTTGGCAGGTTGTGCATTTCTAAGAATTTGTCCATTTCTTCCAGATTGTCCATTTTATTGGCATAGAGTTGCTTGTAGTAATCTCTCATGATGTTTGGTATTTCTGCTATGTCAGTTGTTACTTCTCCTTTTTCATTTCTAATTCTATTGATTTGAGTCTTCTCCCTTTTTTCTTGATGAGTCTCGCTTATGGTTTATCAATTTTGTTTATCTTCTCAAAGAACCAGCTTTTAGTTTTGTTGATCTTTGCTATTGTTTCCTTCATTTCTTTTTAATTTATTTCTGATCTGATCTTTATGATTTCTTTCATTTTGCTAACTTTGGGGTTTTTTTCTTCTTCTTTCTCTAATTGCTTTAGGTGCAAGGTTAGGTTGTTTATCTGAGATGTTTCCTGTTTCTTAAGGTAGGATTGTATTGCTATAAACTTCCCTCTTAGAACAGCTTTTGTTGCATCCCATAGGTTTTGCATCATCGTGTCTCCATTGTCATTTGTTTCTAGGTATTTTTTGATTTCATCTTTGATTTCTTCAGTGATCACTTCGTTATTAAGTAGTGTATTGTTTTGCCTCCACGTGTTTGTATTTTTTACAGATCTTTTCCTGTAATTGATATCTAGTCTCATAGCATTGTGGTCGGAAAAGATACTTGATACAATTTCAATTTTCTTAAATTTACCAAGGCTTGATTTGTGACCCAAGATATGATCTATCCTGGAGAATGTTCCATGAGCAATTGAGAAAAATGTGTATTCTGTTGTTTTTGGATGGAATGTCCTATAAATATCAATTAAGTCGATCTTTTTTAATGTATTATTTAAAGCTTGTGTTTCCTTATTTATTTTCATTTTGGATGATCTGTCCATTGGTGAAAGTGGGGTGTTAAAGTTCCCTAGTATTAATGTGTTACTGTCAATATCCCCTTTTATGGCTGTTATTATTTGCCTTATGTATTGAGGTGCTCTATGTTGGGTGCATAAATATTTACAATTGTTATATCTTCTTCTTGGATCGATCCCTTGATCATTATGTAGTATCCTTCTTTGTTTCTTCTAATAGTCTTTAATTTAAATTCTGTTTTGTCTGATATGAGAATTGCTACTCCAGCTTTCTTTTGGTTTCCATTTGCATGAAATATCTTTTTCCATCCCCTTACTTTCAGTCTGTATGTGTCTCTAGGTCTGAAGTGGGTCTCTTGTAGACCGCAAATATATGGGTCTTGTTTTTGTATGCATTCAGCCAATCTATGTCTTTTGGTGGGAGCATTTAAACCATTTACATTTAAGGTAATTATCGATATGTATGTTCCTATTCCCATTTTCTTAATTGTTTTGGGTTCGTTATTGTAGGTCTTTTTCCTTCTCTTGTGTTTCTTGCCTAGAGAAGTTCCTTTAGCAGTTGTTGTAGAGCTGGTTTGGTGGTGCTGAACTCTCTCAGCGTTTGCTTGTCTGTAAAGGTTTTAATTTCTCCATCAAATCTGAATGAGATCCTTGCTGGGTAGAGTAATCTTGGTTGTAGGTTTTTCTTCTTCATCACTTTAAATATGTCGTGCCAGTCCCTTCTGGCTTGCAGAGTTTCTGCTGAAAGATCAGCTGTTAACCTTATGGGGATTCCCTTGTGTGTTATTTGTTGTTTTTCCCTTGCTGCTTTTAATATGTTTTCTTTGTATTTAATTTTTGACAGTTTGATTAATATGTGTCTTGGCATGTTTCTCCTTGGATTTTTCCTGTATGGGACTCTCTGTGCTTCCTGGACTTGATTAACTATTTCCTTCTCATATTAGGGAAGTTTTCAACCATAATCTCTTCAAATATTTTCTCAAGTCCCTTTCTTTTTCTCTTCTTCTTCTGGAACCCCTATAATTCGAATGTTGGTGCGTTTAATGTTGTCCCAGAGGTCTCTGAGACTGTCCTCAGTTCTTTTCATTCATTTTTCTTTATTCTGCTGTGCAGTAGTTATTTCCACTATTTTATCTTCCAGGTCACTTATCCGTTCTTCTGCCTCAGTTATTCTGCTAGTGATCCCTTCTAGAGTATTTTTAATTTCAGTTATTGCGTTGTTCATCGTTGCTTGTTTCCTCTTTAGTTCTTCTAGGTCCTTGTTAAATGTTTCTTGCATTTTGTCTATTATATTTCCAAGATTTTGGATCATCTTTACTATCATTATTCTGAATTCTTTTTCAGGTAGACTGCCTATTTCCTCTACATTTGTTAGCTCTGGTTGGTTTTTATCTTGCTCCTTCATCTGCTATGTGTTTTTCTGTCTTCTCATTTTGCTTATCATACTGTGTTTGGGGTCTCCTTTTTGCAGGCTGCAGGTTTTTAGTTCCCATTGTTTTTGGTGTCCGCCCCCAGTGGCTAAGGTTGGTTCAGTGGGTTGTGTAGGCTTCCTGGTGGAGGGGACTAGTGCCTGTGTTCTGGTGTATGAGGCTGGATCTTGTCTTTCTGGTGGGCAGGTCCACGTCTGGTTGTGTGTTTTGGGGTGTCTGTGGCCTTATTATGATTTTAGGCAGCCTCTCTGCTAATGGGTGGGGTTGTGTTCCTGTCCTGCTAGTTGTTTGGCATAGGGTGTCCAGCTCTGTAGCTTGCTGGTCATTTAGTGAATCTGGGTGCTGGTGTTGAGATGGAGATCTCTGGGAAATTTTTGCCGTTTGATATTACATGGAGCTGGGAGGTCTCTTGTGGACCAGTGTCCTGAAGTTGGCTCTCCCACGTCAGAGGCACAGCATAGACTCCTGGCTGCAGCACCAAGAGCCTTTCATCCACGCGGCTCAGACTGGTAGTGTTGGAGGGTCTCCTGCAGAGGTGGGGGCCAGTTGTGTCTTATCGTGAGGACAAGGACCAGTAAAGCCTTCTAGTGTTGGAAGGTCTCCTGCACAGCTGGAGGATGGTTGTGTCTCACCGTGAGGACAAGGGCACTGGCAGGAGAAGTTCTCAACAGTGACAGTTTTACTTCTTCTTTTCCAATTTGGATTCCTTTTATTTCTTTTTCTTCTCTGATTTCCCTGGCTAGGACTTCCAAACCTATGTTGAATAAAAGTGGCAAGAGTGCACATCCTTGTCTTTTTTCTGATCTTAGAGGAAATGTGTTCAGTTTTTCACCATTGAGTATGATGTTTGCTGTGCAGTTGTCTTATATGGCGTTTATTATGTTGAGGTATGTTTCCTCTGTGCCCACTAACTGGAGAGTTTTTATCATAAATGGGTGTTGAATTTTGTTGAAAGCCTTTTCTGCACTATTGATATGATTGTATGGTTTTTATTCTTCAGTTTCTTAATGTTCTGTATCACATTGATTTATTTCCATATGTTGAAGAATCCTTGCATCCCTGGGATAAATCCCACTTGATCATGGCGTATGATCCTTTTTATTTTTTAACAAATTTGTTAAATTGAATTATATTTGCTTTACAATGTTGTGTTAGTTTTTACTGTACAATGAAGTGAAACAGCTATATGTATCCCCTCCCTCCCTCGTCGCCTGCATCGCGCCCATCTAGGTCATCACAGACCACTGAGCTAAACTCCATGTGCTATACAGCGTGTTCCCACTAGGTCTGTATTTTACAGGTGGTAGTGTATTTATGTCACACCTAATCTTCCAATTCATCCAACCCTCCCCTTCCCCCACTGTGTCCACAGGTGCATTCTCTACATCTGTGTCTCTATTCCTGACCTGAAAATAGGTTCATGTGTACCATTTTTCTAGATTCCACATATATGTGTTAATATACAATATTTGTTTTTCTCTATCTGACTTACTTCACTCTGTATGACAGATGGTAGGTCCATCCACATCACTACAAATGACCCAATTTTATTTCTTTTTCTGGCTGAGTAATATTCCATTATATATATGTACCACATCTTCTTTATGTTTTCATCTGTTGGTAGATATTTAGGTTGTTTCCATGTCCTGGTTATTGTAAGTAGTACGGGAGTGAACATTGGGGTACATGTGACATTTTTTTAATATTAATTTATTTTATTAATTTATTTTTAGCTGCATTGGGTCTTCGTTGCTGTGCACAGGCTTTCTCTAGTTGTGGTGAGCGGGGGCTGCTCTTTGTTGTGTAACACAGGCTTCTCATTGTGGTGTTTTCTTTTGTTGTGGAGCATGAGCTCTAGGTGCGCAGGCTTCAGTAGCTGCAGTGAACGGGCTTAGTGCTCCATGGCATGTGGGATCCTCCCAGACCAGGGATCGAACCTGTGTCCCCTGCATTGGCAGGTGGATTCTTAACCACTGTGCCACCAAGTAAGTCCCTGTGACTCTTTGAATTACGGTTTTCTCTAGGTATATGCCCAGTAGTGGGATTGCTGGGTCATATACTAGTTCTATTTTTAGTTTTTTCAGGAACTGCCATACCGTTCTCCACAGTGGCCATATCAATTTACATTCCCACCAACAATGCAAGAGTGTTCCTTTTTCTCCACACCCTCTCCAGCATTTATTGTTTGTAGATTTTTTGATGATGGCCATTCTGAACCGGTGTGAGGTGATACCTCATTGTGATGTTGATTTGTATTTCTTTAATAATTAGTGCTGTTGAGCATCTTTTCATGTGCCTCTTGGCCATCTGTGTGTCCTCTTTGGTGAAATGTCTATTGAGCTGCATGAGCTGTTTGTATATTTTGGAAATTAATCCCTTGTCTCTTGCTTCTTTTGCAAATATTTTCTCACAATCTGAGGGTTGTCTTTTTGTCTTGTTTATTGTTTCCTTTGCTGTGCAAAAGCTTTTATGTTTAATTAGGTCACAGTTGCTTATTTTTGTTTTTATTTTCATTACTCTAGGAGATGGGTCATAAAAGATGTTGCTGTGATTTATGTCAGAAAGTGTTCTTCCTATGTTTTCCTCCAAAAATTTTATAGTGTCCAGTCTTACATTTAGGTCTTTAATCCATTTTGAGTTTATTTTTGTGCATGGTGTTAGGCAGTGTTCTGATTTCATTCTTTCATATGTAGTTGTCCACTTTTCCCAGCACCACTTATTGAAGAGGATTTTTTTCTCCATCTTATATTCTTGCCTCCTTTGTCATAGATTAGGTGACCATATGTGCGTGGGTTTATCTCTGGGCTTTCAATCCTGTTCTGTTGATCTATATTTCTGTTTTTGTGCTAGTACCACACTGTCTTGTTTACTGTGGCTTTATAGTATAGTCTGAAGTCAGGGAGCCTGATTCCTTCAGCTCTGTGTTTCTTTCTCAAGATTGCTTTGGCTATTCAGGGTCTTTTGTGTTTCCATACAAATTGTAAAATATTTTCTTCTAATTCTGTGAAAAATGCCCTTGGTATTTTGATGGAGATTGCACTGAACCTGTAGATTACTTTTGGTAGTATAGTCCTTTTCATAATATTGATTCTTCCAATCAAGCAGCATGGTTTATCTCTCCATTTGTTTTTGCCATCTTTGATTTCTTTCATAAGTGTTTTATAGTTTTTGGAGTACAGGTCTTTTGCCACCTTAGGTATTTTGTTCTTTTTGTTGCAGTGGTAAATGTGATTGTTTCCTTAATTTGTTTTTCTGATCTTTTGTTCATAGTGCATACGAATACAAGAGATTTCTGTGCATTACTTTTGTATCCTGCAACTTTACCCAATTCACTGATTAGCTCTGCTGTTTTTCTGGTGGCATCTTTAGGATTTTCTATGTAAAGGATTGTGTCATCTGCAAACAGTGACAGTTTTACTTCTTTTCCAATTTGTATTCCTTTTATTTCTTTTTCTTCCGATTGCTGTGTCTAGGACTTTGAATACTATGTTGAATAATAGTGGTGAGAGTGGACATCCTTGTTTTGTTCGTGACCTTAGAGGATATGCTTTCAGTTTTTCACCATTGAGAATGATGTTTGCTGTGTATTTGTTATATATGGTCTTTATTATGTTAAGGTAGGTTCCTTGTATGCTCACTTTCTGGAGAATTTTTATCATAAATGGGTGTTGAAATTTCTCAAAAGCTTGTTCTGCATCTATTGATGATTATATGGTTTTTCTTTAATTTGTTAATATGGTGTATCACATTGATTGATTTGCATATATTGAAGAATTGTTGCATCCCTGGGATAAAACCCTCTTGATCATGTTGCATGACCTTTTAGTGTGTTGTTGGATTGTTTGCTAGTGTTTTGTTGAGGATTTTTGCTTCTATGTTCATCAGTGTTACTGGTCCATAATTTTCTTTTTTTGTGATATCTTTTTCTGGCTTTGGTATCAGGGTGATGGTGGATTTGTTAAACGAGTTTGGGAGTGTTCCTTCCTCTGCAATTTTTTGGAATAGTTTCAGAAGCATAGTTGTTAGCTCTTCTTTCAGTGTTTCATGGAATTCACCTATGAAACCATTTGGTCCTGCAGTTTTGTTTGTTGGAAGATTTTTAATCACAGTTTCAATGTCATTGCTTGTGATTGGTCTGTTTATATTTTCTATTTCTTCCTGGTTCAGTCTTGGAATGTTGTACCTTTCCAATAATGAGTCCATTTTTTCCAGGTTGTCCATTTTATTTGCATAGAGTTGCTTGTAGCAGTCTCTTATGATCCTTTGTATATTTCTACAGTGTCAGTTGTAATTTCTTCTTTTTCATTTCTAATTTTATAGATTTGAGTCCTCTCACTTTTTTCTTGATGAGTCTGGCTAAAGCTTTATCAATTTTTTTTTATCTTCTCAAAGAACCAACTTTTGTTTTTATTGATCTTTGCTATCGTTTTCTTCATTTCTATTTCATTGTTTTCTGCTTTGATCTGTATGATTTCTTTCCTTCTACTGACTTTGGGCTTTCCTTGTTCTTCTTTCTCTAGTTGCTTTAGGTGTAAGATTAGATTATTTATTTGAGATTTTTTTGTTTCTTGAGGTGAGTTTGAATTGCTATAAGCTTCCTTCTTAGATCTGCTTTTTCTGAGTTCTGTAGGTTTTGTGTCATCATGTTTTCATTGTCCTTTGTCTCTATGTATTTTTTTTTATTTCCTCTTTGATTTCTTCAGTGATCTCTTGGTTTTTTAGCTTTGCAGTGCTTTGCCTCCATGTGTTTGTGTTTTTTAGTTTTTTCCTCTACTTGATTTCTAATCTCATATCATTGTGGTTGGAAAAGATGTCTGACACGATTTCAATTGGTAAACATTTTCTAGTGCTTGATTTCTTACCCAAGGTGTGATCTATCCTGGAGAATCTTCCGTGTGCACTTGAGAAGAAGGTGTATTCTGCTTCTTTTGGGTGGAATGTACTATAAATATCAATTAAGTCTATCTGGTCTATGGTGAGATTTAAAGTTTGTTTTTCCTTATTTATTTTGTTGCTGGATGATGTGTCCTTTGGTGTTAGTGGGGTGTTAAAGTCTCTCAGTATAATTGTGTTACTGTCTTTTTCTCCTTTTTTGGCTGTTAGTATTTGCCTTATATATTGAGTTGCTCCCATGTTGAGTGCATAAATATTTATACTTTTTATGTTTTCTTCTTAGATTGATCCCTTGATTGCTATGTAGTGTCCTACCTTATGTCTTGTAACAATCTTTATTTTAAAGTCTATTTTATCAGATATGAGTATTGCTTCTCCAGCTTTCTTTTGATTTTCTTTTGCATGGAATATCTTTTTCCATCTCCTCACTTTCAGTCTGTATGTGTCCTTTGGTCTGAAGAGGGTCTCTTGTAGACAGCATATATGAGTCCTGTTTTTGTATCCATTCAGCCAGCCTGTGTCTTTTGCTTGGAGCATTTAATCCGTTTACATTCAAGGCAATTATCGATATGTATGTTCCTGTTACCATTTTCTTAATTGTTCGGGGTTTGTTTTAGTGGGTATTTTTCTTCTTTTGCATTTCCTGCCTAGAGAAGTTCCTTTAGCATTTTTCGTAAAGCTGGTTTGGTGGTGCTGAATTCTCTTACCTTTTGCTTGTCTGTAAACCTTTTGATTTCTCCATCGAATCTGAATGAGATCCTTGCTGGATCTCATCCTCCCTCCCCCCCACGTCTTACTCTGTTGCTGTGGTGTTCCTCCTGTCCCCTTAGGTTTCCGTGGTCCCCCACATGGTAGGTGCCCTAGTTGTGAGGATATGCGAACTCCATGTCCTTGTAGTCTGCCATCTTTATGATCCTTTGAATGTGTTGTTGAATTTGATTTGCTAATATTTTGTTGAATATTTTTGTGTGTATGTTCATCAGTGATATTGGCCTGTAATTTTCTTTTTTTTGTGTTATCTTCGTCTGCTTTTGGTATCAGGGTGATGGTGGTGTTGTTGAGCAAGTTTGGGAGTATTCTTTTCTCTTCAATTGTTTGGAATAGTTTCAGAAGGATAACTTGTAGGTTTTTCCCTTTCATCACTTTAAATATATCCTGCCACTCCCTTCTGACTTGCAGTTTCTGCTGAAAAATCAGCTGATAACCTTATAGGGATTCCCTTCTATGTTATTTGTTGCTTTTTCCTTACTGTTTTTAATACTTTTTCTTTGAATTTAGTTGTTGTTAGTTTGATTAATATGTGTCTTGCCATGTTTCTCCTAGGATTTATCTAGTATGGGACTCTCTGCACTTCCTGGTCTTGATTGACTAATTCCTTTCCCATGTTAGGGAAGTTTTCGACTCTAATTTCTTCAGATATTTTCTCAGAACGTTTCTCTTTCCGTTCTTCTTCTGGGACCCCTACAATTCGAATGTTGGTTAATTTAATGTTGTCCCAGATGTCTCTGAGACTGTCCTCAGTTCTTTTCAGCCTCTTTTCTTTATTCTGCTCCTCAGAAGTTATTTCCACCATTCTGTCTGCCCGCTCATTTATCCCTTCTTCTGCGTCAGTTATTCTGCTATTGATTCCTTTTAGTGTATTTTTCATTTCAGTTATTGTGTTGTTCACTGTTTGTTTTTTAGTTGTACCTGGTATTTGTTAACCATATCTTGTATTTCCTTGATCCGTGCCTCCATTGTATTGTTGATATTTTGGATCATCTTTATTATCATTACTCTGAATTCTTTTTCATAATTGCTTGCCTATTTTCTCTTCAGTTATTTGGTCTTGTAGGTTTTTACCTTTTCCTTCGTCTGTAACATATTTTTTTGTCGTCTTATTTTTTTTGTTGGGTGGTGCTGTGTTCTTGTCTTACTGGCTTTTTGGCCCAAGGCACCCAGCACTGGAGTTTACAGGCATTTGTTTAGAGCCGGGTCTTGGTGTTGAGATGAGGATTACCGGGAGACCTCAGTCTGATTAATATTTCCTGTGGTCTGAGGTTCTCTGTTAGTCTGGTGGTTTGGGCTTGGCGCACACTCCACAGGAGCTCAGGCCCGATCCCTGGCCTGCGAACTAAAATCCCTCAAACCACGCAGTGTGGCAAAAGAGAAGAAAATAAAAGGACCAAATAGAGTGACTGATGTAGAGAACAAACGTTATGGACACCGGGGGAAAGCAGCTGGTGGGGGTTGGTGGTGGTGGGATGAATTGGAAGATTGGGATTGGCATATATACACTAATATGTATAAAATAGATAACTAATAAGAACCTGCTGTAGAAAAAAAATAAATAAAATTCAAAAAAAGGAGCAGTACAAAAACAAACAATAAAAAATAAAATAAAATTAGAAAAAAATATATTAGGAAAAAAAATATAAGTGAAACAACTAAAACAAGGTAAAACAGAACCACAACAGAAAAAATAAGTGGGCGGGAGAAATGCAAAATGAGCAGAACAATAACAATGTATAAAGAATAAAATAAAATTAGAAAAATTTCAAAATTTATTTGAAAAAATAAAAATGAAACAACAAAATAAAATGGAACCACAACCTTAAAAAGAAAAAAAAATGCTGGAAAAGGCCTTGGCTGTGGGGGTGGGGCGGGGCTTAGTTGAGAGCGAGGTTTAGGCAGGGGGCGGGACCTAGGCTCAGGACCCATGCAACCTGAATATTCAGCACTGCTGGAGAGGGCCTCGGAGTGCAGAGTTCAGAGGTAAGGCACTTGGTGGAGGTGCGGGGGCAAGGTTTAGGCCCAACTTGGTCGGAGGGGGTCTTGGAGTGTGAAGTGCAGAGGTAAGGTTCTGGGTGGGGGCGGGGCTTATACTTAGCATGGCTGGAGGGAACCACAGAGATCAGATGATTAGGACCTCAGCAGGCTTTCTGGGGCCCAAGTGGGCAGGGGAAACACTGGCTGCATTCCCTTCCAATCCTTTGTTCTCCCGATAGTCTTTCGCCATCCTTGTTGATCCCCTCACTGTGGGTGGGCTTCCTAAGAGTGGGAACCCCTTCCCTCCCCCAGCCGCCCCTCCAAGGCTCCAGTTCCATCCTGCCTCCACTTCTCCTCCCTCCTCCCTCCCCCCCACGTCTTACTCTGTTGCTGTGGTGTTCCTCCTGTCCCCTTAGGTTTCCGTGGTCCCCCACATGGTAGGTGCCCTAGTTGTGAGGATATGCGAACTCCATGTCCTTGTAGTCTGCCATCTTTATGATCCTTTGAATGTGTTGTTGAATTTGATTTGCTAATATTTTGTTGAATATTTTTGTGTGTATGTTCATCAGTGATATTGGCCTGTAATTTTCTTTTTTTGTGTTATCTTCGTCTGCTTTTGGTATCAGGGTGATGGTGGTGTTGTTGAGCAAGTTTGGGAGTATTCTTTTCTCTTCAATTGTTTGGAATAGTTTCAGAAGGATAAATGTTAACTCTTCTCTAAATATTTGATAGAATTCACCTGTGAAGCCATCTGGTCCTGGACCTTTGTTTGTTGGAAGTTTTTTAATCACAGTTTCAATTTCAGTACTTGTGATTAGTCTGTTCATGTTTTCTATTTCTTTCTGTTTCAGTCTTAAGAGATTGTACCTTTCTAAGGATTTGTCTGTTGCTTCTAGGTTATCCATTTTATTGGCATAGAGTTGCTTGTAGTAGTCTCTTATGATCCTTTGTATTTCTGTGGTGTCATTTGTAACTTCTCCTTTTTCATTTCTAATTTTATTGATTTGAGTCCTCTCCCTCTTTTCCTTATGAGTCTGGCTAAAGGTTTATCAATTTTATTAGTCTTCTCAAAGAACCAGCTTTTAGTTTCATTGATCTTTGCTTTTGTTTCCTTTGTCTCTATTTCATTTATTTCTGCTCTGATCTTTATGATTTCTTTCCTTCTACTAACTTTAGGTTTTGTTTGTTCTTTTTTGTTGAGTTGTGTTAAGTGGAAAGGTAGATTGTTTACTTGAGGTTTCTCTTGTTTCCTGAGTTAAGATTGTATCGCTATAAAATTCCCTCTTAGAACTGCTTTTGCTGCACCCCATAGGTTTTGGATCATCATTCTTTCATTATCGTTTGTCTCTAGATATGTTTTTATTTCCTCTTTGATTTCTTCAGTGGTCCATTGGTTATTTAGTAACGTATTGTTTGGCCTCCATGTGTTTGTTGTTTTTACAGTTTTTTTCCTGTAATTGATATCTAATCCCGTAGTGTTGTGGTCGCAAAAGATGCTTGATATGATTTCAGTTTTCTTAAATTTACAGAGATCCACTGAAGTCAGGTCCCAGGATTGCAGTAATCATGTATCTGGACCCACTGTTGGGCTATGGTGCATTTTCCATCCTTAGCCTGGCCCAACCTAGATGTGTATGTGCCAACAGAATCTACAGCTGCTAAAGCTAAGCCTGTGTTTTCTGTGGGAGCACTGCTTGTTTGTTCAGATGTTCTGTAGGCTCTGAGTGTACAAGGCTAGTCTTGGAGATGTCATTTCACAGTTTGCACAGCTACAAGGAGAGATTTCAGCTTTTCTTCCTTAGTTGATGTCCCCTGGGGCTTAGCTGTGGTTACAACCCCACCTCTGTGTGTGGGTCTGCTTGTGAGGCTGCCCTGGAGCATATGAGTTTGCCCTGGCGAGGAGGGGGCTCAGAGGCTGTGTAGCAGCCAGGGTCACGGGACCCCTGGTGGCAACGGGTGCATGGGGAAACTGGTGGCCGCAGGCATGAAATAGTTGGCCCCAGTGGTGGCCCTTCGTAGTGCTCGACCATGGGTGCAAGAGAGCCTTCCCTGGCATTGATGAGGCATGTAGGGAAGCCAGAGGCCGTGAGAGAGCTGGCCCCCTTGGGGGCCCTTCTTAGTGCCCAGGGAGGCAAGGGCCAGTGCATGGGGAGAAAGGCTGCAATGGCAGCTCCTCCCCTTCTGTGTCACTTAACAATGGCCCTTTCCTGCTATGGCAGTCTGAGTTTCCTCCACAAGCATTCCCAGTTGTGGATTTCCTCACTCCCGTCTCCTCATGCTGTCTCCTCACAGCCAACAGCAATCCTCTCACTGGATTTGCTCCCCAAATCCCATATTCCAGCACCCAGCCCCTTTCCACACTGGGACACACGTCTCAGGCTGGGGCACACAGGGCTGTGACACAGACCATCTGTGTAGGTCTCACTCTGTCCTGCCTGCCACAGACCGGGTGCTGCACTCTCTTCCAATAGTCCCCGAAACTCCTCTTCTGTGCCAACTGATCTCCCTGCGGTGAGGGGCTTCCCAAGATGTGGCAACCTCTTCTCTTCTTTTTTGCTTCTTCTTTCTTTCATCCTCCCCAGTTACATGGGGATTTCTTGTCCTTTTAGGTGACCGAGGTCCTCTGCTAACTTTCAGCCTGAGCTCTGTGAGACTTGTTCCATTTGTAGATGTATTCTTGATGCATTTGTAGGGAGAGATGAACTCCACGTCCTCCTACTCCTCCGCCATCGTGACCTCGTCTCCTTTTATTTCTTCTTAAAATTTAATTGATTTATTTTTTCTTTTCTTTCTTTTTTTTTTTTTTTTGGCCACATTGTGCCATGCACACAGCATGTAGGAATCCACTTCCTTGACCAGGGATCAAACCCGTACCCCCTGCAATGGAAGCATGCATTCTTAACCACTGGACCACTGGGGAAGTCCCTAATTGATTTCTGCCCTGATCTTTATTATTTTTTTCTTCTAATTCTTTTGGGTTTAATTTGCTGTTTTTCTAGTTTCTTAAGGTAGAAGCTGAGGTCATCGGTTTGAGACATTTCTGACATTTACTTCAAATGGGTGGTAAAGAGGAAAGAAATACTTCTAAAAAGGCACAAAAATCTTCAATAACTTCTGATTGTTGGTAGGATAAAACCCCAGATCCTTAAATTGTTATTTTTAAATCCCTCTAAACTGAATTTAAATTTAAGATGATAAACTGAGCATACCTCCTCTTTCATCTAAAAGCCTATTAAAATAATAGCAGAGGAATTTTTAAAAGGGACAAGTCCACAAAAATGAAAAGCTGTATGAGGGAAGGACACTAGTGGAGAAACATTATCAAAATTTTGGAAGTTTGTGGATAAATAGAGTAGGAAAAGCATTCATAGAGAGGGCTATGGGGAGCAATAGTAATTCTGCTTGGCAAAATCCTGGTAATCACCTACTACTTAGAAATGGGAATGAGAAATGAAACTGAAAACAGGCAGATTAAAGACATTCTCAGAGTTCCATGACTCCTTCTTCTGCATTGGACCAGTTGCTTTCTCAGAAGATATATTGCTGTTGTTCTTCTGTTTCTTTGCACTGGGCTTCAGAATTGTTTTCAACATTTCTTATACATGTATCTTTCTCTTTCTTGGAGTCCATCCTTATTTTGATATAGTACATTCTCAAACACTCCCTTCAATCCTTTTCTCTTAGATATATTTGGAAATGTTTGTGGAGGACATTTTTGATTGTCACATTGTCTGGGAGTAGTGGCACTACTAAATCCTTAGAAACTTGAGTTCTTGGAAGTGAGTGAAAATGATTTTATTTTCCCTTTGCCCTTACTAATAATTTGAGTAGTTGTGAGATTCTACGTTTAAAATTATTGTCTCCACTATCTGAGAATTGCTTAAATTATTTCCAGCATCCATGATTGGTGATGAGAAAGCCAATGCCATTCTGATTCTTCATCATTTAAGTGTGCTTAGAAGTTGGTAAAATTTGATTTTGAGTAGATAATGCAAATATATACATATAAGTTTACAAATAAATTGCATCAAATGTTTCATATTATGTATTTTCATTTGTATTTTTCAGACAATGAATGATTTTGACTATTTGAAACTACTAGGTAAAGGCACTTTTGGGAAAGTTATTTTGGTTCGAGAGAAAGCAAGTGGAAAATACTATGCTATGAAGATTCTGAAGAAAGAAGTTATTATTGCCAAGGTAACTGGTTACTAGAGTTGATTATTAAATTTTTGTTTATGGTGTCCACAAGTGTGTGTGTTCACGCATGCACATGACTAAAGTTTAGAAATTCCATTAAATAACCAAAATGTTGATTGTAGGCTACAGCTACAATAATATCTGTATATTGATATTTATTTACAGTATTGAAACTTTCAAAGTTTGTAATATCCTCTGACTATTAGAATCTATTGTATTCCTTTGAGAGCGAAATATTTATTCTATGTTTGTGTGTTTGGGATAATGTTTTCACTGTATATTTGTGACCTATATCACTAATTACAGTAGTGATACTTTTTGATATTTCCCCCCAATATTCTGAGTTTTTTATTATTAAATAAAATGGTGAATAGAATATTAGCATAGATTTTATGTAATCATTGAATGGAAAAGCATTATTAATAACTTTAAAATACTACAATAATAAAGCTAAAATGATCACTACAATACTTCTACTTAAAATCCATCACCACACGTAGTTACAAGCTTTATTTTTTTGTGGTCAGACCTTTTAAGCTTTATTCTTCTAGCAAGTTTCAAATATACATTATGGTATTATTAACTCTATTTATCATTCTGTACATTAAGTCCCCACGAATTCTTTATTTTATAACTATAATTTGTATTTTAAAATATATATATTTATTTATTAAATTGAAGAATTAAAATATTATAAATTATGGTTGATTTACAATAGTGTGTTAGTTTCAAGTGTACAGCATAATGACTCAGTTATTTTTTCTGATTATATTCCATTATAGGTTATTACAAGATACTGAATATAATTCCGAGATATAGAGTAAAACCTTGTTGCTTATCTATTTTATGTATAGTAGTTTGAATCTGTTAATCCCATACTCCTAATTAGTCCCTCCCCTGTGGTAACCATAAGTTTGTCTTCTATGTCTGTGAGTCTGTTTCTGTTTTGTATATAGATTCATTTTTTTTTTAGATTCCACATAAAAGTGATATCATATAGTATTTGTCTTTGTCTGACTTACTTAACTAAGTATAATAATCTCTAGGTCTGTTCATGTTGCTGTAAATGGCATTATGTCATTCTGTTTTATGACTCATTTATATGTGTGTGTGTGTGTGTGTGTGTGTGTGTGTGTGTATGCCACATCTTCTTAAGCCAACCGTCTCCTGATGGGCACTTGGGTCATTTCCATGTCTTGCCTATTGTAAATAGCACTGCTGTGAACATTGAGGTTCATGTATCTTTTTGAATTAGAGTTTTTGTCTTTTCTGGATATATGCCCAGGAGTGGGATTGCTGGATCATATGGTAGCTCTGTTTTTAGTTTTTTAAAGCATCTCCATACTGTTTTCCATAGTGGCAGCACCAATTTACATACCCACCAACAATGTAGGAGGGTTCCCTTTTTCCATACCCTCTCCAACATGTATTATTTGTGGACTTCATGATGATAGTCATTCTGACAGGTGTGAGGTGATACTTCATTGTGGTTTTGATTTCTCTAATAATTAGTTATGTTGTGCATCTTCTTTGGAGAAATGTCTACTTAGGTCTTCTGCCCATTTTTTAATTGGATTTTTTTTTTTAATATTGAGTTCCATGACCTGCTTGTATATTTTAGATATTAACTCCTTGTTGGTAGCATCATTTGCAGATATTTTTCTCCCATTCGATAGGTTGTCTTTTGGTTTTGTTGATGGTTTCCTTTGATGTGCAAAAGCTTTTAAGTTTAATTAGGTCCCATTTTTTATTTTTGCTTTTATTTCTTTTGTTTTTGAATATTGACCTAAGAAAATATTGCTTCAATTTATGTCCTAGAATGTTTTGCCTATGTTCTCTTCTAGGATTTTTATGGTGTCTTGTCTTATATTTAGGTGTTTAAAACATTTTGAGTTTATTCTTGTATATGGTGTGAGGGAGTGTTCTAATTTCACTGATTTACACACAGCTATCCAGCTTTCCCATCACTACTTGTTGAAGAAACTGTCTTTTCTCCATCTTATATACTTGCCTCCTCTGTCAAAGATTGACTGTAGGTGCATGGGTTTATTTATGGACTCTCTATTTTGTACCATTGAGCTATATATTTGTTTTTGTTCCAGTACCATGCTGTTTTAATTACTGTAGCTCTGTAATGTAGTCTAATGTCAGGGAGCATGTTATTTCCAGCTCTGTTCTTCTGTCTCAAGATTGCTTTTGCAATTTAGGGTCTTTTGTTGTTCCATATAAATTTTAGGAATATTTGTTCTAGCTCTGTGACTAATGTCATAGGTATTTGGTTAGGAATTGCATTAAATCTATAGATTTAATGGGTAGTATGGCCATTTTAATTATATTAATTCTTCCAATCCATGGGCATTCCATTTCATCGTTGAATGATCTTCAGTTTCCTTTATCAGTGTTTTATAGTTTTCAATGTATAGATCTTCATCTCCTTGGTTAAGTTTCTTCCTAGGTATTTTTTTTTATTTTTTTACACCATTTCAAATGGGATTGTTTTTTTTTTACTTCTTCTTGTTGGTATATCATTATTAGTGTAAAGAAACCAATTTGTGTATAGTGGTCTTTTATCCTGCTATCTTGCTGAATTCATTTATTAGTTCTAATAGTTTTTATGTGGCAATTTTAGGGTTCTCTATATTGAGTATCATGTCATCTGCAATTAATGACAGTTTTATCTCTTTCCTTCCAATTTGGATACCTTTTATTTCTTTTCTTATCTGATTGCTGTGGCTAAGACTGTCAATGCTATGTTAAATAGAAATGGTAAGAGTGGGAATCCTTGTCTTGTTCCTGAATTTAGTGGGAAGTCTTTCAGCTTTTAACTGTTCATTTTGTGTTGGCTGTTGTTTTGCTGTAAACGGCCTTTAATATGTTGAAATATGTTCCCTCTCTCTCTATACCTACTTTGGTGAACATTTTTATCATAAATGAATGTTGTCAAATACTTTTTCTGCATCTATTGAGATGATCATCTGGTTTTTGCCTTTCCTTTTTTTTAATGTGGTATATCACATTGACTGATTTGTGTATGTTGAACCATCCTTCTGGCCCTGGAATGAATCCAAGTTGATCATGGTGCATGGTCCTTTTTATGTCATGTTGGATTCAGTTTGCTAATATTTTGTTGAGGATTTTTGCATCTAAATTTATCAAAGATATTGGCTTATAATTTTCTTTTTTTGTAATGCCTTTGTCTGGTTTTGGTATCTGGGTGATGGTGGCCTCATAAAATAAATTTGGAAGGGTTCCCTCCTCTTTCATTTTTTCAGAATAGTTTGAGAAGGATTGTTATGAGTTCTTCTTTGTTTGTTTGTTAGAATCCCCAGTGAAGCAGTTTGGTCCTGGATTTTTGTTTGACAGAATTTTAAAATTACACATTCTCTTTCACATCTAGTGATTGGTGTGTTCAAATGATCTGTTTCTTCTTGACTTAGTTTTGGCAGACTGTATATTTTTAGAGATGTACATTTCTTCTAGGTTGTCCAGTGTTTTGGCATACAGCTCTTCATAGTATTCTGTATGATTTTTTGTATCTCTGTGGTATTGGTTGTTGTTACATCTCTTTCATTTCTTATTTTCTTTATTTGGGTCCTCTCTCTTTTCTTCTTGGTGTGCTTAGCTAGAGGTTTTTCGATTTTATCTTTTCAAAATAAACAGCTCTTGGTTTTATTGATCTTTTCTGGGTTTTTTTTAATCTATTTTATTTATTCAATCTCTGATCTTATAATTTCTTGTCTTCTGCTGACTTTGGGTTTTGTTTGTTCTTCTTTTTCTAATTCTTTTAGGTGGTAGGTTAGGTTGTTTATTTGAGATTTTACTTGTTTCTTGAGGAAGGCCTGTATCCCTATGTACTTTTCTCTTAACACTGTTTTGCTGTATCCCATAGATTTTGTAAGGTTGTGTTATCATTTTCGTTTGCCTTGAAGTATTTTCTGATTCCTTTTTTGATTTCATCGTTGACTCATTGATTTTTAAGTAGCATGTTGTTTAGTCTCCCCATGTTTGTTCTTTTCACATTTTTCTTTCTGTGGTTGATTTCTGTTTTCATTCAGAATTTTGTACCTTTTGACCTCCATCACCCATTTTACGCACCTACTGCTTCTCGCTGTTCTCTGTGAGTTCACGCCTTTCTTTCTCTCCTTTCTTTCCCTTCCTTCCTTCCTTCCTTTCTTTCTTTCTCTTTCTTTCTTTCTTTCTTTCTTTCTTTCTTTCTTTCTTTCTTTCTTTCTTTCTTTCTTTTTCTTTCTTTCTTTCTTTCTTTCTTCTTTCTCTGTCTTCCTCCCTCCCTCCCTTTCTCTCTCTCTCTCTCTTTCTCTGTTTCTTTCTCCCTTCCTTCCTCCCTCCACATATAAGTGGAATCAAACAGTATTTGTCTTTCACTGACTTATTTCACTTAGCAAAATGCCCTCAAGTCCCTTCCATATTATTGCAAGTGGCAAGATTTACTTCTTTTTGTGGCTGAATAATATTCCACTGTGTGTATCACATTTTCTTCTTCCATTCATCCATTGATGGATACATGGATTTATAAATTGTTTCCATGTCTTGGCTATTGTATATAATGCTGCAACGTACAGGGAAGTGCAGCTTTCTTTTCACAATAGTGATTTTGTTTCCTTTGGACAAATACCCAGAAGTTTAGTTGCTGGATCAGATTGTAGTTTTAATTTTTTTGACAAACTTCCATACTGTTTTATATAGTGGCTACATCAGTTTACATTCTCACCTGCTGTGTACGGGGGTTTCTTTTCTCCACACCCTCGCCAACATTTATTTCTTGCCATTCTAACAGGTGTGAGGTGATAGCTCTATGTGGTTTGGATTTGCATTTCTGTGATGGTTAGTGATGTTCAGCACCTTTTCATGTACCTGTTGGCCATCTGTATGTTTTCTGTGGAAAATTGTTTATTCAGATCCTCTGACCATTTTTCAATCAGATTGTTTGGTTTTTTGCTATTAAGTTATATGCGTTCTTAATATTTTGGATATTAAACCCTTACCAGATATATGACTTGCAAATATTTTCTCTCATTTAGTAGGTTTTATTTTCATTTTGTTGATGGTTTCCTTTGCTATGCATAAGCCATTTATTGATTTTTCTTTATGATATCAAATTTAAAAAATTAATTGACACAACTGGTGTCAAGAAGCTTACCACCTATATTTTTTCTAGTAATTTCACGTTTTAGGTCTTACATTCAAGTTTTTAATCCATTTGGGGTTGATTTTTGTGTATGGTGTAAGAAGGTGGTCCAGTTTCATTCTTTTGCTTGTGGCTTCTTAGTTGTCCTAGCACCATTTATTGAAGAGAGTGTCCTTTCCCCATCATGTGTTCTTGGTTCCTTAGTTGTAAGTTAATTGACCGTATATGCATGGGTTTATTTTTGGGCACTCTGTTCTGTTCCACTGATATTTGTGTTTGTCTTTATGCCAATACAATGTCATTTTGACAAGTATAGTATTGCAATATAGTTTGAAATCAGGGAGCATGATGTCTCTAGCTTTGTTCTTTCTCAAGACTGCTTTGGCTATTTGGGGTCTTTGTTGTTACATACACATTTTAGGTTTTTTTGTTCTATTTCTGTAAAAAATGTCATTGGAATTTTGATAGGGATTGCACTGAATTATCAAAGCCTTGTAGTTTTAGGTGTACAGGTCTCCTACCTCCTTGTTTAACTTTGTTCTTTAGTATTTTAATTTCTCTAATGCTGTTATAAATGGTATTTTTTTATTAAAAACTTTTCTCTTTTTGAGACTTTGTTATTGGTGTATAGAAACCAATTAATTTTTGTATATTGATTTTGTATCCTGCAACTTTACTGCATTTGTTTATCAGTTCTACTACTCTTTAGGGTATTCTGTATATAAGATTATGCTTATGCAAATAGAGATGGTTTTACTTCTTCCTTTCTGATTTAGATTCCTTTTATTTTATTTTATTTTTTTATTGTCTAATTGCTCTGGCTAGGACATCCAATACAATGCTAAATAAAAGTGGTAGGTTGGGCCTCCTATGTTGCTCCTGTTCTTAGAGGAAAAGCTTTCAGCTTTTTTCCACTGAGTGTGATGTTAGCTGTGAATTTGTCATATATGGCCTTTATTATGCTGAGATATGTTCCACCTATAGCCACTTTGTTGAGAGATTTTATCAGAAATGGATGTTGAATTTTGTCAGATGCTTTTTCTTTATCTTTTGAAATGATCATATGATTTTTATCCTTCCTCTTGTTAATGGGGTGTATGACGTTGAATGATTTGCAGATGTTGAACCATCCTGGCATCTCTGGAATAAATCCCACTTGATTGTGGTGTATGATCCTTTTAATGTATTGTTGAATTCAGTTTTCTGATATCTTATTTAGGAGTTTTGCATCCATATTCATCAAAGATATTGGTCTGTAATTTTCTTTTTCTGTGGTGGTGTTGTGTGCTTTTTGGTATCCTGGTAACACTGGCCTAATACAATGAGTTTAGAGTGTTTTGTCATCTTCTATATTCTTGAAGAGTTTCAGAAGAAGGACTGGTACTAATTTTTCTTTAAATGTTGATAGAATTTACCAGTGAGGCCATCTGATCCTGGGCTTTTATTTTTTGGGAGATTTGTGATTACTGATGCAAACGCCATGTTCATTATTCATCTGTTCAGACTTCCTATTACTTCATGATTCAGTCTTGGTAAGTTGTATGTTTCTAGGAATTTATCCATTTTTTCTGAGTTATCTAATTTGTTATCGTATAATTGTTCACTGACCCTTATGATCCTTTATATTTCTGTGGTATCAGTTTTGAATGTTCTCCCCTTTTGTTTATGATTTCATTTGAGTCATCTCTCCTCATTTCTTTTTTTTAAATTAATTTATTTTGTTTATTTATTTTTGGCTGCATTGGGTCTTAGTTGCTTCATGTGGGCTTTCTCTAGTTGCAGCAAGCGGGAGCTACTCTTCGTTGCGGTGTGCGGGCTTCTCATTGCGTTGGCTTCTTTTGTTGCAGAGCACGGGCTCTAGGCATGCAGGCATCAGTAGTTGTAACACGCGGGCTCAGTAGTTGTCGTGCATGGGCTTAGTTGCTCCGCAGCATGTGGGAACTTCCTGGACCAGGGCTTGAACCTGTGTTCCCTGCATTGTCAGGCGGATTCTTAACCACTGCGCCACCAGGAGAGCCCTCTCCTCTTTTCTTAATTTGTTTTGCTAAAGGTTTGTAAATTTTATCTTTTCAAAAAGCCAACTCTTAGTTTTGTTGATTTTTTTAAAAAGTGTCTTTCTAATCTTTGTTTCGTTCATTTCTGCTCTAATCTATATTATTTCCTTCCTTCTGTCAACTGTGGGCTTACTGTGTTCTTTTTCTAGATCCTTAAGGTGTAAAATTAGGTTCTTTATTTTAGATTTTTCTTTTTTCTTAATGTAGGCATTTATCACTACCAACTTTCCTATTAGAATTTCTTTTTCTGCATTCCATAAATTTTGGTGCACTGTGTTTCCATTTCTTTTGTCTCAAGAATTTTTTGATTTCCCTTTTGATTTCTTTTTTGACTCATTGGTTCTTCAGAAGTGTTTTGCTTATTTTCTATATAATTGTGAGCTTTCCAGCTTCACTCCTGTTATTTTTAGTTTCATACTACAGTGGTTGGAAACTATAGTTGGTATAATTTTAATCTTCTGAAATTTGTTATGACTTGTTTTGTGATCTAACATATACTCCATCCCAGAGAATGTTGTGTGTGTACTTGAGAAGAATATGTATTGTGAAGCCGTTGGATGGAATCTTTTGTATATATCTGTTAGGTCCAATTGCTCTAAAGTGTAGTTCAATCCGTTATTGTCTTGTTGATTTTCTATATGGATGATCTTTCCATTGTTGAAAGTGGGGTACTGAAGTCCTTTACTATTATTGCATTGCTGTCTATTTCAGCCTTTATATTTGGTGACAATTGTTTAATATATTTTGATGCTCTCATATTGGGTGTGTATATATTTACAATTGTTATGTCCTCTTGATGAATCGATCCCTTTATCGTTATATAATGACCTTCCTTTTCTTTTACAACTTTTGACTTAAAGTCGAAATTGAACTTAAAGTTCAATTCTTACAACTTTCGACTTAAAGTCTATTTGTCTGATAGAAGTATAGCTACTCCTTGTCTCTTTTGGTTTCCATTTACATGGAATATCCTCTTCCATCCCTTCCCTTTCATCATATGAGTTTCCTTAAAGCTTAAGTGAGTCTGTTTTAGGTAGCATGTAGTTGGGTTTTGTTTTTTTATCTACTCAGCAACTCTGTGTTTTTTAATTGGAGATGTTAAACCATTTATATTTTAAGGAATTACTGATGATGAAAGATTTACTATCACCATCTGGTTAATTGCTTTCTAATTATTTTATAGTTTCTTTTTTCTTTTCTTCCTCTCTTGCTTGCTTTTTTTGTGAATTGTTCATTTTATATAGTGGTATATTTGATTCTTTTTATCATTTGTGTATCAGAGTTCTTTGCTTTGTGATTACCCTGCTGTTCATAATACATTTTACAGTTATAGCAGTCTATTTTAAGTTGATAACATTTTAACTTCAATTGATTTTAAAAGTCCTACACATTTACTTCCCCCCCCCCAGCATTTTATGTTATTGATGTCCCAATTTATATTTTTTATATTCTGTGTCCATTAACAAAATATTGTAGCTATAATTATTTTTGATGCTTTGTCTTTTAACCTGTATGCTAGAGATCAAAGTGACTTACACACTGCCACTGCAGTTTTAGAGTGTTTCAGATTTGTATAATTATCTTTACCAGTGAATTTTATATATGTTTTTATGTTACTGATTAATATCTTTTCATTTCAGCTTGAAGAACTCCCTTTAACATTTTATGTAAAGCTGTCTACTGATAAATTTCCTCAACATTTGTTTTTCTGGGGAAGTCTTTATCTTTCCTTCATTTTCAAAGGACAGGGTTGCTGGGTAAAGTGTTCTAAGTTGATAGTTCTTTTTTTCTTTGAGCACTTTGAATATATCATCTCACTGTCTCCTGGCCTGCAAGATTTCTGTTGAAAAATATGCTGATAGCTTTATTGGAGTTTCTTTGTATGTGATGAATACATTTTCTCTTGCGGCTTTCAAAATTCTCTCTTTGTCTTATATTTTTTGAGAGCTTGTTTGCAGTGTATCTTGTTAAAGATCTCTTTTGGTTGAATCTGTTTGGAGAGCTTTGGGCTTTGTGTACCTGGGTGTCCATATCTCTCTCCAGCTTAGAGAAGTTTTAAGCCCTTATTTCTTTAAATATATTTTGTGTTCCTTTGTCCCTTCCTTTTCTGGATTTCTATAATTTGAATATTGTCTCATTTTGTGGTATCCCATAAGTCACAGAGGCTTTCTTTACTCTTTCATTCTTACATCTTTTTCTTTGACTGGAAAATGTCAAGGGATCTGTGTTCAAGTTCACACATTGTTTTTTTTTGCCTTATTGAGCCTACTGTTGAATTTCTCTATTTCACTTTTCATTTCAATCTTTGTATTCTCCAGCTCTGGAATTTCTGATTGGTTCTTTTTTTTTTTATCATTTCTACTAGTTTGTCAAACTTCTTGTTTTGTTCATGTATTGTTCTTCTGAGTTCATTTAGCTGTCTCTGTGTGTTCACTTGAATCTTGCTAAGCTTCCTTAAACACTTTGAATTCTTTTTCATGTAACTCAAATCCATTTCTTTGGTGTCAGTTATTGGAAAATTCTTGTGTACCTTTGGTGATGTCATGTTTTCTTGCTTCTTCATGTTTCTAATGTCTTTGAGTTGATAATCATGCATTCAAGGGAGCAGTTGCCTTTTTCAGCTTTTTAAGACTAGCTTCACTGGGGAAAGATTATCACCTAAAGATGACTGTGAATATGCCAGCTGGGTAGGGTGCAGTGTCTCTGGTTCCAGGGAGGGCACACTAAAGTCCTTTCCATGCAGCTCTGTCAGCTGAGATCAACATCAGCATAGATTGTGACATCTTCTTTTAGAAGATGTGGGTGGCAGTGGTGGCAAAAGCTGCAGGGATCCTACTATTCTTTTCTGCCTGTCAAAATTCTAGCCAAGGGAATCCCTCTTGATGGCAGGGCTGGTGTGCTGACACTTGGGGCATCAGTGGAGCTGGTATTCTGGCACCTGGTGCGCACAGAGCTAACACAACACCTGAGTCGTGGGGTCACAGGTACACTTACAGTGACAGTGGCACTGGTTTCTGAGGTGCAGGCACGTGAAGACTTCCCATGGAACTGGGGTCTGGGTTCCTGGGAATCACCACAGTGACTCAGGCCCTGGGGTAAAGGGGAATGCAGTAGCAGCAGGATTCCTGGGATGACAGGGTTCAGCAGTGGCTTGGGACCCAGAGCCAGAGTACAGTAGTGTACTTCTTATAGATGGTTGGTCAAATACCTGACTCTGGCCTCAGGGTTCAGTTTTATAGCAGCAGCATCTTGGCCTCAGCAATGGTAAGTCATAACCGTGGCCTAGGACCCATGGGGCAGTTGAACAGTAACAGATTGGCCCCAGTGATATTGGGTCATAGCAGCAACTTAGAACTCTGGGGGCGGTTGCAGAGCTCCAACAGCACAATCTACTGATGGACAGGTCAAAGCCCTGACTTTCAACCCGTGTGGCAGGGTATAGAGCAGATGTAGCACCACCTGCCCCAGTTATGGTGGGTCACAGCTCTGACTTGGAACCCCAAGGACGGTGTGCTGAGCAGCAGCATGTGGCCCTGTAACGGCAGGTCAAATGGTGACAGAAACCCAGGGACAGGGAACAGAGTTGCAGCAGCGCAGCCTGATGATGACAGATCAAAGCCACAATTTAGGACCCAGGGGTGGTTGCAGAACAGTGGCAACATTGCTTGGTAATGGCCCATTAAAGATGTGTGTCGGGACCCTAGGGGCAGGGTGCAGAGCAGCAGCAGGGTGGCTCCTTATGACAGGTCAAAGTCCTGTCTTAGGACCCAGGGGTAGGGTGCAGAGCAGTGGTATTGCAGCCCAAGTTATGACTGGTCAAAGCTACAACTTGGGACCCAGTGGCAGAGTACAGAGCAGTGGCACAGCCCCATTTACGGCAGGTCAAAGCTGCAACTGGATCCTGGGAGTGGAACACAAGCAGAGCAGCCATGGCCCTGGTTGTGGCATGGTAGAGCCCTAAGGTGGGACATGGAAGGCAGGAGACAGAGTAGTAGCCCTTGTATGGCAGGTCAAAGCCCTGGTTAGGACTCAGTGGTAGGGCTCAGAGCAGCAGCAGCTTGGCTTTGTGGATGGCTAGATTTTGTGGCATCCTGAGATCCAGGGAGCCAGACACAGCAGCAACTAGGGTCCCTGAGGCCAGGTGTCATCCGCAGCAACAGCTCCTGCCCCAGAGAGGAGCTGCAGTGGTGTGGACTTTCGGTAGCTCTGTTAGCTGAGTTCAGTCAGTGTTGGTGAAGAGTGTGGGAATCCTCAGTAGTGAAAGCTGCAAACAGCCATGGCAGTGAAGCTTGTTGGAGTTCTCTTGCTCTTATTTTCCCCATAGGGGGAAATCCCTCTGAGGCCATCTTTTCTGGTGCCTAACTGCTCTGGTCTAGGGGATGGGATGTCACAGGTAAAATGCTTCCTATGCTTTTCTGGCAGCCATCCTCGTTTTTAAAAACTCTACAGGGTTTATGCTGCTTCATTGCTTTCTTCTGATTTCATTGTAGTCCAGAGCTTTTCAAAAGCTGTTTTCATCAGTTTGTAGTTGCTTGTTGTTTTTGTAGGACAACCTAATATTGGGACCTCCTAGCCCTCCATCTTGTTGACGTCACTCCTAACAAGTCCTATTTCTGGTGCTAAATGTCAGTGATCCCTAAGACCACTCTCAGGCTTAATATTTCATTAGGAATCACGGATCCAGGAAAGCTGATATACTAGTGGTTATGGCTTATTGCAGTGATAACATACAGATTAAAATCAACAAAAGGAAAGTCATATGGGACAAAGTCCAGGAGAAACCTTTCAGGTGTCCTCTCCCAGCAAAGTCACATGGATGCACTTAATTCCCCCAGTAACAATGTGTGACAACATGTGCAAAGCGTTGTCAACCCAGGAAACTCACCCAAGCCTTGGTTTCCCGGATTTTTATTTTAAGTGAGTCATGTAGGCAAGCAGCACCTGTGTGGTTTCCCTAGCCACCCTGAGCAAAATCAGGCACACAGCATTCATCGTTCTTCCTGTTGTTTGCATGAACTGTCTAGTCAGACTGGTGTCATGTGGCCCAAGATCTCTGGCATGCAAAAATGCTCTTACCAGGTAGAATATTCCAAGGGATCAGAGCTTATTTCCCAGGAGCTGGCCAAGGGACCGTCCTGAGGATTGACTTTCCTTGTGAGTGTACAGGGTTTGAGCAATCCAGGCCTTCTGAATTCATTCTTTCCTACACATACACCTATTAAAATATCAAACCAGTGCTTTGACTTGACTGCTGACACTTCTCTTTCCTTGGCTTTTAAGTTATTAAGTGCTGGCCCCTAACCAGAAAGTCTTATCATCTGCCAGCTTCTTTGATCCATTCTTTCAGATTCTCATGAACCTCTGTATTATCTATTGTGCAAATGATTGTGGTTTACTGTAGAAAGCAGATAATGAATGTATTTGCTTTGATCTGCTGCATCTTCATCATCTGTCATTGTGCTATCGGAGGTATGATTTCATTGATTTGTGTTCTGGATTTGCTTCTTGCAGTCGTGAAGATTCTATCATTCTTTAGCATCATTCCTAGGGTTATCATTCACTATTTACTGATTCATTCATTCTTTCTTTCAACAAATATAAATTGAACACCTAATTATTTACTAGTTACTGCCCTAGGCAATGGGAATATGTGAATGAATAAGACTGACCAAAATTCCTCCCCTTTGGAAATTACATTTTAGTCAGGAAACGGACACATGACAAATGAGTAACTCGTAGTATGTAAGAAATTAATACATACCATGGAGAAAAATTAAGTAGGGTAGGGAAACAAGGAATAGTAGTGTTTGTGATTTTTGTGGGTTTTGTAGTTTTAAATAGAATGATCACAGAAGACCTCACTGAGAAAGTGAAATTTCAGTGAACATTGGAAGGAAATGAGGAAGCAAGGTATTTGGGAGGAAGACTTCAGGTATTTGGGAGGAAGACTTCAGGTATTTGGGAGGAAGAATATTCCAGACAGAGGAAATCACAATCAAAAAAGCACTGAGGAAGGAGCATATTTTTAAAATAGCTAGGAATCTAGTCTAGCATGGCTTGTGTAGAGTAAAAGTAGTGAAGGGTTGTTTAGGGTAGTGGTAGATGTTGTAAGGATATTGGTTTTTACTCAGTGTAGTGAGAAGCCATTGGAAGTTTTTAAGCAGTATAGTAACATGATATAATTTTCATTTTAATATCATCACTTTGGCTTCAGTGTTGAGAATAGACTGTGGGTTGGAAGCAGGGAGTTTGTTAGGAGTTAATGGCAAATAATCCAGATAATTGATATAGCGGCTTACATTAGGGTATTAGCAGTGGAGGTGGTAAGACGTAATCAATCCGGGGTATATTTTGATGAAGAGCCATCAGGATTGCCTGACAGATTGAATGTAGGGTATGAGAGAAAGTAAGGAGTTGAGGATCATTGCCAGGTTTTTGGCCTGAGCAACTGGAAGGATGCTGTTGCCATTTGCAGCAATGGGGATGATTTTTTTTCTGTGGAGAAACAGGCCTTTTCATGGGAGATTAGAAATTAGGTTTTGGACATGTCAAATTTGATATTTCTGTTAGACACCCAAGTTAAAGGCATCTATTAGACATCCATGTCAAATAAGCATTTCTGGAGTTTAGGGAAGAAGCCTGCATTTGAGACACAAATGTGGAAGTCCATGATCCCCATATAGACTGTATTTAGGGTCATAGTCTGAATGAAGTCACCAAGGGAATGAGTGTATCTATGAAGGTAGGAGGTTAATGACCTCTATTCTGAGTAGGAAGTAGGATGAAACTGTGGGAGTGAGGTTGAGATAAAGAAAGACAACTTTATGAAAATCTCCTGGACGTAATGAAAGTCAGATAGACCTCGGTGCCAATCTCAGCTCAGTAGTTTAACTAGGTAAGGTAACCTTGTGGGGTTGTGTGTACATTTTATCATACATACTAGGCCTGGTAGGAGGCCTGGGAAAGTTTTGAAACATTCATACTGAGGAATGGAAGAATGACCTTGGTAGGGATGAGTTAAAGAATCCTAAGAAGATTCAGCTGAGATTAGAGAGGGCATTATAATGGTGCTAGTCAGTATGTTTGTGATTTTATTCCCCTTGAGATGTGGAATATATCAGTAAAAGTGAGAAAGTAGAGATTGATGTATTCCAATACTGGGAATTGGAAGAGGCAGAAGGAAAGAAGGGAATGTAGTGAAGGGCAATATAGACAAGCAGCATGTTCTACAATTTAAGAAGGACTAGGTGCTGAAGATTATGTCATGACTGAAGTCAAAGAAGTTCATGTAGCCCTCCATCCAAGTAACATTGGTTTGGCCAAAAAGTTTGTTTGGGTTTTTCGGTAACATCATATGAAAAACCCAAGCAGACTTTTTGGCCAGCCTGATATTTGGAACAAGAGCATCAAGAATAAAGTATTAGGGCTTCCCTGGTGGCACAGCGGTTGAGAGTCCGCCTGCCGATGCAGGGGACACGGGTTCATGCCCCGGTCCGGGAAGATCCCACATGCCGCGGAGCGGCTGGGGCCTGTGAGCCATGGCCGCTGAGCCTGCGCGTCTGGAGGCTGTGCTCCGCAACGGGAGAGGCCACAGCAGTGAGAGGCCTGCATACCACAAAAAAAATAAATAAATAAGTATCAAATAACAATATTTGATAAAGGTGATATAATATTCATAGACAACAGGGAACAACTGTGCTTTCATTTTTTCCATCAAGATGAAAAAGATCCTCAAAAAAGGTAATAGCAATAGAAATGAAGGAACGGTGAGGAGAAAGTGTGAGAGCTGGAGAGTGGAAGTATTAGAAGTCTGCATCTGGGCCATTGCTCAAGTTTTCCAAAGAGGGGGAAGTTACAACCTCAAAATTTAGAGCTTAATAAGTATGACATCTTTGCTACAGAAGAAAAATGTATAGATTGCTGACATACGGCTTGTCAAAACAGAACAAGTAAATAATGATCACTTGTAGTCATTGTGGTTTAATTAAGAATAAAGGTGCCAAGGTAAAAACTTCTCCCCTCTTCTCTCTGCTTCCACACCTGCTACATCTCCTCCTCTGAGTGTCATTTATAGCTCTGGATAAAAAAAAAAAAAAAAAAAAAAGATGCTTTAGATATGATGTATCTTGAGTTCAACCAGCTTCTGATAAAAGTCAGTCATTATAGTCTTGTCAAAATGGAGAAAATAATGTGAACAGAGTTATAGTACCTAGTTAAGTTGGTACCAGGCTTTTTGAAGATGGGAGACAGTGTGGTGAAGTGGAAATGACCATTGATGTTGGACTTAGATGGGATCAATATTGACCTTTTCACCTGCAACTTGAGCAGTTTAACTTTTGTGAACCTTGATTGCCTCATATAAAATGGGAATAGTCAAACCAAACCTGCTCAGTTACTACAAGGATTAAAGGAGATGACACCCTTTGTCCTCAGTAATAGAGATGTTCTTTTCTTCTGTTTCTCTGTCGTCATTTACTCCTTGTGCCTCCTCCAAAAACAACCCCTAACTACCACAACACAATAAGTGCGGCAAATGAAAGGAGAATTTTAAACTCTGTGTAGTAGAGGACAGTGCTAAATTAGAGACATTTGAGAAAATAAATATGAGGAAGACTATTCTGCCTCATGTTTGCAAGAAATAAAATTCCATTCTCTGTAAACTTCTTTCTATGAAAGAAATTAGATTTTAAAATTCATTGTTTAGTATTTTACCATGGATGAATATCCATGAAACTATATTTCAAAAGCTTTTTCATGAAAACATTATACTTACATTATATACCGAAGCACTCTTCATTTGTAATCATGATCAACAAATGGATTTTTAAAAAAGCATCATATTGTTTTAGCCACTAAGCTTTATCACTGTTATTTATAACTTTTTGTTTTGACATATTGCTTTTAACTGTAATTAAAAATTATTGACATCTGTGTTTACTTTTTAGCTTGTGCATACCTTATCTTCATAGCAGAAACTAATTAGTATGTGAAATATTGTACCATTAAATTTGCATTAAGGGGGAAATTCTAATTTGATCAGATGTAAAAATATGGTAGAAAATACATTTTAATACATGAAAGATATGTACATGGTATTAATTCTGGTATCATTCTTACAACAAAGAAATATTGTTTTTAGCTTTTGCCTACCTACATCTTTACTTGGCTCCTTTAATGTGATTAGGCAGATCATAGAATTTAGAAAAAATATAATCTTTCATGAAACTTACGAAGTGATTTAGAAAAACAACTGTTACATATAATGAGTTTGTTTCAACAAAATAGAATGAAATATCTGCCAGAAATATTTTCTGAAGTACTAGAATATCTTTTCTGGTTTCATACTTACCTTTCTTTAAGTCTTTTCCTAGTTCACTGCCTCAAATCCCTTAAAATCCTGAAGTATAATAGGAAAATGTTATGTCTTCTGTGAATCTCTTTCTGACTGCATATAAAGAAATATTTCTTCTGCTTTACCCTCTTGTTGGAAGCATATAGCTGTTAGTTTTTTACTATTAATTTTATATCTCAAAAATACTCCAAACATTTTTTCTTGTTCCTGCTGTTCCTGTCATCCAGGCCATCCTCATTTCACTCTTGTACTGCAGTTGTCTCCTGATTGATCCCTCCTGTTTTTGCTGTCCTTCTCAGAGGAGGCTGAGCAAACTCAAAAACAGAAATCAGCTGTGGGCCTCTGATCCTCCATCGCCTACACCATCACATTACCCAACCTATGATCTTCCAGTAGCATTGATTTTCCTTCATTATCCCATTTACTATAGTAGATACCCCAGTTTTCCCTTAAGAAAATCAGATCACTTATCAGAATTCGTAATTATTTCTTAAATTGGATATTTACAAATTTGTTATGTCTTGTCCACTAGCATGTGAACTCCATGAGCAAAAGAATCATATCTTTTTTTTAAACCACTTTATGCTTGCACTGTCTTAACATTAAGTAAATGCATATCGAGGATTTGGTTTTTTAATCATTGAATTCAGTTCTATATCTCAAAATAGCCACTGTATAATCCTTAATCTTGTATTTTACATTCATTATATGATTCTCATAAACTGCAGTATCCACTTCTCTTTTTTATTTTTTCCATTAATACTGACCACCGTCTGACTAACTGGAATGAAAGCTCCATGAGGGCAGGACTTTGGTCTGTGTTGTTCAGTTGCCCTGTCTTCAATGGGTAGAACAATACCCAGAATATATTTGTTTCATATCTATTGAAGGAATAAATGATTGAATGAGTGAAGTCCCACACATTTGACATCTTGGAATTCATTCCTATGATAAATAGCTAAGTTCAACAAACATTAATAAGTACCTACTGTATGTTAATCATTATGCTAGGCACTGTGGGCACAGAACTTAGTTATGGGGTCATTTCTGCTTATTTATTTTGTATTAAGATATTTGGTATTACTTTAATTAATTTAGAAGTTATAGTATGATATGACAGGGACTTTCATACTGTTTGAGCACTTAATTCTGGTTCTTATTAAACAAATAAGACTGGAATGCTTTCTTACCCATACTTTATTTCACTGGTTTTAAATACTATGTCATTACACTTTACTTTCTGTTCAGACAGAATTGGTCTCTCCCTCTTGGAATGGGTTTTGGATTTTAGCATCTTTGATCAGTCTATTGCTCATTTATCTGCTAAGTCTAACTAAGGTCAGATGCTTTTATAAAAATAATAAATATAATGCAGTGTCCTAATGTTCCCTTGTCTTACTTATAACCTAACTGTGATTTGCCAGCAATATTAAGAAATTGATCCAGTAAGGGCCTTGTTCAGGATCTTGGCAGCAGCAGAGACCAGAGATGCTGTGTTAGTTTCAGCAGTTGTCTTCCTTTCCTTTCATTCTTTAAGATAGTGTTATTTTTAAAATATGAAACATTTTTCCAGTTCTCCATATGTTGAGGAAATCTTTCCTAGTTCACTTTTGATGTCAAGATGAAATTTATGTACAAGATTGGGGAAATACACTCTTAGTGTATTTTTGGTTTGAAATATATGCAGATTTAAAAAGTGTCACCTAGAATAGGCTGTGACCTTTTTTTTTAAAAAAAAAAGAAGCAAGCTAAAAAAGCCACAAGCAAAAATATACAGCTTTTATACTCTGTTTTTATTTCTAAAATGTATAATTTAGAATTAAATCTCTTTTTTTAAGAATTAAATCTTATACAGGTACTGTGTCCCCCTTTTCAATAACTGATTTTTCTTTTAGGTAGAAGACTTGCAACAAATTCTATGATCTTTAATGAAATATATCCTTTAAATCCCCCTGAATACAATGTAATACAGACATGGAAATATTAACTACTCCATGCCTAGCTGTTAACTTATAAGGCATTCTCTTCAAGGGGAAAGGCTTACTATTTCATTTTCTGTGTCCCTGATAATTTTTGCTGATTATTATATCATTATTGCTATACTTTAAGTATGACTGAATTTATATGAGTTTATACATTATAGCCATCTGATTTAAATCACTAATTTGATTTTTTTTTTGGTGGAAGAGAAGCTTAGCAATAAAGGGAGCATGTGTTTTAAAATCTTTTTCTGTGTCTGTGTTTACCTCTTCTGGTCTTAGAGAAATAGCAAAATTTTTATATTATTTGTGCTCAGAACATATATTAAAGGTTTGCCTTTTTCTTTTGTAGGATGAAGTGGCACACACTTTAACTGAAAGCAGAGTATTAAAGAACACTAGACATCCCTTTTTAACAGTAAGTGCTTAGAGGAAAGATGTTATAACATTTTATATTTAAGGGAGTTTTATTATAGAATCTAAGCTATGAAAAATAACATTTTAAATAACATTTATTTAGGTATGACATTTTCTTTGTAGATAAGTCAGTTTGGGGGAAATTATTAGAATGTATGGATTAAGTTTACAATATGCATGCATTTGTAGTCCTCTCGTTATATACCCATGAGTTTTTTGAGATTTCTTTTTCTTCCCATAACTTTCACTGCCTTAAAAAAAATAGAGCAAATACATTTAAAAATAAATTTAAAGATAGCATTTAAGTTAAAAATAGGATAAGTCATGGTACATTTTCTTCATTAGATAAAGTATAAACTGTGACTTAAATACATATAACTTAGTTATTTTGAAACAGACTGATTTTTTTTTAGTCCCGTTTAGATTGCTTGTAATAGAGGCATAATTTGCAAAGTTTCTGTGTGTTCCTGGTTCCAATGAAGTGTATTAAGATTAAAAATCACAGACTTTCAGGGCTCCCCTGGTGGCGCAGTGGTTGAGAGTCTGCCTGCCAATGCAGGGGACACGGGTTCATGCCCCGGTCCAGGAAGATCCCACAGGCCGCGGAGCGGCTGGGCCCGTGAGCCATGGCCGCTGAGCCTGCGCGTCCGGAGGCTGTGCTCCGCAACGGGAGAGGCCACAACAGTGAGAGGCCCGCGTACCGCAAAAAAATTAAAAAAAAAAATAACAGACTTTCAAAAGGAGAAACTTTTAAAGATTTAGGATCATTTAGTAGGTTTTTTCAGAGGTATCACCAGATACATAGACCTACTTTGTTACATTGTTGTGTGTTTATTTTTCAAAGTATTAAGATAGTTGGCTCTAAAGTTTTAATATCTTTATAACCTATAAGATTATCTGAAACAACTCTATTGGATTGGGTCATGTAATGCGACCTCTATGCAAGAAGTGATACTGAAACTATATTAGAAACCCAAGTATAACCACTATAACTGTACTCCTAAGACTTTCCCTGAAGTAATTTGTAGGCCTTACTTTTAAGGTCTCATGGATAAGAACTTTAGGGACCAATACAGTTTCAAGTAGATGACATAGTAGATTGAGAAGTGCTCATAACAATTACTAAGTTTATTTTTAGTAAAAATCATAATTCTAATTTTCCCCAAATAATACTCATTGCTGATCTTCACAAAATTTGTTTTATATTTCTCATAAACTTTTACTTAAGCATTCTTAAGGGAATAAATACACTCTTAAGGAACAAAAACAATTCATTTTATCAATCATGCTTACTGTTTCTAAGTATTCTCTTTTTGACACCGTTGTAAGAATGTAGGATTATAATATAACATTTTTTCTTTTTCATTTCAAGTCCTTGAAATATTCCTTCCAGACAAAAGACCGTTTGTGTTTTGTGATGGAATATGTTAATGGGGGAGAGGTGAGTCAAGAAGTATAACCAGCACTTGCATTTGCATGGTAGTATTGTTATTTTTTAAAACTTATTTACAGTACAAGTTATAATGTAATAGTTCTCTACTTCTTGATAGGGATTTGTATAGCTCTTTCTACTATTTTAGTAAATGGGAGCTGAATAATTTTCTAATGAAATATAAGGATCATTTATTTTTTACAATGACTTCTATGTATAAGAACGTTTAATCATACTCTTTTTTCTAAATTTTTTAAATGCAAAAAAATGTTACTACAGATATGATTTTTAAAATCATGGTTTTTAATTTTGAAAACCAGAAATAGAGGGTTTATGATGCTTTACATAGTTCTTCCTAAAGATTTGTGAAACTTATGAAAAATTATTTTGTGCATTTTAAACTCTGTTTAACAATAGGCCATAGGCACATTGTGGTTGAGTTCTGCCTTCTTCTACATAGTAGTTAGAGTAACTTTGACTGTATGTAAGGGATTTTTAAGGAATTTTGTAGTTTTGAAGGGAAATTCAATCATTTTAGTAGTATATTTCACCTATTGCTTTATTCTTTATCCTTTCTCCTCCCTATATTTGATCAAAATCAATGTGGAGGAAAAATGTAATTAACTGCACTAGTTAACTGGAAATATTTCACATTGTGAGTGTTCTGAAATAAGTTTAATTATTAAATAAGGGCTTGTATCTCACAGACCTTAAAATAGTCTTATTATCTGAAAGGAGGGAAGGAAGAGAGGGAAAGAGGAATGGAAGAAAAGAGAGGGCGAGGGAGGGAGGAAAAGAAAGAAACAAAGAAGGGAGGGAAAGAGAGGGAGGGAGGGAGGAAGGAAGGAGGGAAGGAAGGAAGAAGAAAATATCCCTTATACGATATTTTCCCCTATAGAATTATCAGACTTATAGGAATTAGTCCATTGCAAAAAATTCATTCGTTCATTTGGTAAACACATTTTGAGTGCCTTGGCAGTGTGAGTTTATCCAAATGTGTTAAGAATTTATAATTTATCTTATAACTGTATTACAAATTAGAATATATAGTGAAAGAGCTTTAAATTTATCTTATAAGTGTATTATTATATAGTGAAAGACCTAAGTGTTAATAAATTCATAAAAGAAAATGTGTTCTGGATGATCTAGTATTTAGGGTAGGCTTAATGAGATTTCATCAGGAGAACTGATTTGAGAGGATATTTCAGGCGGAGAGGATGATATGAGCAGAATCACTGGTAGGCAAGCACAGAGGAAGAAGTTGAGTAGTTAGATTATAATAGCCCAGGCATGGGACTTCTCTGCTGGTGCAGTGGTTAAGAATCCGCCTGCCAGCGTAGGGGACACGGGTTCAAACCCTGTTCCGGGAAGATCCCACATGCTGCAGAGCAACTAAGCCCGTGCACCACAACTACTGAGCCCTCATGCCACAGCTATTGAAGCTTACGCGCTTAGAGCCCGTGCACTGCAACAGGAGAAGTCACCGCAATAAGAAGCATGTGCACCACAACGAAGAGTAGCCCTGGCTTGCAACAACTAGAGAAAGCCCACGTGCAGCAGCAAAGACCCAACACAGCCAAAAATAAATAAATAAAATTAATACATTTATTTTAAAAAAAGACATATCAAAAGTGACTTTTGGTTGGGATCAGGAAAATTAATATATACAGTGAGTTTATGAAGAATGTGTTAAGGGTAAAATTATAAATTTGGGTTTGGAAAGCTTTTTCCTAAGGTTCTAAGAAAAACATATGTGGAGATATCACAGAGAATAAATAAAGGGTCAGAATATGGATACAGATTTGGGAGCCATTCCCATAAAGACTGTAATTTAAGTTATGGAAGTGGATATTTCCTATTTTGTGGGAAATGAAATTGGTGAAACTTCTATGTTAGTATCTATCAAAATTAAAAGAGCACGTATTCTGGGACCCAGCAATTTCATTTCCAGGAATTTATCCTACAAACATACTCACAAATATACCACAGAATAATATATGGATAAATATATTCATTGCACTATTGTATATTGTAGTACCTTAAATGAGCATTCAGTAAGGAGACTGCTTAATCAGTGTTACATCCACGCAGTGAAATACTTTATATCCATTAAAAAGAATGAGGTAGCCCAATATTGGCTGAGACAAGGCAATTTCTAAGATATGTTATGAAATAAGAAAAACAAGGTGCAGACGGAATATAAAGTATGCTTCTATTGTGTTAAAGTAAGACCATATATATGTGTATACATTGAGTATCTCTGAAATTATGTACTGGACATTATTGCTTACCTTTGGGAAGGCAAGCTGAGTCATTGGGGAAAAGATGGGAGGACAACTTATTTTTCACTTATTTATTCTTGTGCAGCTTTTGTATTTTGTGTATTAAAATTGAAGGAAGGAAGATAGGCAGGCAGATGGATGGAGGGATGGATGGATGGATGACCAGGGGAGACAATATTACGTAGGGAAATGATAAACTGCAGGCAAAATCTTGGAGAAGCACTCTTAAATTGCAGAAGTACTCTTAGACAGTATCATGTGTTTGCATCTATTACAAAAATTAGCACATTGTTTTACAATTATGTATTTACTTGTCTATCTTTCCTACTAGACTCAGAGCTCCCTAAGGGACTTACTGGTATAACTCTGGCACCTTCAAATATTTATTGGATGTTTTGAATGAGTAAATAAGTGAATAGATGAACAGATTCCCTCAGGGAACAGGGATGAAAGAAGTTAGCAAAAGTGGTAAACTAGGAACTGCTGAGAAATAGGAAGAAAAATAGAAAGTAATATGGTATATAGTTTACTTTAGAAAAAAAGCTGAAAATGTTTTTTCAGGAGGAAGTATCTTTGAGTGTATTTATAAAGTACATATTTATTATGAGCAGGGCACGCTGGTAGATACTATGGGGCATACAAATCTCAATTAAACATAACTTTTACCCTCAAAGAGTTTATGATCTAGTGGGGAAGATTAGGTACAAAATTTATACTAAGTGTAAAGTGATAATTATCACTTTTATCAGAAGCATAGATTAAGGACCATGGGACTTCACAGGAAAGAAAGAAGAATTTTGGATGGTGGGATGAAGGGAAGCTGCCTAGAAGCTTAGTAGAGGGAGCTAGGTGGCACCTGCACTTTTATTCTAAACCTAGAGTACTTCGGTGCTTAATCAATTGATGACTGTTAAAAAATTTTTTTTTTTACACAAAAGCATATTTTCAGACTAGCCAGATGGTTTTCTTTAGTGATGGGATTATTTCACCTATTAAACTTATCTGAGAAGGAAATCTATATTCAGTATATGCTTAGGGTGACTTATTTTATTTTGGTTTTGCTTTAGGTTCACCATGCCATTATTCTGCTCAGGGATGCTTCCTAGAAATGCAGAAAACTCAATTGCTGTAGAAAAACTACTAAATGTAGAACTTACGTTTTTGAAATAAGATTGAAGTAGAGAGAATTAAAGTACAGAAATCTACAAATTCATACAAACAATCCATACCAACACTTATTGATACACCATGAGTTTCCCAAATGTGGAATGTCTGTGTGGTATCTAGGAAACTTGAGCAGAGAATACTAGCCTGTTGAAAAGTAAGCTCTGGTAAATTGATAGTACTCACCCAAATGGCAGCATCCTCAAATCTCTTTCTCTCCAGTGTTTGCCCAGAGATAGGCTTCTTTAGTGGACCCATTGAAGTTAATTATAACTAGCTAAGTTTTCACTCAATTCATATTTATTGTCTGTTGATTTTTAATTAGCAATAGTATTCTTTTAGCCTATGTTCTGGAATGTTTATTTTGAAGCATAAGATCAACAGCTGAGACATTTCTTTTCTTATACTTTCTTCACATTTTTGTGACTATCTGGACTTCTTTCAGCCTGATAGACCGCACAAGAGTTTAGCATGCTCATGGCCATGCTTGTTATTATCCCTGCATTTGCCAATATTGTTTAAAGCACTACATAATCTTGGTGGAAGTAGATTATGAGAGAAATACTGGTTGTGAAAAATCAACAGTGGCTGCTTATAGGCGTATCAGTACAATGGAGTCATATAATAATTTTATTTAATTTATATGAATTCAAAGAAATAGGCCCAGCAAGAGATAACATAGATAGATAGGAAGGAAGGAGGGAAGGAGGGAGAGAGGGAGGGGAGGAAGGAGAGTGGAAGGGAAGGAAAGAAGGAAATGGTGATTCTGCCATTCCACTTGCTGAGTATATTCAGAGTGACCTGAAGATGAGAGAGAAATTTGCTATTCTTTTATTCCACGTCAGTTTCTACTTGCCATCCTTAGAGTTTCATGGGATATAAATTCTAGTGCTTAAAAATACGTAGTTTTTATAAAACATTGTCATTAAGTGCATTGTAAGTAGAGGTGTTCATCTAAAGAAACTATATTATTTCAATGCTAGAGGAAAAACTGCTGAGCTTAACTATATTGAGACAGTATATTGGTCTTCAGTGTAGTACCTTCCTAAGGAATTTCCAAGGATGATTTTGGTTATACCTCATAATCTATGTGTTAACTTTAGAACCCACTCCATTATAGTCCATTTGCCTATTAAATATTTAATGAGTAACTACTATGAGTTGGAACTCAGAGGATGTAGAAATAAGGAAAATATGGTACTTTACTTTAGAAGATGAGTATCTAATTGGAGAGACAGACAGGAAAATATACATATGCAGTGTCATTATTGCTATGAAAACACTGGTTGCTGTGGGATACAGAGAATGCCTATTTGAATCAATCCAAAAGGAAGGAGGAGAATGCCAGGGTAGGAAACACTTCTTAAAGTAGTTGCTAAGCTAAGTCTTGAATGTAACTGTAAGTTACATAAATAAGGATGAGAGGGAGAGCATTCCTACACAGAGAAAATAGAATGTTTAGAGTGTGATGGAGCTCATGCAAGCTCTCCCTGATCTCCCTAGATGTAGCACAGTATGGATGATGCATAGAGTCCTGCAGAGAAAAGCCAGAAGAATCTAACCAGGTAGGTAGGGTCATGTTAGGACAGATCTCTCCCAAGTAATTTAGATTTTATCCTGAAGGCAGTGAAGCATCATGGAAGGACGTCTGTATGAAATGTTTTACAAAGAAGACTTTGGTAGTGGTATGAGGCATGTATTGGAAAAGACAAAATTGGATACAGGGAAGCTACTTAGAAGCTACTGAAGTTGGAAGGTTTTGGTAATCCGATCATAAAAATGATAAGGTTGTTAATTGAGCCAGTATTAGTGAGAAGGAAACAAATTCTGATGGTGTTTAGGTACTAGAATTCCCAGGATTTAATGACTAAATGGAGAGAAAGGGAAACATCACACAGTTTCCTATTTGCTGCTTGGGGAATTGTGTGGATACTGGGCTGTTTGTAAAATCAGGAAACACAGTAAAAGGAATGAGTTCTGAGTTGATCATCCTGTATGTGAGTTACCTCATGGGGATCTGAAGGAAGTGGGAGAGTCAGGTCAGACATACAAATAGACTTCAGCAGCAATGCGGAAATGAAGGAAGAGAAGAAATGTCCAGTGTGAGAACAGTGTGTAGTTAGAAAAATAAATGGCTAAGAATGGTGCCTGAAGATACCAACATCAGACATGTTGGTGATGAGAGAAGCCTAAGGAGGATTCTGGATAGAAGGAGCCAGACAAGAGAAGCCTTAAAAGTTAAGGAAAGTATATTAAGTGTAAGAGTATAGTAAAGATATACAACTGAAAGATAGCAACTGAATTCATTGGATTTGACATCTACTACTAGTTTCTAAGCAGAGTACCATGGATTCTTCTTTTTTTCTGGCATGATGCAAGGTATGTACCTTGGCTATAGTATAGAATATACAAGGGTTGGTTTGGAGCTCAGTAGAACAAGGTTATGAAAGTTCAGTGAAACCGTTGGTGGACAGTAAGTCAGCATCTGGAGATTATAAAAGTACTCTAATAATGTGACCAATCACACTGCTGCTGACATATCCAAGCCACTCTCTTTTTGTAGCTTAAGTATTATCAAATTCATATGAGAAGCAGAAAAATATTGTGGGGAGAAAAAGTAAACTGAACACTGACTAAGGTGTTTAGTTTGATTTAGAATGTCTCTACTTAGGACTCTTTCCCAAAATCTTACTCATAGCCTTATTTCTTTCAGGCCTGTAAACCAAACCTCTATAAATCCCTCTCCAGGCTGAAATCTCCTGGAGGTTAAGAGATTCATTAGTGGGGAAAGGAAAATCATTACAAAGATTTTGTAAATAATAAATTTTTCACATTCTTCTATATTCTTTATGTGGGTACAACTGAACCTAACACTTTCCATTATTTAATATTCTTGTCCACATTTTAGTTCATTGTACACTCTATAGTAAGCCCTTTGATAAAATTCATTTTCTTTTTGCATATGACTTCCAGTTTCATGCCAATCTTGAGATCCTCTCATACTTATTTCAGATTCTCATTATCTGGCTGGCATTTTGCCTTCAATTATCTAATTTTAAATTCACATGAGACAGAAGTGCCGGCAGTCAGCATTCTAGTTCTACTTACTAATTTGTGGAGGTGTGACTTGGGTGATTTTTAAATTAAAAGTATCATTTCATATTCATAGTGATGATTTTCTAAATTTTACTAAATTTATAGATATATAAATATTTGTTGTCAAGAGTCTGACAAGCTAAATTCTTTACTACTTTAGTTATTAATATATTACATAGGTTTTATCAGAATTCTATTGTTTTCACCCAAAGCTTTTTCAAAAGTCTCAAGACAAGAAGGATGCATTATAATATTCACATTAGCACATAAAGGTAAAATAAATTCGGGAATTTTTTTTTACATCTTTATTGGAGTATAATTGCTTTACAATGGTGTGTTAGTTTCTGCTTTATAACAAAGTGAATCAGTTATACATATACATATGTTCCCATATCTCCTCCCTCTTGCGTCTTCCTCCCTCCCACCCTCCCTATCCCACCCCTCTAGGTGGTCACAAAGCACCGAGCTGATCTCCCTGTGCTATGCGGCTGCTTCCCACTAGCTATCTATTTTACGTTTGGTAGTGTATATATGTCCATGCCACTCTCTCACTTTGTCACAGCTTACCCTTCCCCCTCCCCATATCCTCAAGTACATTCTCTAGTATGTCTGTGTCTTTATACCTGTCTTACCCCTAGGTTCTTCATGACATTTTTTTTCTTAAATTCCATACATATGTGTTAGCATACGGTATTTGTCTTTCTCTTTCTGACATACTTCACTCTGTATGACAGCTTCTAGGTCCATCCACCTCATTACAAATAGCTCAATTTCGTTTCTTTTTATGGCTGAGTAATATTCCATTGTATATATGTGCCACATCTTCTTTATCCATTCATCTGATAATGGACACTTAGGTTGTTTCCATCTCTGGGCCATTGTAAATAGAGCTGCAATGAACACTTTCGTACATGACTCTTTTTGAATTATGGTTTTCTCAGGGAATATGCCCAGTACTGGGATTGCTGGGTCATATGGTAGTTCTATTTGTAGCTTTTTAAGGAACCTCCATACTGTTCTCCATAGTGGCTGTACCAATTTACATTCCCACCAGCAGTGCAAGAGTGTTCCCTTTTCTCCACACCCTCTCAAGCATTTATTGTTTCTAGATTTTTTGATGATGGCCATTCTGACTGGTGTGAGATGATATCTCATTGTAGTTTTGATGTGCATTTCTCTAATGATTATTGATGTTGAGCATTCTTTCATGTGTTTGTTGCCAATCTGTATATCTTCTTTGGAGAAATGTCTATTTAGGTCATCTGCCGATTTTTTGGATTCGGTTGTGTGTTTTTTTGTTATTGAGCTGCATGAGCTGCTTGTAAATTTTGGAGATTAATCCTTTGTCAGTTGCTTCATTTGCAAATATTTTCTCCCATTCTGAGAGTTGTCTTTTGGTCTTGTATATGGTTTTCTTTGCTGCGCAAAAACTTTGAAGTTTCATTAGGTCCCATTTCTTTATTTTTATTTCCATTTCTCTAGGAGGTGGGTCAAAAAGGATCTTGCTGTGATTTATGTCATAGAGTGTTCTGCCTATGTTTTCCTCTAACAGTTTGAGAGCTTCTGGCCTTACATTTAGGTCTTTAATCCATTTTGAGCTTATTTTTTGTGTATGGTGTTAGGGAGTGATCTAATCTCATTCTTTTACATGTACCTGTCCAGTCTTCCCAGCACCACTTATTGAAGAGGCTGTCCTTTCTCCACTGTACATTCCTGCCTCCTTCATCAAAGATAAGGTGACCATATGTGCATGGGTTTATCTCTGGGCTTTCTATCCTGTTCCATTGATCTATCTTTCTGTTTTTGTGCCAGTACCATACTGTCTTGATTACTGTATCTTTGTAGTATAGTCTGAAGTCAGGGAGCCTGATTCCTCCAGCTCCATTTTTCATTCTCAGGATTGCTTTGGCTATTTGGGGTCTTTTGTGTTTCCATACAGATAGTGAAATTTTTTGTTCTAGTTCTGTGAAAAATGCCAGTGGTAATTTGATAGGAATTGCATTGAATCTGTAGCTTGCTTTGGGTAGTAGAGTCATTTTCACAATGTTGATTCTTCCAATCCAAGAACATGGTATATCTCTCCATCTATTTTTATCATCTTTAATTTCTTTCATCAGTGTCATAATTTTCTGCATACAGGTCTTTTGTCTCCTTAGGTAGGTTTATTCCTAGATATTTTATTTATTTGTTGTTGCAATGGTAAATGGGAGTGTTTTCTTGATTTCACTTTCAGATTTTTCATCATTAGTGTATAGGAATGCCAGAGATTTCTGTGCATTAATTTTGTATCCTGCTACTTTACCAAATTCATTGATTAGCTCTAGTAGTTTTCTGGTAGCATCTTTAGGATGCTCTATGTCTAGTATCATGTCATCTGCAAACAGTGACAGCTTAACTTCTTCTTTTCCGATTTGGATTCCTTTTATTTCCTTTCCTTCTCTGATTGCTGTGGCTAAAACTTCCAAAACTATGTTGAATAAGAGTGGTGAGAGTCAGCAACCTTGTCTTGTTCCTGATCTTAGCAGAAATGCTTTCAATTTTTCACCATTGAGGACGATGTGGCTGTGGGTTTGTCATACATGGCCTTTATTATGTTGACGAAAGTTCCCTCTATGCCTACTTTCTGCAGGGTTTTTATCATAAATTGGTGTTGAATTTTGTCGAAAGCTTTCTCTGCATCTATTGAGATGATCATATGGTGTTTCTCCTTCAATTTGTTAATATCGTGTATCACGTTGATTGATTTGCGTATATTGAAGAATCCTTGCATTCCTGGAATAAACCCCGCTTGATCATGGTGCATGATCCTTTTAATGTGCTGTTGGATTCTGTTTGCTAGTATTTTGTTGAGGATTTTTGCATCTATGTTCATCAGTGATATTGGCCTGTAGTCTTCTTTCTTTGTGACATCCTTGTTTGGTTTTGGTATCAGGTTGATGGTGGCTTCGTAGAATGAGGTTGGGAGTGTTCCTCCCTCTGCTATATTTTGGAAGCATTTGAGAAGGATAGGTGTTAACTCTTCTCTAAATGTTAGATAGAATTCACCTGTGAAGCCATCTGGTCCTGGGCTTTTGTTTGTTGGAAGATTTTTAATCACAGTTTCAATTTCAGTGCTCGTGATTGGTCTGTTCATATTTTCTGTTTCTTCCTGATTCAGTCTTGGCAGGTTGTGCATTTCTAAGAATTTGTCCATTTCTTCCAGGTTGTCCATTTTATGGGCATAGAGTTGCTTGTAGTAATCTCCCATGATGTTTGGTATTTCTGCTGTGTCAGTTGTTACCTTTCCTTTTTCATTTCTAATTCTATTGATTTGAATCTTCTCCCTTTTTTTCTTGATGAGTCTGGCTAATGGTTTATCAATTTTGTTTATCTTCTCAAAGAACGAGCTTTTAGTTTTATTGATCTTTGCTATTGTTTCCTTCATTTCTTTTTCATTTATTTCTGATCTGATCTTTATGATTTCTTTCCTTCTGCTGACTTTGGGGTTTTTTTGTTCTTCTTTCTCTAATTGCTTTAGGTGCAAGGTTAGGTTGTTTATTCGAGATGTTTCCTTTTTCTTAAGGTAGGATTGTATTGCTATAAGCTTCCCTCTTAGAACTGCTTTTGCTGTATCCCATAGTTTTTGGGTTGTTTGGTCCCCATTGTCATTTGTTTCTAGGTATTTTTTGATTTCCTCTTTGATTTCTTCAGTGATCTCTTGGATATTTAGTAGTGTATTGTTTAGCCTCCATGTGTTTGTACTTTTTACAGATCTTTTCCTGTAATTGATATCTAGTCTCATAGCATTGTGGTTGGAAAAGGTACTTGATACAATTTCAATTTTCTTAAATTTACCAAGGCTTGCTTTTGACCCAAAATATGATCTATACTGGAGAATGTTCCATGAGCATTTGAGAAAAATGTGTATTCTTTTGTTTTTGGATGGAATTTCCTATAAATATTAAGTCCATCTTGTTTAATGTATTATTTAAAGCTTGTGTTTCCTTATTTATTTTCCTTTTGGATGATCTGTCCATTGGTGAAAGTGGGGTGTTAAAGTCCCCTACTATGAATTTGTTACTGTCGATTTCCCCTTTTATGGCTGTTAGCATTTGCCTTATGTATTGCGTTGCTCCTATGTTGGGTGCATAAATATTTACAATTGTTATATCTTCTTCTTGGATCGATCCCTTGATCATTATGTAGTGTTCTTCTTTGTTTCTTCTAATAGTCTTTATTTTAAAGTCTATTTTCTGTGATATGAGAATTGCTACTCCAGCTTTCTTTTGGTTTCCTTTTGCATGTAATATCTTTTTCCATCCCCTTACTTTCAGTCTGTATGTGTCTCTAGGTCTGAAGTGGGTCTCTTGTAGACAGCATATATATGAGTCTTGTTTTTGTATCGATTCAGCCAATCTGTGTCTTTTGGTGGGAGCATTTAATCCATTTACATTTAAGGTAATTATCGATATGTATGTTCCTATTCCCATTTTCTTTGTTGTTTTGGGTTCATTATTGTAGGTCTTTTCCTTCTCTTGTGTTTCTTGGCTAGAGAATTTCCTTTAGCATTTGTTGTAAAGCTAGTTTGGTGGTGCTGAACTCTCTCAGCTTTTGCTTGTCTGTAAAGGTTTTAATTTCTCCATCAAATCTGAATGAGATCCTTGCTGGGTAGAGTAATCTTGGTTGCAGGTTTTTCTCCTTCATCACTTTAAATATGTCGTGCCAGTCCCTTCTGGCTTGCAGAGTTTCTGCTGAAAGATCAGCTGTTAACCTTATGTGGATTCCCTTGTGTGTTATTTTTCCCTTGCTGCTTTTAATATGTTTTCTTTGTATTTAATTTTTGACAGTTTGATTAATATGTGTCTTGGAGTATTTCTCCTTGGATTTATCGTGTATGGAACTCTCTGTGCTTCCTGGACTTGATTAACTATTTCTTTTCCCATATTAGGGAAGTTTTCAATTATAATCTCTTCAAATATTTTCTCAGTCCCTTTCTTTTTCTCTTCTTCTTCTGGAACTCCTATAATTCGGATGTTGGTGCATTTAATGTTGTCCCAGAGGTCTCTGAGACTGTCGTCAGTTCTTTTCATCCTTTTTTCTTTATTCTGCTCTGCAGTAGTTATTTCCACTATTTTATCTTCCAGGTCACTTATCCGTTCTTCTGCCTCAGTTATTCTGCTATTGATCCCTTCTAGAGTATTTTTAATTTCATTTATTGTGTTGTTCACCGTTGCTTGTTTCCTCTTTAGTTCTTCTAGGTCCTTGTTAAATGTTTCTTGAATTTTGTCTATTCTATTTCCAAGATTTTGGATCATGTTTACTATCATTATTCTGAATTCTTTTTCAGGTAGACTGCCTATTTCCTCTTCATTTGTTACGTCGGTGGGTTTTTACCTTGCTCTTTCATCTGCTGTGTGTTTTTCTGTCTTCTCATTTTGCTTATCTTACTGTGTTTGGGGTCTCCTTTTTGCAGGCTGCAGGATTGTAGTTCCCGTTGTTTTTGGTGTCTGTCCCCAGTGACTAAAGTTGGTTCAGTGGGTTGTGTAGGCTTCCTGGTGGAGGGGACTAGTGCCTGTGTTCTGATGGATGAGGCTTGATCTTGTCTTTCTGGTGGGCAGGTCTACGTTTGGTGATGTGTTTTGTGGTATCTGTGGACCTATTATGATTTTAGGCAGCCTTTCTGCTAATGGGTGGGGTTGTGTTCCTGTCTTGCTAGTTGTTTGGCATAGGATGTCCAGCACTGTAGCTTGCTGGTCGTTGAGTGAAGCTGGGTGCTGGTGTTGAGATGGAGATCTCTGGGAGATTTTCGGCGTTTGATATTATATGGAGCTGGGGGGGTCTCTTGTGGACCAGTGTCCTGCAGTTGTCTCTCCCACCTCAGAGGCACAGCACTGACTCCTGGCTGCATCACCAAGAGCCTTTCATCCACACTGCTCAGAATAAAAGGGAGAAAAAGTAGAAAGAAAGAAAGGAAGAAAGAAAAAAGAAAGAAAGAAACGAAGAAAGGAAGGAAGAAAGCAAGAAAGAAAGGAAAGAAGGAAAGAAAGAAAAAGAAAGAAAGAGAAAGAAAGAAAGGAGGGAGGGAGGGAGGGAGAAAGGAAAGAAAGAACGAAAGAATAGAAAATAAAATAAAATAAGGATAAAATACAGTTATTAAAATAAAAAATGATTATTATGAAAAAAAATTTTTTTTAAAGAAAAAACAAAAAACACGGACGGTTACAACCCTCAGACAAATGGTGGAAGCAGCTATACAGACAAAATCTCCCACAGAAGCATACACATACACACTCACAAAAAGAGGAAATGGGGAAAAAATAATAAATCTTGCTCTCAAAGTCCACCTCCTCAATTTGAGATGATTCGTTGTCTCTTCACGTATTCCACAGATGCAGGGTACATCAAGTTGATTGTGGAGCTTTAATCCGCTGCTCCTGAGGCTGCTGGGAGAGATTTCCCTTTCTCTTTGTTCTCACAGCTCCCGGGACTCTGCTTTGGATTTGGCCCCGCCTCTGCGTGTAGGTCGCTGGAGGACGTCTGTTCTTTGCTCAGACAGGACGGGGTTAAAGGAGCCGCTGATGCGGGGGCTCTGGCTCACTCAGGCCGGGAGGAGGGAGGGGTACGGAGTGTAGGGCGAGCCGGCGGCGGCAGAGGCCAGCGGGACGTTGCACCAGCCTAAGGCGCGCTGTGCGTTCTCCCGGGGAAGTTGTCCCTGGATCCCGGGACCCTGGCAGTGGCGGGCTGCACAGGCTCCCCAGATGGGGGGTGTGGATAGTGACCTGTGCTCGCACACAGGCTTCTTGGTGGCAGAAGCAGCAGCCTTAGCGTCTCTTGCCCGTCTCTGGGGTCCGCGCTTTTAGCCGCGGCTGGCGCCTGTCTCTGGAGCTCCTTTAAGCAGCGCTCTTAATCCCCACTCCTCACACACCGGGAAACAAAGAGGGAAGAAAAAGTCTCTTGCCTCTTCGGCAGGTCCAGTCTTTTCCCCAGACTCCCTCCTGGCTAGCCGTGGCGCCCTAACCCCCTGCAGGCTGTGTTCACACCGCCAACCCCAGGCTTCTCCGCGGGGAATGTTTTTAGTATATACTTTTATAGTATTTCAAGGCTAGTTTCCCAAAATTCATTTAGCCAAAATATCTCTGCATCTAAAGTAAGACTCCAAAGACTTGACTAGCCTCAACATCTAAGATGCTTACTTTTATATCTAGAATATCAGATGAAGTGACTGAAAGTACAGGAGCTGCCCAGGCATTTATCTGTTTTCACAATTTCTCTCCATGTGGTTATGGCACAGGATGGCAATTTCAGGGTAGTCAAACTTCTTGCATAAAGGTTGGATTACCCCAGAGTGCACATTTCAAGAGAGTGAAAACAGAAGGCACAATATATGTGTAATTTGAGACCATGAAGAAAAGAAACAAAAGAAACAGGAAATGTAATGAAATAATATTTAAATATTAAAAACTCTAATCTCAAAACACAGTATATAGTCATTTGTGTTCTGCATCTTAACACAATACTTTTAATATTCATCAATAGTGTTGCATATATCAGTAGCTTATTTCTTTTTATGGCTTTATTATATGGATGGATGTATTACAATGTGTTTATATAATCTCTAGTAGATAGACATTTGGTTTTCTTGCAGTTTGGGGTTATTATGAAAAAATTTCTTGTGAATAATCCAGTACAAATCTTTGTGTGGTTGTATAGTTTCAGTTACCTTAGGTAAATATCTAGGAATACAATTTCTGTGTTATTTGGTATGTTCAATCATAGGAAACTGCCAAATTGTACCATTTTGCATTTCTAGGATGTTACTTATCATCATCACCACACTTGGCATGGTTAGTCTTTCTTAATTTTACCCCTTCTAGTTGATGTGTATCTTATAGTTTTAGCTTGAATTTCCTGAATGATTAATGATATTGAACATGTTTTCCTGTGCTGATTTGCCATGTTATGTCTTCTTTACTGAAGTATCTGTTAAAATCTTTGGTCCGTGTTTTGATTGGGTTGTTTGTCTTCTTAATATTGAGTAATCAGACTTATTTATATATTCTAGATACAAGTAATTTATCATCTATGTTTTGCAAATATTTTCTCCCAGTCTGTGTTCTGCCTTTTCATTTTTTAGCGGGGAATTTTTTTCCTGTGTATATTTTTGTTTAAGTCCGTTTTTTAAAAGTCATCTTGTTCATATGTAATTTGCATTTAGTAAACTTCACCACTTTTAAGTGTACAATTTAGTGAGTTTTGACAAATGAGTAGTTTACCATCACCACAGTCATGATATACAACAGTTCTATCACCCAAAGAAGTCTCTCATGCCCCTTTACAGTCAGTTCCTACCATCACCTCCTGTCGTCGCAACCACTGATGTGCTTTCTTGCAAGTGTCTTTTTAAGGACAAAACTTTTAAATTAGATGAAATAAGTGTTTTTCTTTTGAGGTTTGTGCATTTTGGGTTTAATTTAAAACATCTTTTCCTAACCCAAGTTTGTTAAGATTTTCTCCTATGTTTTCTTCTAGAAGTGTTAATAGTTTTTTGGACTTATATTTAGGTCTGCAGACCATTTCAAGTTAATTTTTGTTTATGGTGCTTGAGTCAAGGTTCATTTTTTTTGCAACTGGATATTTAATTTTTCCAGCATATTTGTTGAAAAGACTATTTTTTTTTCACATTGAATTACCCTGACACCTTTGTCAAAAATCAATTGACCATATATATGTGTGAGATGTTTCTGGACTCGACTCTGTGTATTGATCTATATCCATCCATCCTTATACTTATACCTGACTGTCTTTAAGACTTTTGCTTTAGAGTAAGTATTGAAATGAGGCAGTTCAAGTCTTCTAATTTTGCTCTTCTTTTTAAAAAGTGTCTTGGCAACCCTAATATTTTCATGTAAATTATAGAATAAGCTTGTTGATTTCTACATGAAGGTCTACTGGACTTTAATTGATAGTGTAATCTGTTGATCAATTTGGGGAGGATTGACATGTTCACAGTATTGTCTTCTGATCCATGAACATGGTATATTTTTCCAATTATTTAGATCTTCTTTAATTCTTTCAACAATATCATGTAGTTTTTAGTGTACAGGTCTTGAACATTTTTTGTTAAATTTATCCTTATTTATCTTATTTTTTGATATTATAAATGATTTGTTTAAAGTTTCAAATCTGAATTGCTTGCATATAGAAATGCAGTTGATGTTTGCTCATTAGCCTTGAACCCTGCATCCTTGCTCAGTTTGTCTATTTGTTTGTTTTTTCTTAAGTATGTTGAGATTCTCTTTGTAGATGATCACATCATGTGGGAGCAAAGACAGTTTTCCTTCCTCTTTTTCAGTCTCAGTGGATTTTCTCTCTTCTTGCCTTATTGAGCTAAGACCTTCAGAGCAATGTTAAATAGCAATGTAAGAGCAGACATCCTTGCCTTATACCAGATCTTAGGGCAAAAGCATTTGTACTTTTCACCATTAAGAATGTTGTTAGCTGTAGGTTTTTCATATATACCCTTTAACAAATTGAAGAAGTTCCTTTCTGTTCCCATTTTGCTAAGCTTTTTTTTTTTATAAATCATGATAGGATGTAAAATTTTGTCAAATTATTTTTTTGTATCTGTTGGGATGATCACGTGTTTTTTCTTCTTTATTCTGTTGATATCTTGAATTTCATTGTTTGTTTTTTTTAATGTTAGACCAACATTGCATTTCTTAGATAAATCCCACTTAGTTATGATGTATTATCCTTTTGATATGTTGTTGAACCCAGTTTGCTAAAATTTTGTTAAGAGTTTTAAATCTTTGTTCACTAGGAATATCATTGTGTAGGGTCCCTTCTCTTCCCTACCCCGAGCAATGTCTCTGGGTTTGGATTCAGGGTAATGCTAACCTCTTAAAATGAGTCAGGCAGCATTGCTTCTTCTATTTTCTGGTAGAATTCACCAGTGAAATTTTGAGACCAAGAGTTTTCCTTGTAGGAAGGTTTTTAACAATGAAGTGAAATTTAAAAAATGTATTTATGGAGGCATGCATTTTATCTATTTCTTCTTGAGTGAGCTTTGGTTGTGTGTTTCCAGGAATTTATTTTGTCTAATTTTTAAAATTTATTTGCCAAATATTGTTCAATTCCTATCTAGTTCTAGACCCTGAGAAGGCAACTGTACTCTATACAAGGTTCCTTCTCTCATGCAATTCATATTATGCAATTATAAAGACTTATGAATGAAATTTCTTAATTGAATAATTTATACAGTTATTGTCTCAAGTTAATAGAAACTGTACTTAGAATAATAAACAGATATGCTCTAGAGACCAGAGACCTAAGTTTGAATCTCAGCTTTACCGCTTAAGAGCTATGTGATGCTAGGCAAGCTTCATAACATGCCTAAATCTTAGTTTTCTCAGCTGTATGATAGAGATAATCATTGTACCTATTTTATAACATTGTTTTAGGATTAAATAATATAATGCATGTAACTTACTTAGTATAATGCCAAACAAGTAGCAGTACTCAAAAATAGTGCCTATTGTGATAGTAATAATAACTTATATTTATTTTATTTAATCATCTATAATATGGAAATAGCATTTTGTAGCTTTTGTGATTGTTGTTAGAATGTAATATCTTAATGCTCAAAAATTGTAGTGTTTATTATTTTTATTGTGTTGGTATTGGATATATTTCAGAAATAGCCCAAATATTTCACATTATATCCTAATAGATTTAGATATTTTAAAATAATTACCTTGAGAATTTTTACTCTTTTAAAAGTATATTTTATTCTCCAAATGAAAAATCTATTAATATTTAATGTGGTAGAACTGAGCAATTTCTTTTTTAATCTTGTTAGTAGAGTTGTAATAAAATACTTTAATGTAAATTATTTTAATTATGGAAATAGAATTTAAAAAAATTTTAAAGGAACTAGTTTTGTACTTACCATATTATAAAGTATTTTCATTAGGTGACTTTTGATCCCAGAAAATTTCCTTAACTTTTCATGCCTTGCATTAATTGTTTAAAAATTAGATAGCTAGTGGGAAGCAGCTACGTAGCACAGGGAGATCAGCTTGGTGCTTTGTGACCACCTAGAGGGGTGGGATAGGGAGGGAGGGAGGGAGACGCAAGAGGGAGGAGATATGGGGATATATGTATATGTACAACTGATTCACTTTGTTATAAAGCAGAAACTAACACACCAATGTAAAGCAATTATACTCCAATAAAGATGTTAAAAAAAAAATTCCCAGCCTACAGGCTACTTTTTCCGGTATCAGGCACTTAGTTAGATTGAGAATTCTTTTTACATTTTCAGACTTGTAAGAAGAGGGCAAGAAATAGAGAAATAGGGCTTGAGGTATTTAGCTGGACATTTATAACCAAACAACTGTTTCAGAGTCCAGCCATCTGACCTTAGATCCCTTTCAATTCTCCTGAAACATCCTAAAGGTTTAATTTGTATTTTAAGAAATGTAATTTTGAACTATTTATTAAAATATGGCATTTTATCAGTATCCTTTCTGGAAGAAACTTTCTTCAAAAACTAAATGTAAATTACACTACTTTACATTAATTTTTCTGTGTGAAATGCATAGAAACTGAGTTCAGCTTGAGAAGAGGATAGACATGATCTAGAAAACAATTAATATGAATTACCTATTAAATGTAAGTGTACTTTTATTTGATCCTATAAAAGTACATGTTTAAATGTTTGTTTTATTGTATAACTGATACCATTCCAATTGTGTAGTATAGTATTTGCTACAGACTGAATCTTTATGTCCACCCTAAACTCATATGTGGAAACCTAATCCCTAGTGTGATGGCATTTGGAGGGTGGGGCCTTTCTAGTGATTAGGTCATGAAGGTGGAGCCCTCCTGAATGGGATTAGTGCCCTTATAAGGGACACCTCAGAGAGCTCAGTTGCTCCTTCCCCATTGTGAGGACACTGTGAAAAGACAGCTGTCTGTGAGCCAGGAAGCAGGTACCCGATCTGCAAGTGCATTGATCTTGGACTTCCCAGCCTCCAGAATTGTGGGAAATAAATTTCTGTGGTTTATAATTCACCCAGTCTGTGGTAATGTGTTATAACATCCCAAATGGACTAAGGCAGTATTGTTGACTAGTTTTCTTGTATGTGAACTAGAGACATTCTTTTCATCTTAGGTGTTTTTGTAAACGTAAGGGATGTGTTAATCAGCATTATTGCACAGACTCCCATGTCTCATTGCTTAATTAATTAGTTGTCTTTAGGGTACTCAGGTTCCAAGCTCAATCAATATTATGATAATGAATGTAATCATTGTAATTATTGACCCATATTGAGCATATTTTGTTATTCTCTGTTAACTGATATTTTGCTATTACAAAGGAGTGACTAAAGTTTGTATAGACAGTATTTGCAAGAAAAAAATGTAATTGAATTTAAAGTCTTAGATTGCAGTGATAGTTCTCAGGATGTTGTTTAAGTCAAGATCTTTATTTTTTTTTAAAGTTTGTTGCATATTTTTCAAATTATAACAATTTATTTTAAAGATAAACATTCCGGGTTTGTAATGAAATATAAACTTGTATATTTAGATCATTAAGGCAATCTATTAATATTTACATTACTATATTCCCACAGCATTGCTAAGCACAACACACACACACACACACACACACACAAACATGTAGTCATTGCTAAAGGGACTTAAATTTCTAAAGGTATGTTCCTTGCTTGAGGAGCAAAAAATTCATTTTTTTAACAAAAACAAGATTATTTAGTTATTGTATGTGATTTTTAAATGTTTCTAATAAAAATACTTTACCTTCAAAACTTTAAGCCTTATTTTCCTTATAAATAATTCTTTGGAAAGTATTTTTTAATTTAACTTTATTCTTTGCAGTACATATTTATTAAGTACCTAATATGTGCTACATGCTAGGCTTGGGGCTGAGGATGCAAAGCTATAGAGCACTTGTGCAGTCTTCCTCTTTCTCCTGTGCCTCTGCCAAGAAAAAAAAAAATTGTCAGAAGCCTGAATCAGGAAAAGCATCAACAGTGTGTTTACTTAAAACCTTTATAAAATTTCTCCCATTATGAAAGTAACAACAGTACATGTACATTGCTGAAAACATCAAAAAGTTATTTCAGTTCAATTGATAAAATACTTATTTATTGACTGCGTGCTACAAGCTAGTCACTGTGCTATGTACTTAGTACGTGGCGTGAGGAAGACAGATGGTCTCACATTTAGGAAAGTATAATGCTCTGGGAAATGGATATTAAATTATTACAGGTAATTTTCAAGGTATAAAACAGAAAAAAAATACTCTAAATCTTACCATCTAGCAATGATCACTATTACCATATTAGTGTATTTTCCTGTTTTTATACTGTACCCATAATTTCCATTTTATTTAATATTGTAAAATACATACTAGTTGCCTAGTAATTAATTATGCAGATGTAATTTATTAAATCCTTACTATATTTTTGAACGTTTAGATTGTTTCCATTACTTAACCAACTTTACTTAAGTATAAGCTACATACAATAAAATGTACTCACTTTAAGTATACATAACTTATATGACTTTTGACAAACATCTATGCATGTAGTCCCCATTACAAAAAGATGCAGAACATTTCCACTGCCACAGAAAGTTCTGCTATTCCTCTTTGCAGTCAGTCTTCCCTGTCTCATTCTGTCATCTCCTGCTCCTATACCTGGCCCTAGGCAACTACTGATCTGCTTTCTGACACTAAAGATTTGATTTACCTTTTCTAAAATTTCACAGAAATGGAATCATACAATATGTACTCTTTTATGTCTGTTTCTGTTTCTTTTGCTAAGCCTAACGTTTTTGAGATTATCCATGTCTCAGTAGTTTGTTCCTTCATTGCTGAGTCATGAGCATGCTGTATCAATGTTTTTTAATCTGTCCTGCTTTTGGTGTACATTTGGATTGTTTCTAGTCATCGCCTACTATGAATAAAGCTGATATGCACATACATGTACAAGTTTTCTTTTTTCTTGGCTAAATACTGGGGAGTATAATTGTTGAGTTTATAATGAGCATATGTTTACATTTTGAAAAATTCCAAAACTGTTTTCCAAAGTAGTTGTGTCATTTTGCATTCCTAGTATCAATGCCGCAAGAATTCTAGTTGTTTCATATCCATACCAACTCTTGGTGTGGTCAGTCTTTTTAATTTTAGTCATTCTAATGTGTATATAGAAGTATATTATTGCGGTTGGTTTTGAGTTGCATTTTTCTGATGACTAATGATATTAAATATATTTTCACATATTGGCCATTTGCATACATTTTTTTACCTGTATGTTCGAATATTTTGTCTATTTATTAATTGGGTTATCTTATTGTTAAATTATAATAGATCTTTATATATTCTGGTTACAAATACTTTGCCAAATGAGTGTATTATAAATAGTTCCTCTCAGACTGTACCTTGCCTTTTCATTGTCTCAGTGATGTTTTCTGAGCAACAGAAGTTTTAAATTTTAAAATCCAATTTATCAGTTTGTCTTCTTTGTTTTTTTTAAATACTATCTAAGAAATCTTTGTCTATCATGGATGACAAATATTTTCTCCTATATTTCCTTTTATAACTTTTATAATTGTGCTATTACATTTAGGTTTATGATATTTTTTATTTTTATGTATGCTGTAAACTAAGGATTGAAGTTCATTTTTTACCCCATGTGGATATTTGGTTATTCCAGAATCTATTGTTGAAAAGTCTATCCTTTGCCCCATTGAATGACCTTGACACCTTTGGCATATGTGTGTGTCCTTTGCTCTAACACTAATACTGCTGAAATATAGAGGCAGTATCCTCAAGGACTCTAGTGGGTGCCACATTTCTTAAGAAGTTTTTCCATTTTGCCTGGTGAGAACAAAAAGTATTTTTAGCTCTATGAGCCTGTGATTTTTTTCACCTGATTCTTTCCAATGGCTCTTTTCCCTGGCCTCAGAATTTTCCTCATATACATGTGCTGATTAGTAAGACTCAGAGGCAGTTCATTGCAGGTCCCTGGAGTTCTCCTCTTTGTGGTTCTCTGCCTCATGAATTACAGCTACTTTGGTCTCCCCAGTCTCTGAACTCTCTATTCTTACTTCAAGAATTCCACAGGTTCTGTTTTGGTTTTCTTTCCCTGTGTTACATTCTGGATGGTCTCTCTAGGCAGCAAGCTGGAACAACCATAATTACCACCTTGTTTCCCTTTTCTTTGGAGTCACTGTACCTTGAAGCCTAATGCTTAATGTATGAAAATCCTTGTTTTATTTATTTTATATCATGGTCAAAACAGAAGTCTCTAACCTTTATATTTTATGGATATTTCCACTGGGTGCAAAATTTTAGGATGTGTTTTTTTTCTTTCAGCAATTTGGACATATTGTTCCATTGTCCTTTCACTTATATAGTTTCTGAGAAGAAGTCTGGGGAAATTCTCCTATTTGTTCTTCTGTATGTATTGTGTTTTTTTCCCTTCAGAATTTTTAAAAGATTTTCTGTCACTGGTTTTTCAGCAATTTTAGTGTGATCTGACTGTTATGTTCTGAGTATTCATGCCTGTTTGTTAGTTTTTATCTCACTGAGTTTCGTTGAAATACCTAGTCTGTGCATTTATCTTTTTTATCCTAGTTTGGAAAAATTCAGTCATTATTTTGCAGATGTCTCCCTCTCTCTTTCAGGATCTGCTGTTATCCATATGTTAGACTCCTTGACACTGTTCAAGAGGTTGCTGAGACTTTTTTTTTCAGGTGCAATTTATATAGTTTTCTTCTGCTATGATTTCTTGTTCATTTGTCTTTTCTCTTGCAGTGTCTAATCTGTTGTTAATCCCATCTAGTGAAATTTTTATTCAGATATTATATGTTTCATCTTTAAACATCCTATTTATTTCTATTTCCCATTATCTCTTCTTTATGTTCCTGTACTGCTTTAAAGTTACTGTCTATTAATACCATCATCTCTGTTATTTTTGAGGTCTGTGTCTAATGACTGACTTTTTTGTTGGTGATGGGTCATATTTTCCTGCATCTTCTCATGTCTAGTAATTGTTGATTGTATACTAGATACTTTGATTTTACTTGAGTGTTTAGATTTTGTTATCTTCCTTCAAAGAGTGTTACATCTTGTTCTGGAGAGCAGTTATTTGCAAATATGATATTTTACACTCTTGTTTGTTAGCTTTGTTAATGTATGGTTTAGCTTTTACTCCGACTTCTTTGAAATATCTACTGAATGCCTGCATGTTCAATAATGACACTCTTCTGACTTTTCTCCAAAGTTAAGCAAATATTGTGGCACCATTTATTAAATGGTCATTTTTTCCCCATATACTTCATATCCTTATGTGTAATCATCAACTTTACCATATTCTAAATTTTTATAAAGTAACCTGTTTCTGGCCACCTGATTTCATTGATATTTCTTTTAATTTGTATGCCTATTCCATATGAATTGTAGCTTTATACTATCTCTCAATTTCTTCAGACAGAAGTTTTTTTGAGAGCATTAATATATTGAGCAAAAATCTTCTATTTCAATAATATCTTGGCTCATTTCATTCATTTTTTCTAAAAGAGTCACATACCATTTCTACCTTTATATTCTCTTCTTAGCCCACCTAAGTATGACATCTCTTCCCTGAAAGGTAACTTATGACCTAATTCCTATGCCTGGTAAATGTTAATTTCCTTCCTGAAACTTTCTTTTCCTTTATTCTTCAGGTATTCATTCTGTTTGTATTTCTTTTAGGACTCTATCTTAATATCCTGTTCTGCTTCTTTTTCCTGTCCTTTTGTGCAGTCATACCCTAAAATTCTGACCTTAACTCTGTTTGCAGTTTCTACTAAATTTCTGGGCTATACCTTGTTTCCTTGGTGTCAACAGTATCCTTTATATAAATGACTCACACATTTACTTTTATACCCTTTGGTCCCATAGTTCTGAAGCTGTGCTATCAAGTTCTTATTTAAATGTCAACAGGTCAAAATAAAATCCATTGCTCGTCTGTCTCCATCCCCATTCTTTTCCTTTACACTGCTGGCAGCAACACCTACTCAGCCATCCTTAGGGAAACTTCAACACTGTTGCTCTCTGCCTTTGCCCAAATGGTGAAAGCTAGTTCCCTCTGGAATATTGACTCTTGAAAGGTCTGTTACTAGCACTAATGTTCCTCAGAAGCTCTTATCCAGCTCGAAGGTTACTTCTTATATTACCAAACATACTTATTCACTTCTTTAAGTGTGCTTTCTATTTTATAACTACATATTTTAGTGGAATTATTTATATATCTGGTTGTTCTAACCAAATAGTGATATTCTTTCAGATTGGTACCATTTCCTCTCATTGTGTCTGCAGCTTTTTCACAGTGGTTGTACTGAATTGGTGTTCAGTAAGTTTTGTTGCACTTTATGAATTGTTTATCTGACTACTGTAGTCTCAGATTTTTTTAATTGATTCTCTAGTTGCTGCCAGAGTTGTGTACTTAAAATTATGCTAATTTTTTTCGGACTTTCCTGGTGACACAGTGGTTAAGAATCCTCCTGCCAATGCAGGGGACATGTGTTTAAGCCCTGGTCCAGGAAGATCCCACATGCTGCGGAGCAGCTAAGCCCATGTGCAACAATTACTAAGCCTGCACTCTAGAGCCTGCGAGCCACAACTACTGAGCCCACGTGCCACAACTACTGAAGCCTGTGCTCCTAGAGCCCATGCTCCGCAACAAGAGAAGCCTGCACACCACAACAAAGAGTATCCCCCACTCGCCACAACTAGAGAAAGTCAATGCGCAGCAACAAAGACCCAACACAGCCAAGAATAAATAAATAAAATTATGCTAAAATTTTTAACCCAAATGTCTTTGACACTACTTATCTACAAAATTAATCTCTGAACCATATCATGGCAGTCAAGGTCCTAAACAATCTGGCCTCATCTTTGTGGGGTTTTTTTGGTTTTTTTCTTTTTTTTTGCTTAAGTTCTGTCATTATCATGAATGTGTATTATTGTTCTTCAGCTACATGCCCTCCCTATGTGTTGTTTCCTTGCCATTACTATTTTTTTTCTTTAGAATTAATTTCTTCTACATACATCTATTAATTACCTCCTATGTTGATGGACTATACTAGGCTGTGGTCAAAATATTAAGAAGGATAGAACTTGTGGTCAAAATATTAAGGTGGATATTAAGAGGGATTAATTTGTTCCACATACATTTATTAATTACCTACTATGTTGATGTACTATTACTAGGCTGTGGTCAAAATATTAAGATGGATAAAACTTGCACTGTTTTGTATGCTTCCCGTATATTCTCCATTTGTGAAAAATCCATCCTTCAAAACGTGAGATGCTACCTTATCTGTGAAGTCTCCTCAGATCATTCCAATAAAGATTAATCATCCTTTGCCTCCAAAGCATTTTTAATATTGCTTTGTTACAGAATTTCTCATAGCTCTCTTGTTTTTTATCTGTGCATATATCTCCTTCATCGTGTTGAATTTCTTAAGGTCAGGGATTATGTCTTAATCACCATTATATGCCCTCTTTTTCTCTTCCCAGTGTCCAATAACAGTGACTTTAACATAATTGATGCTCACTAAATGGAAAGTTGGTTCAAAGCCAAGGTAGAAACTTAGAAGGAATATTCAGAGAAAATCAGGAGAGTTGTAGTACCAAAGCCAAGGAATGTTTATAAGAAGGAGAGGGTAATAAGTGATGTTCTAAGCTCCAGAACGAGAGGTTCTTGATTATGTTAACAGGAATAAGTTCCATAAAGTAGCAAGGGTAGACATCAGAGGAGAGCAGATTGAGAAATAAATAGAGTTCTTCTCCTTAAGTAGCTTTTTTTTTTTTTAGCTGATATTTTTACAGAAATTGGCTGGAAGACAAATTGAAGATTTATGGTCTAAATAAAGATCTAGAAGCCTGCATGTATTATGTTGATTTAGGGAAGATCTATATCTTTTGTATTGTAGATGAGTGGGTACTAGGCTTGACATTTGAAGAAAATTTAGAAATCTAACTACTACTTTCATCTCGTTAGAAGACTACCATAAATCTGGGTCACAGGGGTTCCTTTGTCAAAATTAGTTATATTTTGTATTAAAGGATGACAGAAATTACTTTGACCTAGAAATATTTCAGAATGGTTTTACTGATGATCCATCCTTCTTTCTACTTCCTGTCTTTGTTTGAATGGTAGAGCATTAATAACATGTATGTGCCTGTATAAAATGAATGAATTTTGAAGCATATCCCTGAGTAATTTTATACATTGGTTTGATTTTTGGTATAGTATATTTGGTCATTTATAAGACACATTGAACATTTCTTCAGTCAGAGTGCCTTTTATATTTGATGGTGTGTCATAGTTTTAATTGACCTCATTATTTTTCTTGGTATTAACATAGAAAGTTGGTGGAGTTGCAATCAACAGCATCTTAGATTTGATAAAATATGACAATATAGTAGAGAGCATTAAAGTTTAGAGACTATCTGCCAAACATTTTAGTTTTACTATAAGTAATGTTGAACCAGTCTTTTTTGGCAATAGTTACATGATATTACCTCTTCTCTCTTTACTGTGACAATGGGTTAGGCATAAATTTTATCTTAAAATAATGATAAACTCTTAAGTGGAGTTGGAGGTGGGAAAAGGGAAGATGGAATCTATAGAGAACCTCTTTTATGTTACCTAAATTATGATTTGGTGTGTGAGAAACAAATCTCAGTTAACCATAATTCTTATAAATTTGTAGAAGCAGTTTGTAGAAGTAATCTATGTGAAAATATAGTTAATTTCTGATCTTGCAGTCAAGAATACATTGACTGATTGGTTCATTTCTTTAATCAAAGACATGTATTGAGTACCTACTGTGATACTCGGCAGTGTACTCAGCACTGCGAACCATCTTTTGTTGTTCTTGGTGGATTTCTTAATACAGTGAAACAGTACACAAAAAGGTCAGTAGTCAATTCATAATGCCTGAAACCGGCTCCTTCCTCATATACATTATTGAACTGAGAGCTGAGACGGGCAGTTTCTTAAATAAAGAGGCTGTCTAAATGGAGAGCTGGATGCTTGACCACAGTGAGAACCCAATAAATATTTGTTGACTGTTGTTAACAGGAAATGGATGGGCTTATAGTTTTAAGTGATTACATGAGAAAAGATTGGTGTCATAGTTAATTATTATTGAAATAGGAAGAGTATGCATTGAGAACTATTAGGGGAATAATGGGAGCTTCTCAGTCCATTTTGGGCATTATTAACATAAATTGAAAATGTAAAGCCTCACAGTTTCTCATTGCAGAAAACATGGATTTAAACATTGAAAGCATTTCTAGAGGTATCATGAAGAATCAAGAGTTGTAGAATTTAACAAGTTCACATAAATAAGGTTCCACAAATCAGCAGTCCTTTCTTTGAAATCAAGTGTAACTGAGATAATTAAGTCGAAATATTCCATCTATGCTTATGTGCATTTATTTTAATAAAGTCTCAATACCTAATCCTTGAAAGAGTGAAGCAACAGTATACTGAGGGGGAGATGTAATCTGATGATGCATACTTTTTCCTCTGGTAACTGAAGGTTAAATGGGTAGCAAGCAGAATGCCTTAAACAAGATTGGTATATTGATTAAAGTGCTGATTTAACAGCTCGCAGTCTCCCCTTGGAAACCTGGAAAAGATAAGCCAGCTGCTGTCTAAGACTGCTCAGTGTCCGCTGAGAGTACACTATCTATCATCACAATATGGTGATGAGAGGTGTTTTATGTTTGTGTTAATTTCCCCCACTAAATCAGTAATTATTACAATCCTGTCCCTGCTGTTTACCCTGCAGCTGTTTTTCCATTTGTCGAGAGAGAGGGTGTTCTCTGAGGACCGCACACGTTTCTATGGTGCAGAAATTGTCTCTGCCTTGGACTATCTACATTCCGGAAAGATTGTGTACCGTGATCTCAAGGTAAAAAAGAAAAGTAATCAGAATTTGTTTTTGCAGAGGCTGTAGGGACAAACACAAAGTAATTACAAAGTTACACAGTTTGGAGAAAAGCAGATTTAGTTGGGAAATAAAACCACTCTGTTTAAGAATTTGCTTCACTGTATTTGACAGGAAATTTCATTCACTGATAAATGTGTAGTAGTTTTATGTCCGAGTTTTTGACATGCTAAATAAGTTCTTCTTGACTGCTCTGATCAAATATGATCTATCAATAATAGTTTCATTTTTCTGAAAGTGTAATGAGTAATGTTAAACATCTGATTATTAGTCAAGTAACTTTGCAAGTGACATTTTAAAATAAATTTCATTATTATATTCTAACATCCTGTGATGTATTATGAAGAAATTTTTATAATAAATAAGATTACTTGGGAAAATATTTGATTTGGTATTAAATTTTTAGTGGGTTTATATACCTGAAGCATTTTAATATAGCCTTTTATCAATTTGTTTAATTTCCATTTTGAAAAGCACTGTATTTGTTTTATCAGTAATAGTGACTTTATTTCTCTAAGTTTCTTTCTGTTAAGACCCTCAGAATAGCTCAGGGATTGGCAAACTTTCTGTGAAGGCCAGATAGTAAATATTTTAGGCTTTGCTGCTCTTACAGTGTCTTTTACAACTCCTCAGTGCTGCTGTTGTAGGGTGAAAGCAGCCACAGACAATATGTAAATGAGCGTGTCTGGCTGTGTTCCAGTAAAACTTTAATTACAAAAACAGGCAGTAGGCAAGATTTCACCTACAAGCCATATTTTGCTGACCCCCGGAGTAACTCATAAAAGATAGCAGTAATTCTCGTGACACTGTTTTGAATTAGATTGGTCATATTAAGGAAATTTGTACCATGACACACTCTGAACAAGTTCTAAATGTGACAATCTTACTTTCTTAAAAAGTAAATCATATGATAATCTTGACCTATTAAAATCTGACACAGAATTGCTTTATTTATCAAGTACTAGTTCATTTAAAATATGATTTGTAGAGATAGAAGTTATACTAGTCTTTTATGAAATTCTGTTTCTATGAAATAAGGTATATATTTACATATTATAGCACATAAGAGAAATCACAATTATCCCCTCACTCCCATTCACTCCTTTTTAAACACCTGTGATTCTTAAGTTATCTAATTATTTAAGCAGTTGTCTAAGTTATTTTAAGATGTTGCTATCATATACATTTGTATTATGAATGCTCCCTAAGAAGTAACTATCTCAAAAAATATTATTTTACATGATGACAGTGAAATATAGTATGTATTTTTTTAACATCTTTATTGGAGTATAATTGCTCTACAATGGTGTGTTAGTTTCTGCTTTATAACAAAGTGAATCAGCCATACGTATACATATATCCCCATATCTCCTCCCTCTTGCGTCTCCCTCCCACCCTCCCTATCCTATCCCTCTAGGTGGTCACAAAGCACCAAGCTGATCTCCCTGTGCTATGTGACTGCTTCCCACTAGCTATCGTTTTACATTTGGTCGTGTATATATGTCCATGCCACTCTCTCATTTCATCCCAGCTTACCCTTCCCCCTCCCTATGTCCTCAATTCCAAGTCCATTCTCTATGTCTGCATCTTTATTCCTATCCTGCCCCTAGGTTCTTCAGCACCTTTTTTTTTTTTTTTTTAGATTCCATATATAGGTGTTAGCGTATGGTATTTTTTCTCTTTCTGACTTACTTCACTCTGTATGACAGACTCTAGGTCCATCCACCTCACTACAAATAACTCAGTTTCGCTTCTTTTTATGGCTGAGTAATATTCCATTGTATATATGTGCCACATCTTCTTTATTGTTTTATTTCTTAACATATTATTGATTAAAGAAGCTATAAAATTCTGTTTTTAGGAAAAATGAACTATGCAACTATATCTATATCAGGGATGATCAACTAAGTGCCCAAATAGACCAGAGGTGGATATGAATCAACAATATGATTATATTTAGCCTGCAGCTTTTTATAGCCAGGAGTGGCAGAATTCAGCATCCCTATATCTGATGTCTGAATGGCCAAATAATCCTATAATGTTTAAATGTCTTGAATCCAGAGTTTTAAAAAAGAATTTAGTTATACGGTATGATAAAACATAATTTATATAGCATTTCCAAATTTACTTAGAAGTAGTTAGCTCTTCTCTGCCTGATCTACTCCCCCCCACCATTCCCACTTTATATTTTATGAATTCTGTTTGTAGGGAGAAGGAGGAGGATTTCGTGGATTTAAGAAAATGAGAATAATTTTGAAGTACTTAGTAATGTATCCAAAATGCTTAAAGCTGGAAGATGGAATTATTAGTCTAAAGAAACAGAAGAGTACTCACTTGATTGCTAGCATTGATTAAGGAATGATATAATTGGGATGGTTTTGGTCAGTATCTCCATTGATCATTTCTCATTAATGAATCAACATATTGGTACATTGAAGTTCATTTAATGAGTTTTGTTGCTTCATCCTTTCTGATGATGAAATTAGACTAAATTTATTAAGCCACAGTGCTAATACTTGGTATGTGAATACCAGCCATGTAGTTACCATATAAACAGACCACTAACTTTATTAGACAATTAAGTGGCCTCTGCTCTCTAAATTTATTTACTTTTTAATATAACCTTAAGTTAAAGGTCTAAGTAAATGTATAGCATTGGACAGAATCCATGGAACATACACCGAGAAGAATGGATAATGTAAAAAGTCAGACATTCAAAATTTATACGTGTTGTTTGTATCCATATTGCACATGATAGAATGAGATCTTTAGGTAGAGTCGTAGAAATTTAGAGCTGACCCATAGTTTACAGCTGAGCTTATTGAAGACTAGAAGCCTAGTAAGGGATTTACTCAAAGTAATGGACTAAGTTGCTGACATAGTCAAGATTATTGGATTCCATGAATCCTAGCTCCAGGTATAATGTTCTTTTTATTACACCATTCTGCCTTTCTAGAGATGAAATGAACTTTAGGTGGGGGAATTCATTGGATTAATTCTAGGAGATCTTTGTAAATCTAAAATTTGAATAAAGCTGCCAAAGATAAGAGAAGGAATGTTTTAAATATATTTATACAAAATATATTCAAAATAGCATTATCAAAAACTGATTTAGGTACCCACTTTGATTTGTCTCAGATTGGTCTCTGTCTTCTCCTTACTAATAACCTTGTGTTTATTCAAATACAAATCCATTTGAGTTACTTATGGTAGCTGCACCTCTCAAGTAAATCAGTACCTGTTTGCCACTGACCCATTCATCATTAGAGGCAAAGCCTAATTTCATGTGCAAGTTAATTTAAGACATTTTATCAGTTCATAGTTCCTAATAAATTGGTGTTCACAGCAACAGATAAATTATTGCAACTTTTGTTGTAGTTTAAAAAGTTAGTTTGCATAATTTATCAATACATGTCATGATATTAAATTTTGCTTCAGTAAGGACCCAAATTCTTTGTGATTACTTAGGAAAAACTGATATTGCTTTATGATAGCATAAAAATTTGAAGAAATCTCTCCTAAGACTGTGTCAGTAGTACAAGTTTTTTTGAAAACTTCTTTTCTGCTTGGCTCTTGTTTTTGTAAGTATTCAATATAACCTTTCTTTTCAACGACCATGGCCATCCAAGGATAGAATAAGCTGAACTAGGGACATTTGCAAAGGTACTGATACTGGAATTTCATTAAGAATTAATTTCTGGGACTTCCCTGGTGGCGTAGTGGTTAAGAATCCGCCTGCCAATGTAGGGAACACTGATTCTATCCCTGGTCTGGGAGGATCCCGCATGCTGCGGAGCAACTAAGCGCATGTGCCACAACTACTGAGCCCATGTGCCACAACTACTGAAGCCCACGCACCTGGAGCCCGTGCTCCACAACAAGAGAAGCCACTGCAATGAGAAGCCTGTGCACCGCAACGAAGAGTAGCCCCCGCTCGCCGCAACTAGAGAAATCCTGTGCATAGCAGCAAAGACCCAACACAGCCAAAAATAAATAAATATTTCTAAAAATGAATTCATTTCTCCCAAGAGTTTATGACAGGGGGAGGGGCAAGAAAAATGCGTAAATTGCTACTGTATTCTACTTGTGGAAAATCTAATCTTGTTTTCTACCTAATCAGAGAATTTAATGGTTAATTTTACCACTTACACTGTTAACGTGAGAAACTGCCAGATAGATTTAGATAATTTCTAAGACTCAGTGATGGCACAAAGGGATGGTTTCAGAGAGCCTTATATCACAGCCCTCCCAATCTTCCTCAGCTCCTAAATAAACCAGCGGTCTGAATGAAACAGTGTGCTTACTTTACATACAGAGTCTCAAGACACATCCTCTAACTCCCACTTCTAACCAGTCACTCTGGATTCCCTCTTTTATAATTTAAGCCACTGCTACTAAGAACCCCTTCCACCTCTAACATTAACTTATACTATTGGGCTATGTTACTCAAGTGTAGTAAATTCTTAAATGTAGTATTTCTTAAACCCCAACCTAGATGGGATCTCTGCTGTTGTATATTGTGAATTCTTTTCCATCTTAGGAAGGTTCAAAGTTTTCCTTTCAGCATTTCAACACACTGTCTTAATTCCGTGGTCATTAAGTTCCTGCAGGTCAGCCATGTGACATTTGCAACTTGGATACCCATAAACCTAAATATGCAGTGTGCAGGGGAGGAATTTCTTATTACATTCTTGAGCCTGAGGCAGTCTTGGTACTGGTGTAACTGTGCTAAAAAGGGTTTGTAAAAGTGAGTGAAGGGTCTTGTTTTTGGTATTGCTACAGTAGTTGTCAGAGCGCTTAGGAACTGCTATTATCATTCCTTTGTTTAATCACAAAGTGTCAGCCATTTAATTAAAATGATACCTAAAAGATATATATATATATATATATATATATATGTGTGTATATTTATCATAGATAGATATTAGAATATATATGAATTGTATATTAGAAAGCTTTTAAAAGCTTAAAAGTTAAAAACTCTTAAACTTTCTAATAGGAAGAATTTAATTTTATTCTAGGCACCAGCAAGAGCAGAAAAAGGAGTATAGTGTTTTCTTGCTATAGTTTCTTGTTCACAAAGCACAGAGGAAAAAAGATTTCAAAATCTACCAAATCAAGATCCTCTGTCAAATAATGCCTGTCCGATTCAACTGGGTAAAAAATGTTGCCGTTTTTAAATGGAAACTCTAGGATGTCTAATATTCTTGTCTCCTCAAAATATGAACTATTAGATAACAAGCAACCCTCTGATACAAATTGTAAGCATTACCCAGATTTGAATATATAATCTTTTCTTTCAGACTTCCTATTTAACTTCATACATTGCTTTTGCTGGTAGATGCATCCATTAAGCATAAACATAATGCCCTGCTCTCAATCCCAGATGCTAAGACTGACAGTGGAAATAAAACAGATGCATATAAAGTTTTATAATAGAGAGTACCTGAACAGTCAGTTACAGTGTATGCATTTTTCCTTTTATGGTTAAGAAAAGGAAGAAGGAAAGCATTAGATTTAGGAGAGAGAACCAAAGAAAGGTGATTTGTAAATATTTTTATTCCTCCTTTACACAGTGGAAGGGTCCCTAAAAATGTTTGATGAAATCTTCTTTCTGTTAGTGTCAAATGCACTAAGGAAGTGATTTCCAGGTGTTTTTGATATATCTAAGCCTTTGATCTGCTTTGGAAAGATTACCAGGTGATTCTGTGCATCCTTCACATTTGTGAATCATAACACTGATCGTTCTTCTATTTTATGAAAACTTTGTTATGCATTTGCATAAAATTATTATTTTTTAAACCAGACTGGATATTTAATTAGCCCCAATTTATCTTTATACAAGATTAGATTTGGGGATATCACTTTTTTAAGGTGATGTATCTCTGGCTGTTGTTCATACTGATGGACAAGTTGTTTTTGTCATTCATGCTCAGCAAAATGACATTTCAGGATGGTGAGAGAAGAAAAATAATTGATGGAAGAAGGTGGACACTATTATAAAATAACTGGCTCAAAAATTGTAAAATATTTGTTTTGTTGTTTATTCAAAAGAAATTGTTGCATATTAAAAAGTGTTTTTTGGGCTTCCCTGGTGGCGCAGTGGTTGAGAGTCCGCCTGCCGATGCAGGGGACACGGTTTCGTGCCCCGGTGCGGGAAGATCCCACATGCCGTGGAGCGGCTGGGCCCGTGAGCCAAGGTCGCTGAGCCTGCGCGTCCCGAGCCTGTGCTCCGCAATGGGAGAGGCCACAACAGTGAGAGGCCCACGTACCGCAAAAAAAGAAAAAAAAAAAAGTGTTTTTATTGAAGTCACCGAGCTGACAAAAGTGTTTTATAGGGTTCCATTTCTGAACTTTGCTCTTGTATAGAAGAGCACACACCATTTTGATAAATTATGAATCAGCCATTAAACTCTCCATGTTTAATAAATGATCAATACATTTATTGATTAAGTTCTACATTCAGTATCTCATTTAATTCTCAAAACAATCACATTGGATCGTTACTGTTATTTACTCTGTGTTATAGATGAAGTTGAGGCACATAGATGTCAATAGGTTACACAGTAAGAGATAAAACTTGAATTTACGTTTAAGTTCTCTGACTTGACTCCATAATCTTATGCACATTGCTCTCTACTGCCTCCTATGCAATATGCTACCTTATCCCCATTATGGTGACCTTTACCCCATCTCTCACAGTCATCCTGTAGGCTGACCTTATTTCTGACTATATCATTGTAATTAAGCTGATTTATAAAACAAGTAGAATGATCAACTGTCCTGTTTTGCCTAGAACTTCCCCAGTTGTAGAACTTTAAAGTCCTGAATCCTGGGAGCCCCCCTCAGTTCTAGGTAAACTGGGGCTCGCGGTCACTTTCATCCTGTTCCTATTCTTCATTCAAACCCTGTCCTTGCATCTCATTTCATTCCTCATCCCTCAACCCTTGGTATCTTGGAAATGAGATATGAGATTAGAGAATTAGGTATGAATCGGGATTTTAAAAAATGTATGTACTTATTGGTATTAAAAACAGTATTTATATGTTTTGATACTTCTGTATCTATCCACTTCAAAATAGTCTCGTCAGAATGTGGAGAATTAGCACATTAGCGCATACTATCATGTTTCACTTTGCATGCAAAGCATATAAAACGAATTGACATAATATACACCAAACACATTTTATTCAATATTATTATGTATTATTTGACATTTTTGTAAGAATTTTTGTGTATTATAAAAGATATAGTATTTTAAGAACTTAATTTGGTTTGCTTTTATATGTTATGATGTATTCATATGTTAGAACAATAAGCATATTTTTAAAAGTTAAGAAAAGAGCATATATATTTTCATTCAACAAAACAACAGACACTCCAGTGTATACTTCTCTTTCTTGTTATGGCAAGGTAGGAGCAGGAGGAAGAAGAGAGTGTTGTTTGAAAGAGAAGGAAAAAGGGGAGAAAATCAGAAGCAGAAAGAAGAGAAGGGTTTTCAAGGCAGAAAGAGAAGTAGACAGATTCTTGATGTTCCTGATTGTTTTCCCTATTTAGGACTTACTGCCATTTGTGCAAATTGGGTTTGATTTTGGGGTCCAGTTAGTAGAGAATCATGAGGAAGATGCAATCTCTCTGAATTTAGATAAAATAAGAGAACTTTCATTTTTGAAAGGTTTAGCAATATATTTAGGGTTCATTCATCTCTCTGTAGACAAGTCAAAAACAGACTCACTTCTCTGAAGTCTATGCAGTGCACGAAACATATTGAGCGTTGAGTTCAGTTGTGTAGCACATTTAAGTTCTAAACTTAAGGACTTACGTGTACTCTGAGCTTGCTTAACTGTATTTAGTCTCTGGTTTATAAGACATTGGATAATATGACAGAGTATACCACCATCACATTTTATATGATTGTTGTCTGTTTATGTTCTTATATGGAGTTCTATTTTGAATTTGATACTGACTTCAGAGTTTGGGTAGGCATTTTCATACATCATCATGTTAAGGAGTAGAATAATGATCTACTCCTTAAGTAAGTTAATTATCATTCGTCCTGCTACTATTTTTTTTTTTTTTTTTTTACGGTACGTGGGCCTCTCACTGTTGTGGCCTCTCCCGTTGCGGAGCACAGGCTCCGGATGCACAGGCTCAGCGGCCATGGCTCACGGGCCCAGCCGCTCCGCGGCATGTGGGATCTTCCCGGACCGGGGCACGAACCCGTGTCCCCTGCATTGGCAGGCGGACTCTCAACAACTGCGCCACCAGGGAAGCCCATGGTACTATTTTTTTTCATGTGTTTTTTGTGAATGCATTTCTGCGTTACGTCTTCTGCATTATGTCTTCAAGATTGTTCTTTTTGTATTAATGGAGTCAAAGAGATTCCAACTTCATAATACCTGTGCTATATGTTTTCATTAACTGTTGAATGTTTGACTTTCATATTCTTTTTATGTGTAAAAGGGTTGGTAGTTCTTTATTACAAAGAACTGTAAAAGAGGATATTGCCTTACCTTACAAAACAAGATTTAGGTTTGATTTATAACCACCACCAAAGTAACATTTCTGTAAGTGAATATTTTATCGTAGCACTAGACTCCCAAATGAAATGGTTGAAAACCATCTGCATATATCCAGAAGATGCTTGTCTCTTTGGGATTGTTTTGATCACAATTTATTTTAAACAGGAAAAAAGAGGATTGATGTTTGCTTTGGGAAGTTAATTAGACTTTACTTCTCAGAACTTATGCAATAACAGCTCTTACTCCTATGGGTTTAAAAATCAATTTATTATTGTGAAGTATTTGATAAAATGTTTCTTTTTACACATGAGTTAGGAAGCTACAGGGTTTGTCTTTGAAAAGTTCTATTAACTCTGTGTCCTCTTTCCAAAATATCTTACTCAACATTCAATTATTTTTCAAAACAGTATTTTCCTATTTTTGAAGACTATAGAACAAATTACGTTATCTTTCTTACTACACAGTTGGAGAATTTGATGCTGGATAAAGATGGCCACATAAAAATTACAGATTTTGGACTTTGCAAAGAAGGGATCACAGATGCAGCCACCATGAAGACGTTCTGTGGTACACCAGAATATCTGGCACCAGAGGTAGGCTATGTTTCCATTCATAGAAAAAACCAACACTGATATAATGTTTTACAAAGTAAACCATTTAAGCATTAAAAAAATAGCAGTGTCTACTACTTTGACCTGGATTTCAACATGAATCAAATCTGTTTTGCTCCCACTTGTTCAACATGGTATTCTAGGGCAAAAATATATATAAGTTAAACTTTATAAACTATATAAGTACAAGGATACTGGTAACTACAATAAAGTCCATTTTTATTTCTTGGCCATGTGTGTTTTATTTCTTGATTATGCCTATTTTCTTTCATTTATTAAAATAGAATAATTGAATGACTACAGCAAGAATGTGAACAGTTTTATAAACCGTCTTGGATTTTCCTTAGAAACAAAGAAACAGTGATAATTTGTATTTTTAATAGTGCGGGTTTTCATACTTAATTATTGGGAATTATTTCATTGGGAGAGTTAATGAAATGACAGTAGCTATATTTTGGAAATCATGCCAAACCAAAGCAAGTTTCAACTAGTGCCCTCCCCATGCTGAGGATTCCATACTAATTCATTAATTTGTTTATTCAAACAATTATATATTATTCATCTACTATATACTGGGTATTTTTCTGGGTGGTGTGTTTATACGAACAAGACACAAAGGACCCTGCTCTCAGGGAACTCACTTCTGGTGGAGGGAGACAGAATAAAAAAATATATGTAACAATGTCATGCGATGAAGATGTGTCATGTCATGAAGGAAAAGAAGCTAGATAAAGGGAGGTTGTGGTGTGGTGGATGTGTTAGGTAGTGTTCTCATTACTATTACTACAAAACAGACCACTGCAAAACCTAACCATTTTATGTGATTGAAGGTTCTGAGTCAGGACAGCAGGAATGACTGCTCCATGGTACGTGGGGCACGGCAGGGGGTGACTCTGACTGGAGGCTGGAATCTGGAAGCTCCCCTCTTTCTGCGTCTGACAGTTAATGCTGGCTCTCAACTGGTACCATACAGGGCTCTCAAAAGCCTCAGCTTCTCCAAGTGGCCTGGTTTCCTCATACTGGTGGCTTTAGGGTAGCCAGACTATTTTGGCTGTGGGTTCTAAAAGTGAACATCCTAGGGAACAGTTTAGAAACTGCTTCCATTTTTTTAAAACCTAGCAAACCATGAAGAAATGTTTCATTCGTTTTTTGAAAGTTTCTCTTCATAGTATATTTTTAAAAATTTTGTTATCACATACCATAAATTCTACCTTTTAAAGTACACAGTAGTGGTTTTTAGTATGTTCACATTTGTGCAATCATCACCACTGTCTAATTCCAGAATATTTTCATCACTACAACAAAGAAACCCCGTACACATTAGTTCCTCCCCTAAATCCCCTCATCCCAGACAACTACTAATCTACTTTCTGTCTCTATAGATGTGCTTGTTCTGGGCATTTCATATAAATGGAATCATACAATATGTGGCCTCTTGTGTCTGGCTTCTTTTACTTAGTATGTTTTCAAGATTCATCCATGCTTCAGCATGTTATTGATACTTCATTCCTTTTTATGGCCAAATAGTATTCTATTGTATGAACATAAACACATTTTATTTATCCATTCAGCAGCTGATGGACATTTGGGTTGCTTCCAGGTTTTGGCTGATAATGCTGCTATGAACATTTCTCTGTGAATCCCCTTCTATGGCTTTGTTTCAGGAACTGCACATCATTTCTGTCATAAGCTTATTGGTTTAGAATTCCTAAGCCTACACATATTTAAGGGGTAGTAACATAGACCCCACCTCTACATTGTAAAAGAGCATGTGAGATGGGAGATACTGTGACAACTGTCTTTGGAAAATATAATCTTCTACAGATAGAATGTTCAGGGAAAGAGAGGTTTAATCAGAGACCTGAATGCTAAGAGGCAACTATTGTAAAAATAGATGGGAAGAGCTTTCCAAACACAGAGAGCAGCTAGTATAAAAACTGTGAGGCAGAACAAGTTCAGTTCTTCCCTCAAACTCCAACAAGGTTAGTGTGGCTAGAGCCAAATAGGGAGGCATTAATCTTTGATGGATGAAGATAACTATTTATTGAACATGTATTATGTGCCACATGCTATATATGTACATTGCATATTTGGAATAAACTTTTGTGATAGGAAACCTATTTTTTTAAAGGTGAGGGAACTGAGGATCAGAATTTTTCTAATGTAATCTGTACAGTAAGTCCCCTACATACGAATCTTCAAGTTGCGAACTTTCAAAGATGCAAACACGTGTTCCGTCAATGTCAGGCGTGAGTGAAATTGCAGCTTGCCCTCGTCTCCTATTGCTGACGATCCTTCGGCTCTACCATCTCCCACCTCTTCTCCCTCCTCCAGTCAGTAACTCTTCTTGCCTGTTCACTCGATGCCAGCCCCTGTATGCCACCTGTTGTACTGTACTACCGTATTTTCAAAATACTGTACTGTAAGATTAAAACTGTTTTCTTTATTTTTTGTGTTTGCTTGTTTTGTATGTATTATTTGTGTGAAAACTATCGTAAACCTATTACAGTACAGTACTATGTAGCCAATTGTGTTAGTTGGGTACCTAATCTAACTTTGTTGGACTTACAAACACACTCTCGGAATGGAACTTGTTCGTATGTAGGGGACTTACTGTGCACAGCTAGGAGGTGGTAGAGATAGAATCAGGATTCTAACTAGGTTCATCTTATAAAGCCTATTTTTACTTTTTTAACCACACACACTATGGCCCAAAAAAGTCACTATTTCAAGGCCACTTATAGATGTAAATAATTGTCATTTTTAAAATAGATGCTTTGTAAATGCTAACAGCAAAAGGTAATCAAAAGAATTAGGAAATAAGAATACATTCAGAATGATACTAGCATTCCTATACATATAGTAACTAATAGCAGTTTATTATTACAATAGTTCTTTTCAGTTAGAGATTAAATTTACATTTCAAGAATGTTGAGTTACTGTAAATAAATGCTAGTAATTTGAAATATTAGCAGTATTTTTCACAGTCAATTTCCAAATATTATTTTATCAAGGGCTGCCAAAAATAATATTTTTTCTGCTATGAAATCTGGAGTTAAAATTTTCCATTTTTGTAGCTGAATTAGGTAAAAATTTAGAAATGTTGTTTCTTGTTTATTCAAATACAAGATTACATTTTCTAGAATAGGATTGTTTTTGTGAATGTCATGAAAAACAAAATCTTTGTTTCTCTGGAGTTCCAATTGCCCTTGCTATACATTTACCATGGCTGATGATATCCCATATTTAGAATAACAAAATTAGTTGTGTCATGATTAGGGGAAATTATTTCTGTAGAAGATAAATACATCTCATTTCAGAAGCAGATGATCTCCTAAGAAACAAAGATACTGTTTTATATGCAAATGTCATCAACTGAAGAACAAAACCAAGAATTTAATGCAGGAAGAGTCCAATTGTTTCTAAATAGAAAGTTTACAATTCACAAGGAATTGTCAATTTCTTTTTAAAGACACGTAAGAACACCTTCCTGTATACCTTTTAAAAAAATGTTGCAGAAGTCTGGTCTTCAGAAGAAGTTTATATACCCCATGACTGAGAGATGTTGATTCATAATTAAAATCTTGACACCTTGTTTTTACAGGGGAGAGTGAGCATTGTGGTTACTATCTGAGGATGACAAATCTTGAAACAATTAACTTCTCATGCAGTTATATTTTTATATTCTAAGTGTTTGTGTCCAACACTGCATTTTATTAAATCAGGGTAACTTTGTGTTATACTCTTACTTTTAAAAACAAGAATTTAAGTCCTTTTTTCTGATCTCTGATATGGACCATTTCACTGAAGAGCACTCATTCATTCATTAAAGAAATATTTATTGAATATTTATTAGGTATCATGCATTCTGTTAGGTGCTGGGAATACAAAGATCGTAAGAAATAGTTTTTGTCCTCAAGTAGCTTGCTATATTTTCTAAGGTGATAGGATATGGAAAATAATCATTACTGTGCAAGAAAATAATTGCTTTACTAGAATTATTTACAGCGTGGTGAAAGGAAAAGGAAGGGTGGTGGGAGGGTCCGGTGACAGTAAAGAGGGAGCAGACTGAGAGGAGGCTGGACACATAGATTGGGATCAGAATGCAAAAGAGTTTAGATTTGATCTCATGGACAAGGAAAAATCACTTTGAACTAAGAGCAGGGCAATAATGTGATCAGATATAGATGGTCAGAGTTAGAGAGGGCTTGGCAAGAAACTAGCCTCTTCCCTTTACTTCAGATGGTATCTCTCACTTTCTTTGAACCTTGCAATTTCTAGTTCATACCATTATTAATGCCAGACTTTTCTTGATTAGTAGCTGTTTATCAGACTTGGAATATGTGCCTGAGCACTGCTTCTCTTTTGAAGGGCTCATTGTCAATATTTTCCCTTCTCCTCTTCTTATAGAAGACTTGTTTACCCATTATGGAGAGATCTTTCTGCAACCTATCATTCATCTAGCAGTGGCATCCTTTACCTTTTAAACTGTTTTTTGTTTTCTTTTGTTTTTTTTTCTGTTTGTTTGTGGTTTTTTTTGGCTGCACTGCACGGCATGGGGGATGTTAGTTCCCCGACCAGGGATCGAACTCGTGCCCCCTGCAGTGGAAGCACAGAGTCCTAACCACTGGACCACCAGGGACGTCCCTAAACTTTTAATCTGGTAGGAATGCTTTGCTGTTTAAAGATGGTTGAAGGGTATTTAAAAGATACTTCAAAAAGACTGTTAGAAATCAGTTCAAAGCTGATATATTAACTGTACTATATCTCAGGCTCATAGCTGATTTTTAAATAAACTTTAGTTTTAAATGAGCTTAAGTTTTCTCTTGTGGCAAAGACCACCAGGAAAAGAAAAGTTTTATAGTATAAAAATGCCATTGGTTGAAAAAAGGGTATTTTTAAAGTATTTGTTCTCTTCTTTTGATGAAGAATTATAGACCTTTATTATTAAAGGGAAAAAATCGTGTCTTTTTTAAAAGAGGTTGCAGAGATATAGTCCTAGCAGGCATATACACTATACATTTAGTGTGCTACATCTCTAAAAATGCATTAGTGTATACAGTTTTAAAGTGTTTTTGCTCTTTCTTGTATTAGAAGGAAATAAATTTTACCTGTCATATATTATGGACTATAAGATATTTTGAGGGGATTTTGTTTTCATAATCTTTACTATATTTTCATGCCTAGAAATTATAAAGAAATTAGAAATCACATATAAAATCTTACTGTTAAATTTTATTATTTGACTTGGCTCTCATTGAATCCAAACCATCCTTTTATGCAGTGCTAATTATTTAGAGTCTCAGCTTTGCTCTTGAGTTAGCAGTACCTGATCAACTTTCCAACTGTAAAACAGTTTGAAAATCAAATGTAGCTTACATGCAAGACCCAACAAAATTAAAAGTGTTAAGTACGTTTTGGCAGTTCACTTTTATTATGCCCAGTCCTCAAATGTACCAGCAGATAATCATCTGAATGTTAGTTATTTTTCACATGCTTATGTGATCACACAAAAAGTACATGCTAAAAAGAAGCAGATGGTGACAGATGGGGAAGGTTGAATAAGGTGGTTTTGGAAACCTAGAGAAATGCACTTCTGTAATAGTGTAAAAATAAAAATTATTTGATAATCAAGTTAGAACTAACAAAAAGATTGCAAAAAATGACTTGATTGTTGGGAAATACATAGTATCTAGTTGTGGTTGCTGTTCAGGAAAAAAGTGTATATAATTTTATTTCATATGTGTAAAATACTGTTTTTCAGTGGCTGAAAATGGATTTTTTGATGTATTCCTAGTTTTCAGAACCTCATTTTTGGAAAACATTTACTTGGTATCATTTTATTCACTTTTCTTTTGAAGCCTACTAGCCTTAATATCTTTTATAATATGTATTTTGACAATATCTGAAATAGACAAGAATATTTTTATAACTATTTTTAAAATTTATTTATTTTATTTATTTATTTTTCGTTCCATTGGGTCTCCATTGCTGCGCATGGGCTTTCTCTAGCTGTGGTGAGCGGGGGCTACTCTTCGTTGTGGTGTGTGGGCTTCTCATTGCAGTGACTTGTCTTGTTGCAGAGCATGGGCTCTAGGCATGAGGGCTTCAGTAGTTGTGGCACGCGGGCTCTAGAGTGCAGGCTCAGTAGTTGTGGTGCATGGGTTTAGTTGCTCCGCGGCATGTGGGATCTTCCTGGACCAGGGCTTGAACCCATGTCCCTGAATTGGCAGGCGGATTCTTAACCACTGCGCCACCAGGGAAGTCCTTGATAACTATTCTGATACAAAGATTTGCTTAAAGTCATTGTGATTCTATATAGATAATAGCACAGATGGAAATTAAATTCTATGTAAATGAAAGGCCAAAAGGATACAATAACTTCTTCAGAATGGGTTGAGAGAATCATGTAAATTAAGGGTGAAGGTAGTTTGTAGTATGGAGGGTAGTGTACATGGGGGGAGTAGTTAGAACCAAACTCGATTTAAGAGTACTAAATGGAATTTTATTTATTTATTTTAAATACAACAAAGAATAAATGAAAAAGACAATTTTATGGGCTCTATCAATATTATCTTTAGGGGATCTTAAAATAAATGAATGAGGTTAAAGTTATATATGTTTGTACATTTCATCTATAGATAAAAATAGTAGCACACATAGTTGCATTTTGCATACCCTTGGACAAAATTCTACTGGTTCTAACATATTATGAAACTAAATCTCAAATTCTAAGCTTTTTGTAAAAATTAAAAGTTATTTTAGTAGCTTTCCCCAAACTGTATACATTCCTAATATTTTATTTAATTGTTAATGATTCATGTAACAATTATCCTCTTGAGGTGTTTTTGAAAACTGTCATCTTCCTGATGGTTCTGAAAAGGTCTCATCACCAATATTAAGGGGAAAATTAAGTAAATGAGCACAGTGATTAGTTCAGACAGAAGTTGTCTGCTTTATAGTTAGAATTTATATTTAAGAAATTCTGTCATGAGTTGGCTGACTGTTCATACTGTTTCTCGATAATATTAAAAAACATTCCATTTTGCTATACACCTGAAACTAACACAACATTGTAAATCAACTATATTTCAATTTAAAAAAATTTCATAGTGAAAAAAATCTCATTTTGTCCCCAAATTGGATATTGTTTAAATATGAACAAAAATGATATTTTTAGTTCAATGTTAATGTCTCTCAACATTTATAAGTAGCAGCTTTTACTTCCCTAGAGTTCTGTCAGTTTTTATAGTAGCTATTTTTCACCTAAGTTCTTTTCAGTGTTATATAGTCTTTTGGTTTTAACAATCAGAATATTTGCATTCAGTACTTTGGAATGATCCTAATTTAAGCACAGAGTTTAATTTTAAATTCTCTGCAACATAAGAACATATACAAAACTAACCCTAACTGGGAACACTAGTGATTACCTATAGTGTTTTACAATGGCCATTTTTACTTTGGTTACAAAGACCCAGTTTCTTAGAATCCCATATTGTTTGTTGCTTCAAGATAAAAAGGAAGTATAGAAATCTCTGGGAAGATATGCATAAGTATGATTTAATCACCAATATTGTATCCATTTAGCTTTTCTCCTTGTCAGGAATGTTGCCTGTTCTAGGCAGAGAATGCTTTTGAAAGTACGATGTTAGCTGCATGCAAGTACTTGTGTCTGCATGCTAGGAGGTAGCCATAAAGCTTACAGCATCTTAATGCAGAACAAATGGCACTTACAGTTTCAGTCTCTTTAGAATCATTAGAGTGGTTGAAAACTGGATAGAGAGTATATATTTATGACGAAAATACCAATAAACCATGGAATTCATAATTCTTATGAAATATATAGTTCTACTGAAGCTGCAATACATTTTAGAATCTGAATTAGAAGATTTGTAGTTCATTTTTTTAGCAAATTCCTGTGATGTTAGGAATATTAAAGGATTTCTGTAAATTATAAAGTATATAAATGTGTATTTATATATAAAACACACATATAAGTTACCTGAAATATAAGGTTACCAGAAAAAAAATGTTTTTGAATTAGCGGTAAATTGGTTCATCCAAGTTCGCAGTTTAGTTTCACAACATAGGTGTACAGACAGTTTGTTTAGATGTTTAATTTTTTCCCCCATCTGTTCTGTCAGGATTATTGATTGAGCAGTAAGCCACTCCAGGGCATACATAGCCTCCTCATAACTGCTTGCCTTGAGTGCATTGTGTGGCCTGGCGAACAAGCTGAGGAAGGTGTTCCTTCAGCTTCGCAGTAAATCTTAATTGGTAAAAGAATATTGAAATGAGTATGTTTTTTCAAAGTACCCAGTAGCCAAATATTTACATTGGGAACTTTAATTGATGGTATCATTTTAAAATATATAATTTATTATTTAATGTCATCCTTTGAAATTAATAACCATTCAAGAGCTGTTCATGGTGATTTTTTAAACTCATCTGGGTTTTGATAAGTAGAAATATCTACATTAAATGTTATCAAATATTAATCAATATTGCCAGAACATTTAATAGTAATTGATAACCTGCTGTGACTTCCTTGAGTCTTAGATTTTATTATATCATAAAGTGAAGCAATCTCTGGCTTCTAGTGGAAACATTGAAACTAAGCTTTTTTTCCTAGAGCTTGTGCTCTGTTGGGGTGTTTATTGATATGGCCTCTTGTCATTTTTTAACATTTACATTCTTTTAGTGTTCCAAATCCCCACTTGTTCTTTATCTCTGTTTGGGCATTTGTGTTAAATGTACTTATAAAGTGAAGCTATATCTATGGTTACAGAGGACAGTAGGTGTAGAAGGAAATACTAAATGTCTGCATTCATATTTAAAGTTGATTTTAGTTTAAACATTAGTGACATTGATTTCATGGAAAAGAGACACTGTCTTTAGTTTAATTCTTCAGGATAAGTCTTTCAGTGGATTATTTCTTTAGGAGCAGGTTTTGACCTGCATTTATATCTAGATTATATGATAAATTGCATTTTAATGGAGTTGAAATGTAACTTACCATTGTTGTACCTCTACATTGCCATTTATTCTACTGGTTGGATCAACCCTCATGATAACCATGAAGTAGATTAGCCTTTTTGCTAGGGAAAAAAAAAATCGTCAGAGGTAACCAGAAGGAATTGCAACTCTTAGGTTAAAGAATGTAAATTTTATATATTACTAGGCTGTGGATTTTAATTTCACTCTGGAATTTCTACATTATTTCAAAGTATTGTATTTTGAAATAATTTAGATATAAGGAGAGAGAAAAGCCGTTGTATGAACAGTGGTAACATGTTTTTTATTATATAGCCACATGTAGAATATTATAATCACTTTTATTTTTATTTCTTGTGTATTTCATCTTCCAGCTGTCTTGAGGTAGGAGCTGAACAGAAATCTTTCTTTTTAATTGATAGCAAAGACTCTTAGATAAAGAGGCCTGGCTGAGTTGTTGGGGTATTTTCTCCTCAACATTGCCTAAGTTTTACATGTCAGTAAGATAATACATTACATCAGATTTGTTTAGTACAAAGTAATACAGCAAACAGCTCTAATTGTAGCATTATGTATGTATATTTCAATGAAACCTCGTATGTTCAAAAGCAAAACCGCATATCTTGAGAATCAGTGTTCGTTTTACAAAGCTAAATAAAATATATTTTATTTTATCAAGCAGATTTTTTTACAATGCAGTTTTATTTTTCAGTTGCTTATTTCTCTTCAAAAATAAAACCCTTTTTTTATGTACTCACTTTCCCTTCTGGCTGCAAACCAGGTATTTAAACAAAAATAAAGGATTGCCAGTTTTGCCAGCTGGGGATGAGAACCCGGCTGGTGAAATGTGGGTTCGGGAGGCAGTTAATCCAGCTTTTATGCTTTTTATGGTTTTATGAAAAAAGAGGTTAAAAGCTACATTTGGCTCTTTATTGTATGTACCACTGTTTTGTTGCTGTTGTAGGAATGCAGTAAAAGGTTACTTAGATTTAAAAAATTTTGTTATTAGGTAAAATCTTGCGTCTATTAGATAAAGGCCTACAAACAGTACATTCTACTAATTGGATATGGGAGAGATTCAAGAGTCACTGGTATTTAAAAATTATATATACAGTATTTCCTTTAAGTACACAAGTAGAATTCCTTCTACTTCAAGTTGTTTCTTGTTTTCTGTATGTTCTCACATTACTCATTTCAAACAAGTAGAAATTTTAAATATTTTTGGCTAAAGATAGAAACTAGAATTTATTGTTTTCCCCAAAAACATCTTGCTTAGTTTGTTATTTACAAAAGGGTTTTGGAAAAATTTAGAAACTGGACTTATGTTTATATATTGCCAATGCAGTTTCTAGTTGTCTTTAGCCACGAAACAATGATACAATTGAATTAATACTAGGGATGTAATGTACAATATGATAAATATGGTTAACATGCTGTATGTTACATATGAAAGTTGTTGAGAGTAAACCCTGAGTTCTCATCACAAGGAAAAAAATTTTTTTCTAATTCTTTAATTCTGTTTCTGTATGAGATGATAGATGTTCATTAAAGTTATTATAGTAATCATTTCATGATGTATATAAGTTAAATCATTATGCTGTACACCTTAAACTTACACAATGCTGTATATCAATTATCAAGCTGTATGTCAATTATGTCTTGGTAAAACTGGAAGAAAACAATCTTTTCGTAGCATTTGAGAACACTATTAAATAGATCTTTAGGTAACATAGTTTTTTTCTTAAAATTAAATTCTCCACCTTTAAATACCCTGTCTACCAAAGTGCCTTTCATAGTATTTATAGTAATCATAGTGTAGCTGTCAAAAATATTATGTGCGTTTTACGAAATTATTAGTTAAATTTTAAATAAAAGTCACATAGGTGTAATCTTCAACAACATACTTACTTAGCTCAAACTAAGAAAGTTTAAAACATGAGTACTACTTTGTTCTGTATCAAATTCTCTCCAATGTCATCAATTATAAGATTTTTCTGATTGATTAATTTCATGTATATGGTTTTCTTGATCTGTTTATCCCAAAGCTAAGAGGATCAGATAAAGTAAGCTTTAAGATTATTCAAATATAGTATCTTAAAATAAAATATTGAAAGATCCAAATAGATAAAGAAAATTCCATTGGTTGAGGAACATATGCAGTAGAAGGGTAAATCAAATTTTACCTTTCTGGGACAAATGGCACGTCATCATGTTTCAGTTTGAACAGGTTGTTCTAACATAGCCTAACTTATACTTGCGTATTGTTTCTTACTAAATTCATTTTACATGTAATGTGTTTTGGGAAATAAATTTAAGGTCATATACCCTACAAATATTGAGTCCATAATTTTTATTGTTCGTGTTTAATAGAAATTGTTGTGAGGTAGTTAAACTTTGGATACTAAAGTTTATTACAACCCAAACAGTAAATCTTTATATTCACCTGTTGCTTAAATATTTCCTGAAAGAGTTTAAACATTTAGGGGCCTCCAAAAGTTTTTATATTTATTTTCATGGTTGTCATGCCCTGGACTCTTCTCTAGTACATTGCATTTGTTTATTCGTATCATTCAGTGTTTGATTTGTAGTAGTTGGTTCTTCTCAGTACAAGAATGTGGTAGACACATTATGTTCTCTATAATCAGCACAGTTTAGCTCTAAGTTGTTACTTAAAGTCCATGTTAGTGGAACCAGAATGAAAAATTAAGTAGGCCTAAATGAAAATATGCAAATAGTTTTCATTTGATCCTTAGGGCACTCATACATTCATTTACTTAGAATCTGTTGCAATACCTTTTTTGGTACCCAGTCATTTCTGGATATATATTGAACATTTCACATATTTGGTGTGATTTATATCTTTTGTAGGATGCTTCATAATTTAAATGTCAAGATCTCAGAATAGCCTACCTAGGTTATGTAAAAATCTTATGTTTTATAAATAATACTTTAAAAGCTAACGTGTAAAAATTGATCTTTTACTGGTTTCACTTTTAGGTGTTAGAAGATAATGACTATGGCCGAGCCGTGGATTGGTGGGGCCTTGGGGTTGTCATGTATGAAATGATGTGCGGGAGGTTACCTTTCTACAACCAGGATCATGAGAAACTTTTTGAACTAATTCTAATGGAAGACATTAAATTTCCTCGAACACTCTCTTCAGATGCAAAATCATTGCTTTCAGGGCTCTTGATAAAGGATCCAAATAAACGGTAAGCCGCAAATAACACACAGTGAGTTACTGATGAATGTGGTTAGGAATTGTGATATGGAAATTAATTCAAATATAACTGACTCCAAGAAGCAATGTATTTGGTGTAGACATCTTCCTACTGAGACACTGACTTATTTTTAACTGCATAATATAGAACATTTAAAAAATTCCCTCAACTCTTTCCTAACTTGGAAATTTTATACAGATTTTACCACATAAAGATTTTGAGAGTTTTATGAACAAACACTTTCTTAATTGCCATGGTGCTTGCTATTGTGGGGATAGGAGGATCCCTTTTTTCCTTTCAGTCTCTGGGCTTTATATTTCTGCTGATTTACATTATAAAACAGATAGAACTGTCTCTATACTCTCCTCCCACATGTATGTATGTTAACATATCTAACTACTTTTTTTGTTTGTCTTTGAAGATAATTCTTTTCCACGCATGGCTGAAAGGACTAATGGCAAAAAGTGTCTTTGCATACTTTGTATTTCTATTTTTGTAACTATAGCTATGACCTGAGGAATCCTACAGCTCTTTGCTTAATGAGCTGTAGTATTCATTGTTCATGTTTATATATTTATTTACACATACATTTTATAAGTCCTACATGAAATGAGTATTAATTTTAAAATATCCCTTAATATATGTGTTTGTATATACATGTGTATATTCTTTGTTCCAGTAGATATATACGCATATCAGTATGTCTCTGAAAATCTCTTAGCCCTTAAGCGTCTTAAGGGTAGGCCATTTCATATATTGTTTAATCTTTTGTAACACCTCACATAATTTTTGTTAATGTTCTGTTTGTGGTTGATGCTCAGTATGTATTTGTTGACAGACTGAATTAATGAGTGAAGGAATAAATGAATTTTAAATTGTGGGCTTTGTCTACCTTAGAGATGGTTTCCATCACATACTTCTAGCTTTTAAATTTGTGAGGAACATGATTTTACCTTCAGCAGAAATAAGCAAACATAATAAAAGACGTGCCACCTTTATGCTTCGTGAAGAACCATTCAAACATGTTTCATAATTCTAGTAACTGAAACCTTACCTTATATTTATAAAGTGAATTTGTGTTCTTTGTCAGGACATTTGCACATCTCTTGTGTCCCTTGCTTTTTAGTAGCCTGTGGAGTAGGTAGGATAGATATTATTCTCATTTCCATTTGACAGCAGAAAATGAGGCCCAGGGAGGGTTACGTGATTTATCCTAGTTCTCACAGAAAATTCCTGCAGAACAAGAATAGAAATCAAGTTTATACTTGCCTATTTGATATTTCTCTTGTATCTTCTTTACAGTGCACCGTTTTCTTAGTTTAGGTTTTAAAATGTATTCCATTTGATGTGATTGTTTCACAACTATTGTAGCAAGTGGTACTGGCAATAGATAATCTTTATATAGAGCTAGGATTTCAATTTTATCTAGTTGAGTTTTGGATCTAATATTTGCCTTAGATTTCAAGGGCAGTGAATTTTTAACCCATCTTTTTCTGACTCCTTCTGGTTTTCATGTCTATATCTCATTCATTTTTTTATTGTCATTTCCCACCCTCCACCCGCACCCTACCCCCTGGGGATAGCACGTAGTAGGCACTTAATAATTGTTGAATACACGTGAGGTAAATTTCTAGAATGTTAGTGGCCTGGTATGTAGGACAACTCCTAAAGTTTTGTCTACCCAGAGGTTGATATTGTCTAAAGAGAAGATGTGGTATTTTTAACTATCTGTTATTTCCTTTTAAGGTAAATATGTCAAGCCCCTCCACTGCTACATTAAAATATTGGGAATGCAAGGATAAATAAAATGGGTAATCTCTGCTCTAGTTGTTCATAGAATAATGTAGGGCACAAAACATGTATTCACAGATGCTCAGGTTAAACTACGTACAAATGCTTTTGATATTATTAGCTGTTAAGGGGATTGGAAAACTTGAGCTGGCTTATGAAGGAGTTGCAATTTGCAGTGGCTTTCATGAAGAGAATTTTACATGTAAATAACAGCTAGAATTGCAAATGAACGTGGCATTTGAGAAGTTCAGCAACTGGAGTGTAGAATATGAGTTGGGTAACATTGGCAGATGAAGCCGATATGTTAGATTGTAAGGACCTTATCTTTCTTAGAAAATATTTAATCTTTATTCAGAAGGGCATGAGAAGCCACTGAATTATTAAAAGTAAGGGATGGTGTAATCAGGGCTGTGTTACGAAAAGGTAACTCAGGGAGCTTTGTCATGGATAGATTAGAACAGTGAAGCGCCAGTGGCATGTAGGCAGAGTAATTAAGAATACATATGGAATTGTCCAGATAAGAGATGGAGTCCTTCCTAAAGCAGTTCTAAAGAGTGCTAAATAGAAGTTTGTGAATGATTAAATAGAAATGGTGAGGAAGGGGAAGGAGTCAGGATACCTCTGAGGTTTCCAACTTGGATGACTAGTTTGGAGAATGGAATTTTTATTAACAGAGAAGGAGTACAGGCAAAGGAGGAGGCTTGATGGGGTGGATGTTGATATTAGTTTTGCTATACCGAGTCTGAGGTTTCTATAGAAAACCTAGATGTCAAGCAGGCAGCTGAAAATAGTACCAGTGCTTAATAGAAACACAATAACTAATTTTCTCTGGGTATATGTCCAGGAGTGGGATTGCTGGGTCATATGGTCAAACTAAAAACTATTTTTAGTTTTTTAAGAAACCTCCATACTGTTCCCCATAGTGGCTGTACCAGTTTACATTCCCACCAACAGTGTAGGAGGGTTCCCTTTTCTCCACCTCCTCTCCAGCATTTATTGTTTGTAGATTTTTTGATGATGGCCGTTCTGACCGGTGTGAGGTGATACCTCATTGTAGTTTTGATTTGCACTTCTCTAATAATTAGTCATGTTGAGCATCTTTTCACATGTTTATTGGCCATCTGTATGTCTTCTTTAGAGAAATGTCTATTTAGGTCTTCCGCCCATTTTTTTATTGGGTTGTTTGTTTTTTTGATACTGAGCTGCATGAGCTGTTTGTATATTTTGGAGATTAATCCTTTGTCCATTGCTTCATTTGCAAATATTTTCTCCCATTCTGAGGGTTGTCTTTTCATTTTGCTTATGGTTTCCTTTGCTGTACAAAAGATTTTAAGTTTCATTAGGTCCCATTTGTTTATTTTTGTTTTTATTTTCATTACTCTAGGAGGTGGGTCAGAAAAGATCTTGCTGCAATTTATGTCAAGGAGTGTTCTGCCTATGTTTTCCTCTAAGAGTTTTATACTGTCCGTCCTGACATTTAGGTCTTTAATCCATTTTGAGTTTATTTTTGTGTATGGTGTTAGGGAGTGTTCTAATTTAATTCTTTTACATGTAGCTGTCCAGTTTTCCCAGCAAAGATGAACTTATTTGCAAAGCAGAAATAAAGACACAGATTTGGTATCCACAAACTTATGGATACCAAGGGCGGAAGGATGGGGTGGGATGAATTGGGAGATTGGGATTGACATATATACACTACTATGTATAAAAGAGATAACTAATGAGAACCTACTGTATAGCACAGGGAACTCTATTCAATGCTTTGTGTGACCTAAATGGGAAGGAAATCTAAAAAAGAGGGGACATATGTGTACGTATAACTGATTCACTTTGCTGTACAGAAGAAACTAACACAACATTGTAAAGCAGCTATACTCCAATAAAAATTAATTTAAAAAAAAGAAACACAAAACTGAATATTTGGATTTGAGATCTGTAGATATCTAGGAGGTAGCTGGAGCCATGAGAATAGTGAAAAGAATAGAATATAAAAAGAAGGCAGCCTAGGACAGAGTCTTGGGAAATGTCAAAATTTAAGAGGTAGAAAGAAGAGAAAGAGCCAACAAAAGGACGCTTCCAAAAGTCTTTGCAAACGTAATCAAAGCTAGCACTATAGTATACCTCTTTATTATTCCTATTCAACTATTTTAAATACTGCCTGAATTTCTCTGATACTCTTTACCGAATTGCTATCAGTTCCATCAAAGAGTCAGCTCTCATCTTGCTTTTATTTCTTATTCTGCATTGCGTTATGATTATTCTATCAGTATCTCCTTTAGCCTCCTATGCAAATTTTGTAGGAAAAGCATGACCTCATGTTGCATTCAATAACACAAGGAAAATGTGAATTAGATGTTGTTTCTAGTTATGAAGAATCCATAGTAGCTGAGGATTTTAGTTTGGCTTTCTGATATGGGAATTTGGTATTCTTAGACAAAAATATCTTAATGTAAATTATATTTTGATATAATTTTGAAGTTTTAAATTGTATATTAGGGAGTCATTGACGTTGAAATTTTTGACAGTTTCACACTTTGAAGAAGCTTGTGTTAAAGAATCTCTACCAACTTCTAAAATGGCAGCCTAAGATTATATTCTTAGTCTTTGTATAGCATTCATGGCCGATACTTTAATTTTGTATGTATTTGATAAATATAGATTAAATGCTGTCTATGTCCAAAGCCAAACTATTGCTAGAGAATTGAGGGGTGGCATAAAAATGAAAAACTGAAGCTGAATTAAAACCTTTTAATTACAAAAATGATTACGGTTCTCCATTCCAACTCCTACCTCATCCATCATCTCATATATATAATTAAGATTGAAAACAGTATTGAAATAAACAATAACATAAATGTAAGAAAATACAATGAACTGCTGATTTTTCTTGTGCATACTACTTTAATGCATACTTTGAAATGTTGAATAATTCTTTTCAGAAGCCTGTGTCTTGGTGTTTCTGCTTTCCTGGCTCCCTAAGCACAAGCTTTAAAATGCTTTTTGGATAATCCAGTACTGAACTCTCCCCTCCAAAGAATTTGCATTCTACCAGGAGAGAGACATATACAACTTGAAATAGAATGTAAAAGAGTGAGGCCAGGGAGTCAAGTGCCGAGTGTTAACTAAGTATAGATTTGCCAGTCTGAAAGTTGCAAATATGCATGCAACTATTATGATCTGATCCAATCTAAAAGTTCCATATCAGGAGTGTAGTTTATTCTGTATGAATCTTGAGATAGGAGACCTAGATAGTGGGAACTATAGGATCATCACTACAGATATTCAGATATCAGCTAATTGTTTTGTTTTCCATTCTGACAGTGTGTCAGAGGATCCTGGATTCTTCCCAGTCATGTATTTCTTATACCTAATAATAACCAGAATTCATTAAAATTGTATAATTGTTTGTTTTCTATGACCTACTTGTGTTTCTTCTTACTCAGTGTTGTGCTGGGAGTTGAAATGTACCAGTTTAGAATAGCCAATTGTTAAATTTGAAAAATTTTGTGAGCAGGTTGTTGAATACAGTCATTATTAAATATTAAATTATATAAACTTACAGTTAAATCAGGAACATTAAAATCACGGGTAAAAAATACTCAAAACTCATCACTCTTTAATAATGTTGTTAAATTTTACTCTTATCTATGCTTTTGAGGTTACTTATCTATTTTGCTTATATATTTTGAGGTTAGAAATACTATATAATGTTTTACTTCCACACATCTTGTATCAGTAAAAATAATAATATATATAAAATGCATTATATTGTATATGCATAATTTCCCTCAGAGAGCTGATTGTTAAGCATTTACCAGCACATATCATTCCTAACGATGAGTAAAATCAAATAAAACTTGCTGTATCAAATTCAGATTTAAATACATTTCCTTTCTTTTCCTCTTTCTTTCCCTGTCCTTTCTTTTTTTCTCTTTTTCCTCTTTCCCTCCCACGTTACTTCCTTCTCTGTTTTTTTTCTGTTTCTCTCATCCTTTCTTCATAGTGACTAGTAGGTACTGTGTGAAACTGAGAAAGCTAGAAAGCACCTGAATTTCAGATTGTGTCAGGTATCAGTTGAATAACATTTCCTTCAAAGATGGGGTGGGAGTATTCTAAATTTTTAATTTATATTGAAACTTGCATAGCATATTATATTGCAGTGATATTTCATAGATTAAATTTATCATTTCTGTGAAAATTCATTTGAGATATGAAAATACTCCATGAGTTTCTGTCTGTTAGCAATGCTCTCCAAATTGTTTTTTCTAAGTAATTATCTAGTCTTTCCAGAATTTATGTTAACAAGGGTACATTTTGACTAAAGTCGTTCTAAAATAAATTTGGTTTATAGAATTGACAATACCATTTATTGTGCTAGGTACTTATGTTATTTCTAACCCTTGCAATAATCCACCAGGCTGGTATTATTAATCCCATTATACAGATGAGAAAACTGAGATTAAGCAACTTTTTTATTGTCATATATCTCATAAATTTCTGAGCCGATTGCCTGTTTCAGGTTTGTCTCCAAAGCCTATGCTCTTTTCAAATACCATACTGTCCTGAGGCTAGTTCTTATTAATAGCATATTAGGAAAATTAGATCTTACAATAAAAGCTTTTTATTTTTATGGCTATTTATCACAAGAACTATTTACACACAGAAAATTACATTTCACAAAAACTTTGTAGTTATGCATTCAGCTTATGTAAACGTTTTATACTCATTTAATTTTATTTCTGTCCTCGCAGCCTTGGTGGAGGACCAGATGATGCAAAAGAAATTATGAGACACAGTTTCTTTTCTGGAGTAAACTGGCAAGATGTGTATGATAAAAAGGTAGGTTATCTTCATGGCATAGTGTTTATATATTTTGGTTAAAATGAATTTACAGCAAAAAAAATTTTAAGTGAATAAAAGTGAATGATGTAATTATATTTTTCATTTTTACTCAGTCATTTAATTGAATGTAGGACTCCTTAGCACAAAATTTTCTTGATAGTTTTGACTCCCGAAATGCATTTTGAAATTTTATTCAATGTGATCAAACAGTTTTTCTTTTTTATCACAATAATTTGTTAGTTTGCTTCTCATCATTTCCTTAATTCATAAAAAATAAAGGCACCGATGTTATGTTATTCTTCAGGAAAATTAACTAGCAAAACAATCATAATTTTAAAACTTTGTCTCTATGCCTTTCATTTTAAAGTGAGCTCTTATTTATTTATACAATTTATTATTTTAAAAGGAATTTAAAGCAATTTAGTTTTAATATTTAACCAAGTAATAAATTTATTTGTCTTCTTTGGAACATCTCTGTTATTTGAAACAGAACTTAAAGACCCAGAGAATGGATGCTACAAATTATATAATTTTATTTTTACTGTAATCTGCTTAGTACTTGTTTTTAATACTGCAGTGTTTAAGTTTAGGAACAGGAAATTATTTTGTTTGTTCTTTTAAATTTTTTTATTTTTACTACTTCAGATATTGTTAGTACAGACACTGATTTTTATATTTTGATTTTCAAATGCTCATATAAAAATTTTACTATGAAATTTTTATGTAGTTCAGCATTTGCTTAGAATTATTATCTAGTCATTTTGTGTAGTTAGTCCTTCCATTTCAATTTATTCCAGGTTTCCATATTTTTCTCTAAAACATATATCAATCAACATTTATGTAGTGTCTACTTTGTGCCAAATATTCTTCTCTATTAAACCCTAAAGATAGAATGATATCATATGAGTTATGAGGAAGTGAGATGAGTACTTCAACTGTATTATGTTACAGTAATAGGGAGTGTGGTGATTTTGTAAGCATTTACTGTAAATAGGTATTTAAAATAGTTGCACCATGTTATGATACCTCTACTCAAACTTCACTTCAATTAAACTTACATCTCTTCAGCTCGGTGCTTTGTGACCACCTAGAGGGGTGGGATAGGGAGGGTGGGAGGGAGATGCAAGAGAGAGGAGATATGGGGATATGTGTGTATGTATAGCTGACTCACTTTGTTATAGAGCAGAAACTAGCACACCATTGTGAAGCAATTATGCTCCAATAAAGATGTTAAAAAAAAATTTTGAGTTTCTACCATGTATAAAGCACTGAGGTAAGTATTGGATCCTTCTCAAACCTTATGAGAAGGTTGTGACCATTCTTAAGTTTCCTCAGTGTTTATTAACTTCATGTAGACAGTTATACATCCACTTTATAACACTGATGATATTCTTTATGAGTTGCATCCATATATAGCCCCTAATGCACTATGTACTGTTTATCATGTCAGTACACTATAAAAGAACCTGAAATTGGGAGACTGGGATTGACATATATACACTAATATGTATAAAATAGATAACTAATAAGAACCTGCTGTATAAAAAAATAAATAAAATTAAATTAAAAGAAAAAAAGAATCTGAAAAGTATCAAGATCTTGGCATGTCTCCTAGAAATAATATATGGTCAGAGGTTTTCTTTGGCAGGCAAAGTTATAAGCCACAACTAAATATTCCTTTGATATACCCTGTCCAAGGAGGATTCCACCACAACCACCAACAGCAAAATATGACAGAAAGAAAAATTTCTTTAAGAGACAAATGTAGAGCACCAGTATGGCACTGCTAACCTTAAAGAAGGGGCAAAACATGGACTTTCTTCAGTCCTATTCAGAGAGTAAGATATGCTACAAAGATTTCATCATCAGCATGCAGCTTTTCATGTTAAATTGTAGTTTGGCATCATCTAGAGAACGCTCTGAGAACCCACCTACCACACAGTGAAGAAGCAAGGCTTATCCTGTCACTGTTCCACTGGGCTCAACATGCCCAGAGCAAAGCTACTATTAAGATGTCTACTCAGGCAGCTCCCTTGTGGTGAATGGAACTGGAGAAGCCTGCAAGTAGGGTAGGAGAAGGAGCTGCCAAAGCACAGCTTTGGGTGATATATGTGAAGAAATGAGTTTAAATTGTTAGTATGTTGATAAAAATAGTTGCTACTTAATTTGAGCAAAGGTGTTAGCTATCTTGCATAAAGAAGCACAACCACAAAAATCACAAAGTTTCTACACTCATATACGCCTGCTACAGGTTTACTCTGGGGGTATGGGTAGTATACTGGATGTCAGATGAGGTACTAATGTTTTCAGCCATCTTCACACACCTGAAGAAGAACAGCGTCATAGCAGCATGCTTAAATTTTGAAACTCCTTCTAAAAGGATGTGAAAATACGATTGGTTTTATTTGGGTTTGTATTGTATCACTAACAAACAAGGAATTAATTATAGGAATGCTAATGCCAGTAGCTATTTTAATGAATTCATTTGTAATTCTAGTGTTTTCAAACATTTTTAAGGGGTCCTATGTCTTTAAAACACGTAACTTATTCATAAAAGATTAATTCATCTCTAAGATCAGGTATTTTTTTATTACAGTTTTACTAATGTGCTTTGGGACATTTACTATTTTTATACATTTCTTCCATGATTATTGGCCATTTTTCTATATATTGTGGCAAACCCAGAAATGAAGGCACATGTAAATATCCTGGCATCTTTAGGGGAAAGCTAAATCTCTTCCTAGGCAAAGTTAAAAGTGAATTAATCTTAATTACAAGTATCATGATGTACCACTCTAAAGAACTTGGTACTGGAAGGTGGAAATACTCATCCTGGATCTGTTTCTTCCCTCTTGTGTGGAAATGGACAAGTTGTTTTACTCCCACATAAAATTATGATCTTTGAAGTATCTTCAAGCTTTAGGATTCTCCGGTAGGATATTTCATAATATGAATTAATCTAGTTAAATTTCTATATAAGATTTATACTCAGTTTGTCAACATCTACAAAAAAGCCTGCTGGGATTTTCTGTGAGATTATGTTCAATTTATAGAAAAATCTGGGAAGAATTGGCATTTGAACATGCTATACGTCTACATTTATTTAGGTCTTCTTTAATTACTCTCAGGAATGTTTCATAATTTTCAGTGTTTAGTTCTTACCCATATTTTGTTAAATTTATCCATAAGTATTTCATGTCTTCTGATGTGGATGGTATTTTAAAATTTCATTTCCATATTGTTTGCTACCAGTAGAAATAGGCTTGATTTTTGTATATTGACCTTGTATCCTACAAGCTATTAGTTTTAGTAGCTTTTTTTGTACATGACTTAGAGTTATCTAAATAGATGATCATATCTTCTATAAATAAAAAGTTTTACTTCATTTTCAATCTGCACGTATTTTATTTATTTCTTTTGCCTTATTATATTGGCTAGGACCTTTCTACAAAGTGGAATAGAAATGATGAGAGTTGACATCCTGGCTTTGTTTCTAATCTTAGGGAGAAAACATTTTTTACCATTAAATATGACATTAATCACATCTAGCACCTAAATCTTCATTACTAAATGTCATTCTCCAGTAAAAAGAACCAAGGTTATTTGGAGAAGTAGTTGATCCCACAGCTGGGATGGGGAAAATAAAAGAAGAGCCCAAGGAATTTTGTGGTACCAGAAAATTAAAAAACGAAGGTAGATGGAAAAAGGTGCATGTTTGTACGACACAGGAGCCAACCTTAAATAATTCCCAGTGGTGAAAGCTGGGACAATTTCAGTAGCAAAACAAATATTGTATATGACCAAAAAGATAAGATACATATCCATGAGTCTATACTGCAGAAATTAATGATTGAACAAATAGATAAAATATTGAGAACAGACATGTCTTCATTGTAGGTGAATTCCGGTTAATAAATGTAGAAGGAATCAGGGAAATAGAAAATTACCATTAAAACACCAGAGTGTTTTACCATTACCATTAAAACACCAGAGTAAAAACACCTGTATGCAAGATGGTAATTAAAATTACCATTAAAACACCAGAGTAAAAACACCTGTATGCAAGATTCACCAATGAATGTTAAAATTAGTGGGCAAAAGTTTAAGAAGGAGGATATTTGCATGGTGTCAACATATCTTTCCCCAAATACTTATTTACAAAGATTAAACGAGTAATTTTACAGTAAAAAGCCCTGGCAAACACTGTCTTAAACCAAGTGATCAAGATTAATATCACCAGTAATAAGACACTGAAATCATTATAACCCATGATATGATGCCCTGAGAAGGCTGTATCACTTTTGTACTATATTCCCTCAAAATGCATAACCTCAGTATAATCATGAGAAAACCTAAGAAACCCTCAAAAGTGTCAACTTCATGAAAGGCAAGGAATGATTGTGAAACTTTCACAGATTGGAAAAGACTAAGGTGACATGATGACTAAATTCAATGTGGGATTCTAGATTGGATCTTGGAATAGAAAAGGGCCATAAGTGGAAAAACTGGTGAAATGTAAATAAATTTGGTAGTTAATACTTTTGTACCAATTTAATTTCTTAGTTTTGATAACTGTACTATGGCTATATAAACTATTAGCATCAGGGGAAGGTGTGTAAAGGGTATATGGGAACTGTTTGTACTATTTTTCTAAGTCTTTTCTAAGCCTAAAATTATTTCAGTATAACAAGTTATAAAACTTTGATCTAAGTGTAGGGTTTTTTTTTTTTTTTCTTGTGGTACGCGGGCTTCTCCCTGTTGTGGCCTCTCCCGTTGCGGAACACAGGCTCCGTACGCACAGGCTCCGGATGTTCAGGCCCAACAGGCATGGCTCAGGGGCCCAGCCGCTCCTCGGCATGCGAGATGCGGGATGCGGGATCCTCCCAGACCGGGGCACGAACCCGCATCCCCTGCATCGGTAGGCCGACTCTCAACCACTGCACCACCAGGGAAGCCCTAAGTGTAGGGTTTTTAATACCTCCTTTATTGGGTTGAGGAAGTTCCTTCCATTCCTAGTACGGTAATAGTTTTTATCATGAATAAGTGTTGAATTTTATTAAAAGTTTTTTGCATCTATTGTAATGATCATATGGTTTTTCTCCTTTATATTCTGTTAAAATGGTGAATTGTATTGATTGTTTTTCTAATGTTAAATGAACCTTCTATTCCTGGGGAAAAATCTGCTTACTTATGATATCCTTATTATGTATTGCTAGATTTGATACAATGTGTTTTTTAAAGGATTCTTTGCATGCTTAAATCATGCATGATACTGAGGCGTCATCTTCTTTTCTTAGAATGTCTTTGTATGGTTTTCATTTCAGGATCATGTTTACCTTTTTAAAATGAGGTGGGAAGTATGCCCTCCTCTTCACTTGTATGGAATTGTTTCTGTAGAATTTATATTAAATGTTCCTTAAATCTTTGGTAGAATTTACCAGTAAAGCCCCTTGGGCCTAGAGTTTTCTCACTGTTGGGAGGTTTGTAACCATGAACTTAATTATTGAATAGTTAAGGGACTCTTCTGTTTATCTGTTTTTTCTTGATTGAGTTTTGGTATTTTATGGCTTTCAAGGAATTTGTCACCTAGGTTTGCTAATTTATTGGCTTAAAAATGTTTGCAATGGGGGCTTCCCTGGTGGCGCAGTGGTTGAGAGTCTGCCTGCCGATGCAGTCTGACTGCGGATTCGTGCCCCGGTCTGGGAAGATCCCACATGCCGCAGAGCGGCTGGGCCCGTGAGCCATGGCCGCTGAGCCTGCGCATCCGGAGCCTGTGCTCCGCAACGGGAGAGGCCACAGCAGTGAGAGGCCCGCATACCGCAAATAAATATAAATAAATTAATTAATTAAATGTTTGCAATATTCTCTTTATATCTTTACGGTGTTTGTTGTATATATAGTGATGACTTCTTTTATTCCTGATATTGGTATATTGTTTTTCTGTGTTCAAAGTCATTAATTCTCATCTTTATTATTTCTTTATTCTGCTTCTTTTGAGTTGATGTTGCTTTTCTTTATCTTCTTAGGAGGAAGCTAAGATTATTGGCTTGAGACCTTTCTCTTTTTCTAACATAAGCACTTAATGCTATGTTTCTATCTAAGGACAGTTAGCCATGCTTTGCGAGTTTTGATATGTTGTGTTTTCATTTCAAAATATTTTTAGTTCCTCTTGTGATTCCTTCTTAACTCAGGGATTATTCAGGAGAGTGTTGTTGACAATTTCCAAATATATAGATTTTTTAGACATCTTTGTTATTGATTCCTACTTATCCATGGTTGGAAAACATATTTCATATGATATTAATCCTTTAAAATTTATTGAGATTTGTTTTATGGTCGATAAAGTGGTTTATCTTGGTGTATGTTTCATACACACTTGAAAAAGATGTGTATTCTACTTACATTGCATAAAATATTCTACCAGTATCCATTTGGTCAAGATGATTGACAGTGTTATGTCTCCTACTGATTTTATGTCTACTTGTTCTATCAGTTATTGAAAAAGGATCATTGAAGTCTTTAGCTGTAATTGTGGATTTGCCTGTTTCTCTTTTTAGATCTGCTTCTTGAATTTTGAAGCTTCATTGTTAGCTGTATACATAGCAATTTAGGATTGCTATGTCTTCTTGGTGAATCTACCCCTTTTTCATTATGAATGTTCTTTTATATTCATAGCATTAATCTTTGTTTTGAAATCTACTTTGTCTGACATTAATATAAGTTCTCCAGCTTTCTTTTGAATTTGTATATTTTTCCCATCTTGTTATTTTTAACCTGTATCATTATATTTAAGTGTATTTTCTCTTAGACATGATATAGTTGACTCTTGCTTTTTTTTTTGTTTTTTGGATTTTAATGTATGAGGATTTTATTTACAACGTTATTAACAACAACAACAAAGAAATTAAACATAGGTTACTGCAACTGATCCTGTGAGATTTAAGAAGTTCCATTTTAAATTGCCATCAAATTGTCCAAAGATATACAATGCTAAATCTGTGGTTTTCTTTATGAATGACAGTGCTCATATTTTAGGCAGTCCTTTTTTTTTTTTTTAATAAATTTATTTACTTTTGGCTGCCTTGGGTCTTCGTTGCTGCACGTGGACTTTCTCTAGTTGTGGTGAGCAGGGGCTACTCTTTGTTGCGGTGCGCAGGCTTCTCATTGCAGTGGCTTCTCTTGTTGCGGAGCACAGGCTCTAGGCTCACAGGCTTCAGTAATTATGGCTCGCGGGCTCTAGAGTGCAGGCTCAGTAGTTGTGGCACATGGCCTTTGTTGCTCCGAGGCATGTGGGATCTTCCCAGCCAGGGCTCGAACCCGTATCCCCTGCATTGGTAGGTGGATTCTTAACCACTGCGCCACCAGGGAAGCCCTAGACAGTCTTTTAAACATATAAATACAAAAGAAATGAAATCACTCGTTAAAAACTTTGTTAAATGAAGGGTATTTTAAATTTACATTTATGTTGTCCTTGTAATAATACATGCCCGGAGAAAATCAGGAGCTTGAAGGGCAATTACACTTCCTACCTGAGTGGACAGTTAGAACAATCGATCATTTCCAGTTTATCATGAACTACTCTGAACTTACTATGAGATGTAGCCAAAGTCAGAATATAGGAGTTAGGGAGAATATTCCTTTTTTGGAGGCAAGTAAGCCCACCAGAATCAGCATGGAAAATAAGCATCCTATTGAAGAATTCTAGGTGGAAAAATTAATGTAGTCAATTTCAACCATGCTGAGCTGGCTTAATTTTTTCATTGACTTGTATGATGTCATTCTTCTAAATCAAGTGTGTTTAAGTTCTTTTAGATCATCCACATCTTCCCCAAAAAAGGTTTTCATCAATAGGAACAGCATCGATGGCTCCATTTTTCTGTCCCTTCCCTTCATTGTCTTCTTCCAGATCACTTCTTTTGCCATTTTTAGCCCTACCTCTGTAAGCTTTGCTTAATTTGTTTTATCTCTTTCTGAAGTATGTGTGCTGAAATCTTTCAAGACTGGCTACAGTAATACCTGTTTCATCTACATCGCTCATTGAATCATCAGCCTCATCTCCACCTGTTCCCTGGGTGTAACAGGTATCGTCTGCTTCCTCCTCATTATCATCAGCTCAGGATGAAATTCAAACATCTCACAACTACTGAAAACTAGTGCCTACCCCGCTTTGAAGTCTGCTTTCCTTCTTTGCATTTCTTGATTAACTTTATCAATCTCTTCTTGTTTTTTCCTTGCATATAAGAAAAGTTTCTGGAGTTATTTTGGCAGCATTTGGACCTAGGGCAGAACACTTTTTCAATTAGATCTTCTAATGAAATTCTCTGTTCTTTCTCTACTTTCTTTTTATAAAAGATAAAAATATACAATACAATATAAATACAATACAATACAAATCCAGGAGGAAGTGCATCATGATACATGCAAATATCTCCCCCTCCATGGCATATCCAAAGCCAGCCATATTTGTTGTTTTCAGTAGCTTCAAAGAAATGTCTGCACACTAACAGTTTTGGAGTTTTTCTTTTCTGCCTCACTGTGCTTGTTACTCACTTCTTCCAGTTTTTCTCTCATCCCTATTAACTGTAGTATACTTTTCAAGTTCTTCACTGCTTGCATCACATTTTCTCACCACAGTCAAGTCATGAGAGAACTTATACTTATCTCCTTTAGTGCTCTGCCCATGCACGTACCACAGATTTAGGATCTGCACCTTTACTTAGTTTTTGAGCAGCAACTACAGGTTTGAATAGTTCATTTAGCTCTTGCAATTCTTACTTCTTGTCATCTTTCTTCAGTTTCTCTTTGGCTTCCCTTTATGCTACCTGATGTGGATTTTGTTGACCAAATTGAACTTGATGAGTGACAGCCTTGATAAACTTTTGTTGCTTGGCTCCTTTCTTGTTCTTTAGACCAAAAGCTTTGTCTCCAATAATCTTCTTTTTCTACTCCACTTTTTTGCTTCCCCCAGCCTGAGCAGGTTTCTTGGTTGGGGGGGCAGGGGGCATTGTGGAGACAGTTGACACCAGCCAGACTTCAGCACAGTTGTATACCATCAGAGGATCTGGACCCATGGCAGGAAGAGGAAGATGAACACACAACCACCTTAGTCGCTAAACCATACCTTGATTTTTTCTTATTCATTAGATAGTATATGACTTTTAATGGAATGTGCAGCCCATTTTTATTTAATTCAATTATCGACATAGTTGGGTTGAAATCTGCCATCTTGCAGTTTGTTTTTATTTGTTTCTTTATCTGCCTTCTTTTGGATTTATTGACTATTTTTATGATTCCATTTTATCTGAGCTATTGTGTCATTAGCTATACTCCTTTGTTTTCTTCTCTTGAGATTGTTTTAGAGTTTTCCGTGTATATGCTTAACTTATCACACTGTACCTTCAGTTAATATTATAAACATATCACTTTCAATAGCATATTTCTGTTTCCCCTTCCATTCTTTATGCTATCATTTTCATGTATTTTACTTTCATATGTTATAAACATCACAATACATCATAAATTCTCTTTAGCTTTAGACAATTATGTTTTAATGTGCTGAAGAATGCTTTATATTTACAACTAGTAGCACTCACCATTCCTTTATGTAGATCCATGCTTCCATCTGGTATCGTTTTTTGTTTTCTTTTGTTTTTTTCTTCTTCATTGTTTTTCTTTAGCCTTTACTCTAAAGCTCATTTAGCTCCATGTCTTAGACATGATCCCCCTAATTTGGAAATATTTATGGAAAAAAGAATGCATTTGAAGGAAATATAGGCTTGGAATTGATGGGAATGTGACATTTCAGAGGGGAGACCAATGTAAGAAGAAATAAAGTCGTTATGATTGAAGTGCATGAAATAATTCTGAAGCTGGAAAGAACCAGAAGTTTATGGTAGATGCAAAAAATGGAGAAGTGAGCCTGTTAATTTGGTATTGTTTCTTGAAAATTTAGCTCATGTTTGATTGATCCACCTACTTACCAGAATTATAAATCCTGAAGTAGGGGAATGACATAAGATGATTGGACCTTTTCAAGTTTGTTGGTATAGACTTTTAGGCAGAAGAGTTTGGAAAAGAGAATCTCATTTAGAGACTGCTGCAATGATACAAGTGTTAAGCGGTAGAGTCCAATGAAACAGAATAAAGACAATGAGGAAGGAAAAGGAAATTCCGTAAATTCTATAGATATTTTAAAGAAGTAAGAATTAGTAATCTAGTCTGACAATCCTGGGGAAATGGGGGAGGATTATTGCTGGTTTTGGTAATAATTTAATTTTAAATGGAATTATCTCAGAGCTAGAAATACAGCACTAACATTTGGAAATGAGAGCAAGAATCAATAAGGAAATTCAATTAAAGTTGTGGGAATGGATTTCCTCTACAAAAAGGAGAGGAATGAGAAAATAAATGGGAAAGGGGAGGAGATTTAGGGAGAGAGACACGGGGAGGGAAGGTATGAGAACACTGAGAGCTATGACTGAGTATTAAAAAATATCTGTGGTCAGGAATGGGAGTTGGTTTGAGGACACATTTTTGTAAGGTGTGTCAAGGTCCTTTGTGAAGTATTATTTAAAAAGTTGCAGTGGCACTTTTCTGACTGAATCACGGCTCTCTATTTTCTGGTTGAAAAACTCAGCATGAGAAGTTTGGTGGTTGATGGCAGTCATGCCAATGTTAGTGATTGTTATTGTTTTCATAAGTAAAGCAAGGTTAGACAAGTATAACATGAACACTAACAGAGAAGAGAGAGAAGCTAAAAAGATGCTTCTAGGTAGCTTCATGTTGATATTCTTCTTATCCTACTCAAATGGTGGTTCAGTCTAAAACTTCAGGTCAAAGAAAGATGAGCCACAAATATCTACCAAATGTTCTGACAGTTTAACTTTAAAATTACTCTCTTCTGTTGATTGTGAGGCATTGCACTGAGGATATAAAAGAACACAGACAGCTGTCAAAACCAACGTTAGTTGTGATATGAAATGCAAATGGTTTAAGCTGTAAAAGCCCTCAAGTAGGTTAAAAACAAAATATAACTAGATGTTCTGTACAAGAATCTCACCTAAAACAATATTACACAGAAAAGTGGAAAAAATAAGAGGATGAATAGAAGTTTAACAGTCAAATGTCACAAAAAGTAAACAGAGACAATTATAATTTTGAGCTAAGTAGATTTCAACACATAAATATTAAACGGGAGAAGTCAATTTTGGCATAATGAACAATAGCATGATCTCCAACATAAAAAGTAAAATTTTTGCACCAAATAGCATTTATGTGCACAAAACACTATTAGAAATGCCAGAAGCCCTGATAGAAATGCAGTTTCTTTCTTAATGTGGCAGATGTTCATCAACTTTTTGATCTTTTGAAAGAGCCAGCTTGTGATTTTGGTGATTTTCTCTATCAGTTTTCAATTTTCAAATTTATGGATTTATGCTCTCATCTTTATTTATTTTCTTCTCCTTATTTCAGATTTTATTTGCTCTTCTATTTCTGGTTTCCTAAACTGGAAGTGTAGATTATTGCTTTTAGATCTTTCTTTTCAAATGTATGATTCAATGCTATATGTTTTCCTATATATACTGTTTTTACTGCATCCCACAAATTTTGATAAGTTGTATTTTCTTTTTTTTTTTCTTTTGCTGTATGTTGTGGCCTCTCCTGTTGCGGGGCACAGGCTCCAGACACGCAGGCTCAGCGGCCATGGCTCACGGGCCTAGCTGCTCCGCGGCATGTGGGATCTTCCTGGACTGGGGCACGAACCCGTGTCCCCTGCATTGGGAGGCGGACTCTCAACCACTGCGCCACCAGGGAAACCCATATTTTCATTTTTATTTGGTTAAAATATATTTAAATTTTTCTTAAGACATCTTATTTGACCTATATGCTATTTAGAACTATATTATTTAATCTCTAAGTATTTGGAATTTTTCCAGATATCTTTAACTTATTGATTGCCAATTTAATTCTATTGTGGTTTGAGAGCATACCTTTGTATGATTTCTGTTCTTTTAAAATTTTTAAGGTGTGTTTTATGGCCTAGAATATGGTTTGTCTTGGTGAATGTTCTGTGAGCTTAAGAAGAATGTGTATTGCTACTGTTGTTGGAGAAGGTAGTCTATAAATATCAATTAGATCCAGTTGGCTGATGGTGCTTTTCAGTCCTTACTAATTTTCTGCCTGCTGGATCTGTCAATTACTGATAAAGGGATGTTAAATTCTCCAACTGTAATAATGAATTAATCTATTTCTCCTTGAGGTTCTATCAGTTTTTGTCCATTGTATTTTGAAACTCTCTTGTTACATGTGTACACATTAAGCATTGTTACGTCTTTTTGGAGAATTAACCCCTTTATCATTATGTAATGTCTTTTTTTTTTTTTTTTTTTTTTGTGGTACGCGGGCCTCTCACTGCTGTGGCCTCTCCCGTTGTGGAGCACAGGCTCCGGACGCGCAGGCCCAACGGCCATGGCCCACGGGCCCAGCCGCTCCGCGGCACGTGGGATCTTCGCGGACCGGGGCACGAACCCGTGTCCCCTGCATCGGCGGGCGGACCCCTAACCACTGCGCAACCAGGGAAGCCCTGTAATGTCTCTTTTAATCTGTGATAATTTTCATTACTCTGAAGTCGGCTGTGTCTGAAATTAATATAGCTACTCCAGCTTTCTTTTGATAAGTGTTACCATGGTTTCCCTTACTTATTTTTTAACCTGCAATTAATGCAATCTTAGATCACATTAGGTTTTTTTTAATCAAAGTACAGTTGATTTACAATATCCTGTTAGCTTCAGGTGTACAGCCCAGCAATTTATTTATACATATGTATATTTTTTTTGTCTTCAGATACTCTTCCCTTATAGGTTATTACGAAGTATTGAGTATAGTTCCCTGTGCTATACAGTAGATTCTTGTTGGTTATCTATTTTATATACAGTAGTGTTAATGCCAACCTCATAATTTATCTCTCCCCCCACCCCCTTTTCCCTTTGGTAACCATAAGTTTGTTTTCTATGTCTGTGAGTGTCTTTCTGTTTTGGAAATACCAGTTTTGGAGATAAGTTCATTTGTAACTTTTTTTTTTTAGGTTCCACATATAAGCGATATCATATGATATTTATCTTTCACTGTCTGGCTTGCGTTACTTCACTTAGTGTGATAATCTCTAGGTCCATCTATATTGCTGCAAATGGCATTATTTCATTCTTTTTTATGGCTGAGCAATATTCCATTGTATATGTATACACCACATCTTCTTTATCCATTCATCTGTCGATGGACGTTCAGGTTGCTTTCATGTCTTGTCTATTGTGAATAGTGATGCTATGAACCTCATGTATCTTTTTGAATTATGACTTTCTCTGGATATATGCCTGGGAATGGGATTGCAGGATCATATGGTAGCTCTATTTTTAGTTTTTTAAGAAGCCTCCATACTGTTCTCCATAGTGGCTGTACCAATTTACATTCCTGCCAACAGTGAAGAAGGGTTCCTTTTTTTCCACACCCTCTCCAGCATTTATTATTTGTAGACTTTTTGATGCTGGCCATTTTGAGCAGTGTGAGGTGGTACCTCACTGTAGTTTTGATTTGCATTTCTCTAATGATTAGTGATGTTGAGCATCTTTTCATGTGCCTTTTGGCCATCTGTATGTCTTCTTTGGACAGCTACATGTAAAAGAATTAAATTAGAACATTCTCTAACACCATACACAAAAATAAACTCAAACTGGATTAAAGGCCTAAATGTAAGACCAGATACTATAAAAATCCTAGAGGAAAACATAGGCAGCACACTGTTTGAGCAATATGCTTTTGGATTAATCTCCTAGAGTAATGGAAAAAATAATAATAAACAAATGGGACCTAATTAAACTTAAAAGGTTTTGCACAGCAAAGGATACCATACACAAAACGAAAAGGCAACCTGCAAAATGGGAGAAAATATTTGCAAATGATATGACTGGCAAGGGATTAATCTCCAAAATGTACAAACGGCTCATGTAGTTCAATATCAAAAAACAAACAACCCCATCAAAAAATGGGCAGAAGATTTAAATAGGTATCCCCTCACTTTTAATCTCTTTGTGTCTTTATATTTAAAGTGGATTTCTTGTAGATAACATATGGTTGGGTCTTGTTTTTTTATTCTCTCTGATGGTCTTTGTCTTTTAGTTGTTTTTAGACATTGACATTTAAAGTGATATTGACATAGTTGAATTAATATCTGTTCATTGAATTAATAGTTGAATTTATTTTCTATTCATTATCCTGTTCTTTGTATCTTCTTTTCTTTTCCACTTTTTACTTTTTTTCTGACTTGCCTGGTTTTAAGGGAGCGTTTTCTAAGACTGCATTTTTCCTTCTCTCTTAACTTATCCTTTACACTTCTTTTAAATTTTTTTAGTGCTTGACCTTAGAGTTTGCAGTCTATATTTATAACTAATTCTAGGCCTTTTTCAAATAATACTATACCACTTCATGGATAGCATAAGTTCCTTATAATATTGCTGTCATTAATGTCATTTGTCCATAACCTGGAATTATTGTATATATTGTTGCATTACTATTTTGAACAAACTTTTTTTTTTGGCTGCGTTATGCAGCTGCAGGCTCTTAGTTCCCTGACCAGGGATCGAACGCGTGCTCCCTGCATTGGGAGCATGGAGTCTTAACCAATGGACCACCAGGGAAGTCCCATAACAAACTTATTTTTTTTTCTATTGGAGTATGGTTGCTTTACAATATTGTGTTAGTTTATACTTTACAGCAAAGTGAATCAGCTATGTGTAAATATATCCCCTCTTTTTTGGATTTCCTTCTCATTTAGGTCACCACAGAGCATTGAGTAGAGTTCCCTGTGCTATTCAGTAGGTTCTCATTAGTTATCTATTTTATACATAGTATCAATAGTGTATATATGTCAATCCCAATCTCCCAATTTGTCCAACCCTCCCTTTCCCCCTTGGTATCTATACGTTTTTTCTGTACGTCTGTGTCTCTATTTCTGCTTTGTAAATAAGATCATCTATACCAATTTTTTCAGATTCCACATATATGCATTAATATACAATATTTGTTTTTCTCTTTCTGACTTACTTCACTCTGTACGACAGTCTCTAGGTCCATTCATGTCTCTACAAATGACCCAATTTCGTTCCTTTTTATGGCCGAGTAATATTCCATTGTATATATGTACCACATCTTCTTTATCCATTCCTCTATTAATGGACATTTAGGTTGCTTCCACGTCCTGGCTGTTATAAATAGTACTGCAGAGAACCTTGGGATGCATGTGTCTTTTTGAATTGTGGTTTTCTCAGGATATATGCCCAATAGTGGGATCACTAGGTCATATGGTAATTCTATTTTTAGTTTTTTAAGAACCTCCATACTGTTCTTCATAATGGCTGTATCAATTTACATTCCCACCAACAATGCATGAGGGTTTTCCTTATCTCCACACCCTCTCCAGCATTTATTGTTTGTAGATTTTTTGATAATGGCCATTCTGACTGATGTGAGGTGATACCTCATTTTAATTTTGATTTGCATTTCTCTAATAATTAATGTTGAGCATATTTTCATGTGTTTGTTGGCCATCCATATGTCTTCTTTGGAGAAATGTCTATTTAGGTCTTCCATCCATTTTTTGATTGGGTTGTTTGTTTTTTTGATATTGAGCTGTTTATATATTTTGGAGATTAATCCCTTGTTGGTTGCTTCGCCAGCTATATGTAAAAGAATGAAATTAGAGCACTCCCTAATACCATACACAAAAATAAACTCAAAATGAACAAACTTTTGTCTAATTATTTTAATTAAGAATATGGAAAAAAATATTTAATCTTCGTGTATTCCTTCTTTAATACACTTCCTTTCTTTATGTAAATCTAAGTTTCTGATCTATATCATTTGCCTTCTTTTTGATGAATTTCTTTTAACAGTTTTTGCAAGGTAGGTCTCCTGGTGACAAATTGCCTCAGTTTTTTGTCTGGGAATGTCTTTATTTTTCCTTATTTTTGAAGGATAATTTTGCTCTATACAGAATTCTAGGTTGATGCTTTTGTCTTTCAACACTACATATTTCACTCCATTTTTTCATTGCTTGCAAGGTTACTGAAGAGAAACTCAATGTAATTCTTAACTTTCACCTTTATAGATAAAGTTTTTTGCTGTGTGTGTGCGCGTGTGCACGTGCACTCACCCACTTCTGCCTTCTCTGAAGATTTTATCTTTGTCTTTGATTTTCTTCAGTTTAAATGGCTATACCTATGGCTAAGTGTAGATTTGGGGGTACTTGTCTTGACTGATATTCTCTGAACTTCCAGGACCTATAGTATGGTGCCTAGCACTAATTTTGGAATACTGTTATTGCTTCAAATATTTCTTTTGTTCCATTCTCTCTCTCTTCTTCTTATATTCCCATTACACGTACATTACATCTTTTATAATTGTCTCACAATTTTTGGATATTCTGTTCTTTTTTATTCTTTTTTCTCTTTGCATTTCAATTTTGAAAGTTTCTATTAACATTTCTTCAAGCTCACTGATTCTGTCCTTGGCTGTGTTCTGATTGGTGAGGCTATCAAAAGTGTTCTTAATTTCTGTGATGGTGTTTTTGATTGCTAGCATTTCCTTTGATGCTTTCTTAGAGATTCCATTTATCTACTTATATTATCCATCTGTTCTTGCATATAGTCAACTTTTTCTACTAAAGCCTTTAATATATTGATCATAGCTGCTTCAAATTCCTAGTCTCATAATTTCAACATCTCTCTCTGCCATATTTGAGGCTTTCTCTGTATCTTGAAAATATATTTTTAATCTTTTAATATGTCTTATAATTTTTTGTTGAAAGTCAGACATTAGGTACTGAGTAAAAGAAACCAAGGAAACTGAGCTAAATAGGTCTTTAGTGGAGGGTTTATGTGTATGTCACTAGTTTATTGGGTTTCAATGTACTTAATACTTTTGGTACCTTTCTTTTTTTTAGGAGGTAGTCTACATAGATGATCATGTCATCCATTTCCAACTTGTATGCCTTTTATTTCTTCTTTTTCTTACCTTATTGCATTGACTAGGATCTCCAGAACAATGTTGTATAGAGATGGTGAGAACAGACATTTAATTATTACTAATTTGGGGGAGATAGAATTTGCATTTCCCCTTCTGATTATGATATTAGCTGTAGGTTTTTTTATGCATGCCATCTCTCAGCTTGACAAAATTATCTGCTGTTTCTATTTCATGAACATTTTTGTTATGAATAAATGCTGGATTTCATCGAATGCTTTTTTTCTGCATTCATTGAGATAACTATGTGATGTTTCTACCTTAGTTTATTAATACATTGACTCACATTGATTGATTTTCACTTGCATGCCTAGGATAAACCTCTAAACAATCATGGTATGTTATCTTTTTTATATATTGCTAGATTGTTTCAGTATTTTGTTAAGAATTTTGCATTTATAGTCATAGGAAATATTGGACTATATTTTTCTTTTCATGTACTATCTGGTTTTAGAATCAGGATAATGCTGGACACCAGAAATAAGTGGTGTTCCCTCTTCTATTTTATGGAAAAGTTTGCATGGAATTGCCCTTATTTCTTCTTTAAATGTTGACAGAATGTCCTGTGAAGCCATCTGAGCCTAGAGTAAAGAAATTCAATTTATTTAGTGGATATACGGTACCTCTTATTATCTGTTTCTTTTCAGTGAGGTTTTATAGTTTATCTGTGTTTCAAGGTATTTAAAAATTTTTGTCTAATTGTTGAATTCACTGGCATTAAGTTGATGCATTATTTTCTTTATTTTTTTCTATTCCTTTTACCTTGTTTTATAAGCTCTTCCTTTTAGCCAATTACATTGAAAACTTACTAGATTTGAAACCTTTCTTTTATAATATGAGCTTGTAGTGCTGTATTTTTACTACCTCTAAGCACTGCCCTAGCTGCATCATGTAAGTTTTGTTATGTCATTTTATGATTTAATTTTTATTTCAAAATGCTTTCTAATTTTCCTTGTGATTCCTTCTGTGACCCTATGGTTTACTGAAGTGTGTTGTTTGATTTACAATATTTGGAGATTTTTTAGTTATCTTTCTGTTTACATCTCTAGTCTAATTTTGTTGTTGTTAAGGAACATATTTCGTATAATTTTAAATAATTTAAATCCATTGAGATTTGTTTAATGAAGAAAATATGGTTTATGTTGATGAGTGTTTCATGTGCATTTGAAATAATGTGTATTCTTCTCTTGTTATATACAGTGTTCTATAAATGTCAATTAGATCAAGTGGGTTAATAGTTTTAAGTATTCTACATCCTTACTGATTGTTTGCCAGCTTGCTTTTATCAATTACTAAGAGAGGATAAGTAAAATCCTGAACAATAATTGTGGTGTTGACTAATTCTCTTTCAGTTCTATCACTTTTTCTTTACTTTAAACTTAAAGTTCTGTTCTTAGGTGCACCCAGATTTAATACTGTTATATCTTCATGAAGTGAATTTCATCACTTCATCTAGGTTAGCCAATTTTTGGCATAAAGATTAGAGTGGATATACATGCAATAGACAAATAGACAATAGAAAAACAATAAAGTCAATAAAACCAAAAATAGTTCATTGTTTGAAAAGATCAACAAAATTGACAAACTTTTAAGTAGATTGACTAAGAAAAAGAAAAAGCAGATATTAAAATCACAAGTGAAAAACATTACTACTGACTTTATAGAAATGAAAAGAATTATGAGAATAATATGAACACCTGTACACTAATAAAGTGGGTAACCTATATGTATTGGAAAAATTCCTAAAAACGTACAACCTGCCAAAACTACTCAAGTAGAAATAGAAATTTTGAATAGACCTAAAACTAATAAGAACTAATAAGAACAAAGTAAACAAAAAATCAATAAAGAAAAGCCCTAGACCAGATAGCTTCACTAGAGAATTCTTCAAACATTTAAAGGAGAAATAATGCCAATCCTTCTCAAACTATTCCAAGAAACTGAAGAGGAGTGAGTACTTCCTGACTCATTCTGTGAAGACAGCATTACCCTGATTCCAAAATCATGCAAAGACACTGCAAGAAAACTGTACACCAATATTCCCAGTTAATACACATGCAAAAATTCTCAACCAAACACTAACAAACCAATCAGCAGCATATTAAAAGGATTATACATCATGATGAAGTGAGTTGTATGCCAGGAATGCAAAGATTCATAATACTAAAATCAATCAATGTAATACCCTACTTCAACAGAATAAAGAAAAAACCCATGTGATTTCAGCTGGTGCAGAAAAAGCATTTGACAAAATTCAGCACTCTTTCATGGTAAAAGAAACAAAACAAAACAAAAAACCCATACTCAGAAAAATAGAAATAGAAGGAAACTTCCTCATCATAATAAAGGCCATGTATGAACCCACAGGTCACACACTTTATGATGAAAGTCTGAAAGCTTTTCCCCAAAGATAAGGAAGAAGACAAAGATTCCTACCTTCAGCATTTCATTTCAACATAGTACTAGAAGTTGTCAGAATGTTTAGAAAGAACAGGAAATAAAATGCAATCAAATGGGAAAGGAAGTAGTAAAACTATCTCTGTTAACAGATGACATGATCTTATATGTAGAAAACACTAAGGAATACAGACACACACCAAAAAACCTCTTAAAGCTAATGAAAAATCCAGCAAAGTTGCAGATACAAAATCACACACAAAATACATTATATTTCTACACATTAGCTATATCTGAAAAGTAAATTAAGAAAACAATTCCATAGAAAATAGCATCAAAAAGAATAAAATATTTAGGAATAAATATAATTAGGTAGATGTAAAATTTATATGCTGCAAACTACAAAACATTGCTTAAATAAATTAGACATAAATAATTGGAAAGACATCCCATGTTTGTGGGTTGGAAACTTAATATTGTTGAGATGATAATTACTGGTCAAAGTGGATGTTATTGATTCAGTGAAATCCTTATGAAATGGTCATATAAAATAATTTTAATATACTTCTGAATTCATTTTGCTGATACTTTATTGAGGATTTTTGCAGCAATGTTCATGGGATATCGGTCTGTAGTTTAGAATGTGCATTTCTTTTAAAACAACAAATCAAACCTCAGTAGAACAAAGGAACTACAATATAGCTCTGATCATATTCTGTGATCACATTGCAATAAAACTTGGAGCAATCAGCAAGGAAATACTTCTCTAAAACCCAAACGTTTAAAATAAACTTTAATATAATTCATGGATTACAAAATAGGCACGTTGGAAATCAGAAAATGTTTAGAACTGAATTACAATGAAAATTTGTGAAATGCAGCCAAAGAGGTTCTTCTTTTTTCCTTTTTTTTTTTTGTTTTTTGGCTACATCAGGTATTTGCTGCTGCACATGGGCTTTCTCTAGTTGCAGTGAGCGGGTCTACTCTTCACTGCAGTGCACAGGCTTCTCACTGCAGTGGATTCTCTTGTTCCGGAGCACGGGCTCTAGGCACACAGGCTTCAGCAGTTTTGGCATGCGGGCTTCAGTAGTTATGGCACGCGGGCTCAGTAGTTGTGGCTTGTGGACTCTAGAGTGCAGGCTCTCTAGTTGTGGTGCCTGGGCTTAGTTCCTCCACGGCATGTGAGATCTTCCCAGACCAGGGCTTGAACCCATCTCCCCTGCATTGGGAGGCGGATTCTTAACCATTGTGCCACCAGGGAGGTCAAAAGAGGTTCTTAAATACGTGTATTGTGTTGAGAGCGGACAACAGAAAAGAAAGGTCAAAAATTAATTAGTAAGTCTTCCAAATCAAATTAGGAGGGAAAAGAGCAGCAACAGAATAAACCCAGTGGAAGTGAGTAGATACAAATAATAAATACAAAAGTAAAAATGAATGAAATAGAAAACAAACATTTGAAAGGATCAAGAAAACAAAACTGCAGTTATGTAGAAGATTACAAAAGTAGACTAATCTCAAAGTTAATCAAGAAAAGTTAGACAGCACAAAAATATGTGAAATGGGGCACAACTACAATACAGTAGTTAAAATATGATGCAACTACAATGAAAGAATTACTTGACAATTTTTATAAAACTATAAATTATCAGCTGACTCAAGAAAAATGTGAAAACATCTATATCTAATCTTTAAATTAGTATACAATCTGTCATCTTTTCAACTTCAGTGTTTCCACCCAAATATAGAAATAACAAGTCAAGTCCACATGCCTTTTTTAGATAATCTTCATACAACAAAGAAAAGATAATTTCTATCATTAAAAATATTTTATACAATTTGTTCCTGAAGAAAAGGAGAAAAACATGTTATATGCATCTGAAATTTATGTTACAACCTTGATATCAAACCCTGACAAGGCTCATACAGCAGAAAAATTATTGCCCATTTATGAACATAGACTTAAATTATCCTAAGTAAAGTGTTAACCAGCTATTTCCAACAATGCATAAAATATTTACATTCTCATATTCATGTTGAATTTTTTCTAGAAATATGATTAGATTAAAAATGTTTTAATCTCAGTTAACTTATTTAGAAATTGTATAATCCACATGATCATCTCAATCTTTATACAAAATCTTTTCATGAAGATGAAGTTAGAAACTATTCATTATTTTAAAAAACACATTGAAAACACTTTTAGTAACCTTAGAAGTAAATAGTTTAAAAAAAATTTTTAACATCTTTATTGGAGTATAATTGCTTTACAATGTTATGTTAGTCTCTGCTGTATAACAAAGTGAATCAGCTATATGTATACATATATCCCCATATCCCCATTCTCTTGCGACTCCCTCCGACACTCCCTGTACCACCATTCAAGGTACTCAGAAAGCACTGAGCTGATCTCCCTGTGCTATGCAGCTGCTTCCCACTAGCTATTTTACAATTGGTTATATATATATATATATATATATATATATATATATATATATATATCAATGCCACTCTCTCACTTTGCCCCAGCTTACCCTTCCCCCTCTCCATGTCCTCAAGTCCATTCTCCATGGTTGCGTCTTTATTCCTGTCCTGCCCCTAGGTTCATCAGGACCATTTTGTTTTTTAGATTCCATATATATGTGTTAGCATATGGTATTTGTTTTTCTCTTTCTTACTTACTTCACTCTGTATGACAGACACTAGGTGCATCCACCTCACTACAAATAACTCAGTTTCGTTTCTTTTTCTGGCCCAGTAATATTCCATTGTATATGTGTGCCACATCATCTTTATCCATTCATCTGTCGATGGACACTTAGGTTGCTTCCATATCCTGGCTATTGTGAATAGTGCTGCAATGAACATTGTGGTACATGACTCTTTTTGAATTATGGTTTTCTCAGGGTATATGCCCAGTAGTGGGATTGCTGGGTCATATGGTAGTTCTATTTTTAGTTTTTTAAGGAAGCTCCATACTGTTCTCCATAGTGGCTGTACCAATACACATTCCCACCAACAGTGCAAGAGGGTTCCCTTTTCTCCACACCCTCCCCAGCATTTATTGTTTGTAGATTTTTTGATGATGGCCATTCTGACTGGTGTGAGGTGATGCCTCATTGTAGTTTTGATTTCCATTTCTCTAATGATTAATGATGTTGAGCATTCTTTCATGTGTTTGTTGGCAATCTGTATATCTTCTGCAGAGAAATGTCTGTTTAGGTCTTCTGCCCATTTTTGGATTGGGTTGTTTGTTTTTTTGATATTGAGCCCCATGAGCTGTTGTATATTTTGGAGATTAATCCTTTGTCGGTTGTTTCGTTTGCAAATATTTTCTCCCATTCTCAGGGTTGGCTTTTCATCTTGTTTATGGCTTCCTTTGCTGTGCAAAACCTTTTAAGTTTCATTAGGTCCCATTTGTTTATTTTTGTTTTTATTTCTATTTCTCTGGGAGGTGGGTCAAAAAGAATCTTGCTGTGATTTATGTCATAGAGTGTTCTCACTATGCTTTCCTTTAAGAGTTTTTATAGTGTCTGGCCTTATATTTAGGTCTTTAATCCATTTTGAGTTTATTTTGTATATGGCGTTAGGGAGTGTTCTAATTTCATTCTTGTACATGTAGCTGTCCAGTTTTCCCAGTACCATTTATTGAAGAGGCTGTCTTTTCTCAATTGTTTATTCTTGCCTTCTTTGTCAAAGATAAGGTGACCATATGTGTGTCGGTTTATCTCTGACCTTTCTATCGTGTTCCATTGATCTATATTTCTATTTTTGTGCCAGTACCATACTGTCTTGATTACTATAGCTTTGTAGTATAGTCTGAAGTCAGGGAGCCTAATTCTCCCAGCTCCGTTTTTCTTTCTCAAGTTTGCTTTGGCAATTCGGGGTCTTTTGTGTTTCCATACAAATTGTGAAATATTTTGTTCTAGTTCTGTTAAAAATGCCAGTGGTAGTTTGATAGGGATTGCCTTGAATCTCTAGATTGCTTTGGGTAATAGAGTCATTTTCACAATGTTGATTCTTCCAATCCAAGAACATGGTATATCTCTCCATCTGTTTGTATCATTATTAATTTTTTGATCAGTGTCTTATAATTTTCTGCATACCAGTCTTTTGTGTCCTTAGGTAGGTTTATTCCTAGGTATTTTATTCTTTTTGTTGCAGTGGTAAATGGGAGTGTTTCCTTAATTTCTCTTTCAGATTTTTCATCATTAGTGTATAGGAATGCAAGAGATTTCTGTGCATTAATGCTATATCCTGTTACTTTACTAAATTCATTGATTAGCTCTAGTAGTTTTCTGGTAGCATCTTCAGGATTCTCTAAGTATAGTATCATGTCATCTGCAAACAGGGACAGTTTTACTTCTTTTCTGATTTGGATTCCTTTTGTTTCTTTTTCTTCTCTGATTGCTATGGCTAAAACTTCTAAAACTATGTTGAATAACAGTGGTGAGAGAAGGAAACCTTGTCTTCTTCCTGATCTTAGAGGAAGTAGTTTCAGTTTTTCACCATTGAGAACAATGTTGGCTGTGGGTTTGTCATATAGGGCCTGTATTATGTTGAGGTAGGGTCCCTCTCTGCCTACCTTCTGGAGAGTTTTTATCGTAAATGGGTGCTGAATTTTATCGAAAGATTTTTCTGCATTTATTGAGATTATCATATGGTTTTTGTCCTTCAGTTTGTTAATATGGTATATCACATTGATTGATTTGCGTAGAGTGAAGAATCTTTGTATTCCTGGGATAAACACCACTTGATCATGGTGTATGATGTTTTTAATGTGCTGTTGGATTCTGTTTGCCAGTATTTTGTTGAGGATTTTTGCATCTGTGTTCATCGGTGATATGGGCCTGTAGTTTTCTTTTTTTCTGGCATCTTTGTCTGGTTTTGGTATCAGGGTGATGGTGGCCTTGTAGAATGAGTTTGGGAGTGTTCTTCTCTGTGCTATATTTTGGAAGCATTTGAGAAGGATAGGTGTTAACTCTTCTCTAAATGTTTCATAGAATTCGCCTGTGAAGCCATCTGGTCCTGCGCTTTTGTTTGTTGGAAGATTTTTAATCACAGTTTCTATTTCAGTGCTTGTGATTGGTCTGTTTGTACTTTCTATTTCTCCTTGCTTCAGTCTCAGAAGGTTGTGCTTTTCTAAGAATTTGTCCATTTCTTCCAGGTTGTCCATTTTATTGGCATAGAGTTGCTTGTAGTAATCTCTCATGATCCTTTGTATTTCTTCAGTGTCAGTTGCTACTTCTTTTTCATTTTTAATTCTGTTGATTTGAGTCTTCTTTTTTTTTTCGTCATGAGTCTGGCTAATGGTTTATCAAATTTGTTTAACTTCTCAAAGAACCAGCTTTTAATTTTATTAATGTTTGCTATTGTTTCCTTCATTTCTTTTTCATTTATTTCTGATCTGATATTTATGATTTCTTTCCTTCTGCTAACTCTGGGGTTTTTTGTTCTTCTTTCTCTAATTTCTTTAGGTGTAAGGTTAGGTTGTTTATTTGAGATGTTTCTTGTTTCTTGAGGTAGGATTGTATTGCTATATACTTTCCTCTTAGAACTGCTTTTGCTTCAACCCAGAGGTTTTGGGTCATTGTGTTTTCATTGTCATTTGTTTCTAGGCATTTTTTGATTTCCTCTTTGATTTCTTCAGTGATCTCTTGGATATTTAGTAGTGTATTGTTTAGCCTCCATGTGTTTGTAATTTTTACAGTTTATTTTTCTGTAATTTATACCTAGTCTCATAGCATTGTGGTCGGGAAACATACTTGATATGCTTTCAATTTTCTTAAATTTACCAAGGCTTAATTTGTGACCCAAGATATGATCTATCCTGGAGAATTACATGAGCACTTGAGAAGAAAGTGTATTCTGTTTTTTCTGAATGGGATGTCCTATAGATATCAGTTAAGTCCATCTTGTTTAATGTGTCATTTAAACCTTGTGTTTTCTTATTTATTTTCATTTTGGATGATCTGTCCATTGGTGAAAGTGGGGTGTTTAAGTCCCCTGCTATAATGTGTTACTGTTTATTTCCCCTTTTATGGCTGTTAGCATTTGCCTTATGTATTGAGGTGCTCCTATGTTGGGTGCATAAATATTTACAATTGTTATATCTTCTTCTTGTATTGATCCCTTGATAATTATGTAGTGTCCTTCTTTGTCTCTTTTAATAGTCTTTATTTTAAGTCTATGTTTTCTGATATGAGAATTGCTACACCAGCTTTCTTTTGATTTCCATTTGCATGGAGTGTCTTTTTCCATTCCCTCACTTTCAGTCTGTATGTGTCCCTCGGTCTGAAGTGGGTCTCTTGTAGACAGCATATATATGGGTCTTGTTTCTGTATCCATTTAGCCAGTCTGTGTCTTTTGGTTGGAGCATTTAACCCATTTACATTTAACGTATTTATTGATATATATGTTCCTATTACGATTTTCATAATTGTTTAGGGTTTGTTATTGTAGGTCTTTTCCCTCTCTTGTGTTTCCTGCCTAGCGAAGTTCCTTTAGCGTTTTTTGTAAAGCTGTTTGGTGGTGTTGAATTCTCTTAACTTTTGCTTGTTTGTAAAGGTTTTAATTTCTCCATTGAATCTGAATGAGATCCTTGCTGGGTAGAATAATCTTGGTTGTAGGTTTTTCCCTTTCATCACTTTAAATATGTCGTGCCAGTCCCTTCTGGCTTGCAGAGTTTCTGCTGAAACATCAGCTCTTAACCTTCTGGGGATTCCTTTGTATATTACTTGTTGCTTTTCTCTTACTGCTTTTAATATTTTTCCTTGTATTTAATTTCTGATAGTTTGATTAATATGTGTCTTGTCTTGTTTCTCCCTGTTGGTATCCTGTATGGGACTCTTGGCTTCCTGGACTCGTTTGACTAATACCTTTACCATTTTAGGGAAGTTTTCAACACAATCTCTTCAAATATTTTCTCAGACCCTTTTTTTTTTCTCTTCTTCTCCTGGGACCCCTATAATTCGAATGTTGTTGTGTTTGATGTTGTCCCAGAGGTCTCTGAGACTGTCCTCAATTCTTTTCATTCTTTTTTCTTTATTCTCCTCTGCAGTAGTTATTTCCACTATTTTATGTTCCTGGTCACTTATCCATTCTTCTGCCTCAGTTTTTCTGCTCTTGATTCCTGCCAGAGAACTTTTAATTTCATTTATTGTGTTGTTCATCATTTTTCCTTTGCTCTTTAGTTTTTCCAGGTCATTGTTAAATGTTTCTTTTATTTTCTACATTGTATTTTTGAGATTTTTTATCATCTTTACTATCATTACTCTGAATTCTTTTTCAGGTAGACTGCCTATTTCCTCTTCATTTGTTTGTTCTGGTGGGTTTTCATTTTGCTCCTTGATCTGCTGCACATTTCTCTGTCTTCTCATTTTGTTTAACTTACTGTGTTTGGGGTTTCCTTTTTGCAGGCTTCAGGTTCCTATTTCCCATTGTTTTTGCTGTTTGCTCCCTGTGGGTGAGGTTGGTTCAGTGCATTGTGTAGGCTTCCTGCTGGAGGGAACTGGTGCCTGCGTTTTGGTGGGTGGGGCTGGATCTTGTCTTTCTAGTGGGCACAACGTCCAGTGGTGTGTTTTGGGGTGTCTTTGAACTTAGTATGATTTTAAGCAGCCTCTCTGCTAATGAGTGTGGTTGTGTTCCTGTCTTGCTAGTTGTTTGACATGGGGCGTCCAACACTGGAGCTTTCTGGCCGTTGGGTGGAGCTGTGTCTTAGCATTGAGATTGAGATCTCTGGGAGATCTCTTGCCAATTGTTATTACATTTGACCGGGAGGTCTCTGTTGGTCCAGCGTCCTGAACTCAGCTCTCCCACCTCATAGGCTCAGGTCTGACACCAGGCCGGAACATCAAGACCCTGTCAGCCACACAACTCAGAAGAAAAGGGAGAAAAAAAAGAACAAAAATAAATAAAATTATTAAAATAATAATAAAATTTTTAAAAAGTAGAGAACAACCAAAGCAATAAACAAATCTACCAGTGATACCAAGTGCTAAAAACTAAACTATATAAACATAAAAATCTGAAACAAATCAGTCGCAGACAGCAAACCCAGAGTTTACAGTTGCTTCCAAAGTCCACCGCCTCAATTTTGGGATGATTCATTGTCTTTTCAGGTATTCCACAGCTGCAGGGTACATCAAGTTGACTGTGGGAGTTTAATGTGCTGCTCCTAAGGCTGCACAGAGAAATTTAATTTCCCTTTCTCTTCTTTGTTCGCCCAGCTCCTGGACTTAAGCTTTCGTTTTGGCCCCATCTCTTCATGTAGGTCGCCTTCAGGCATCTGCTCCAACCCAGAGTGGATGGGGTTAAAGCAGTGGTCATTAGGGGGCTCTTGCTCATTTAGGCCTTTGGGGAAGTCTGAGGTCTTCTGCCAGCATTCAGTAGGTGTTCTGTAGGAGTTTTTCCACATTTAGATGTATTTTGGGGGTGGAGGGTGATCTCCACGTCTTACTCCTCCACCATCTTGAAGGTTCCCTAGGTTTTTATTGTAAAATAATTGACTGTAGTTGTTTGGGTTTATATATGGGCTTTCTATTCCATTCCATTGATCTGTGTGTCTGTTTTTGTGCCAGTACTATGTTGTTTTGATTACTGTAGCTTTCTAGTATAGTCTGAAGTCTGGGAGTGTGATACCTCCATCTTTGTTAAAGAACAAGATTGCTTTGTCAATTCAGGGTCTTTTGTGTTTCCATATGAATTTTAGGATTATTTGTTCTAGTTCTGTGAAAAATGTCATGGGTGTTTCGATAGAGATTGCATTAAATCTGTAGATCACTTTTGGTCTTATGACCGTTTTAACAATATTAATTCTTCCAGTCTAAGAGCATGGAATATCTTTCCATTTATTTTTATCATCATTAATTTCCTTAATATTTTATAGCTTTCAGAGTATAGGTCTTTCACCTTCTTGTTTAAGTTGATTTGTTGGTATTTTATTCTTTTTGATGTGATTTTAAATGAGTTTTTTTACTTTCTTTTTCTGATAGTTCATTATTAAAACTGTGTAAAAGTAACAGGTTTCTGTATATTAATCTTGTATCCTGCAACTTTGGTGAATTCATTTATTAGTTCTGCTAGTTTTTGTGTGGAGACCTCAAGAATTTCTACATAAAGTGTTATGACTAATGCAAAAGAAATAAAAGCAAAAATAAACACATGAGGACCTAATTAAAGTTAAAAGCTTTTGCATAAGCAAAGGAACCCGTCAACAAAACAAAAAGACATCCTATGGAATGGGAAAAAAAATTTGCAAATGATATGACTAACAAAGGTTAATATCCAAAATATATAAACAGCTCATACAACTCAATATCAAAAAAACAAGCACACAATCAAAAAATGGGTAGAAGATCTGAATAGACATTTCTCCAAAGGAAACATACAGATGGCTAACAGGCACATGAAAAGATGTTCAACATCAGTAATCAGAGAAATGCAAATCAAAACCACAATGAGAGATCACCTCATGCCTGTCAGAATGGCTATCATCCAAAAGTATACAAAGAACAAATGTTGATGAGGATGTGGAGAAAAGGGAAGCCTTGTACACTGTTGGTGGGAATGTAAATTGGTGCAGCCACTTTGGAAAATAGTAGAGTTTCCTCAGAAACCTAAAAATTGAACTACCATATGATCCAGCAATTCCACTTCTGGGTATATATACAGAAAAAAATGAAAACACTAATTTGTAAAAGATACATGCACCCCTATGTTCATATCAGCACTACTTACAATATCCAGGATGTGGAAGCAACCCATGTGTTCATCAACAGATAAATAAAGAAGGTGTGGTGTGTGTGTGTGTATGTGTAAATATATATATAAATATTACTCAGCCACAAAAAGAATGAAATTCTGCCATTAGGAGAAAAATAGATGGGCTGAGAGAATATTATACTTAATGAAATGTCAGACAAACAAAGACAAATACTGTATGATATCACTTATATGTGGAATCTAAAAAATAATACAAATGAATGTATATGCAAAGTAGAAATAGAGTCAAAGATGTAGAAAACAAACTAGTGGTTACCAGTGGGAAGAATGGAAAAGGAGAGGGGCAAGTTAGGGGTATAGGATTAAGGGATAGAAACTACTATGTATAAAATAGATAAGCAATGATGGAATGTTGTATAGCACAGGGAATTAGAACCATTATCTTATAATAACTTTTAATGGAGTACAATCTGTAAAAATACTGAATCACTTTGCTGTACACCTAAAATTAATATAATATGGTAAATAAACTATATTTCAATAAATAAAAAAATAAATAAATAGGTTTTTATTAAAAAATGTTCTGCAAGCTTTATAGGTACTTGTTGGGTATTACACATATTTTCTTTAAATGTGAGAACAAGTTAAGGATGTCTATCAATATCACATTCTAGGCAGTTTTTAATCATAGATTATAGCCAACACAATAAGATAAGAAAAGGAAATAAGGGGTATATGATTTTTAAAGGAAAGAAAAGATCTTTAACAGGGGAGTATATAATAATTAAATTTAGTCCTTTTCTTACAGTGGAATATTATACTGAATAAAAAATTAATAACTTGGACTTGTGTCAATATTGATGAATCTCAAGTATTTAAATATAAAAAGGCATGTTACAAAGGATATTTAGGAAATGTGATACCATTATTACAAAAACTGAGAATGAACTAAGAGATGACTATATTTATGACTTTCTATATGTGGGAGAAAAGTATAAAAACTTGCATGTCAGTGATACAAAGTAATTCTACAACAGTATTTGCTTGAATATGTGATTGTCATTGTTGTAGGTTAAAATGTTTGAATCTTAGGGAAAGGTATTTTACTGCATCTCTGTGTTTTATATTCCAAAAAACAAAAGTTTGAAAGTGTATGTGACAAAATGTTAACATCCCTTAGGTGTGGTTTTCATTTTCTATTCTTTCCTTTATGCTTGAAATAGTTTTTTTTTTTTAATTTTAAAATTCAAATGGAAGGTGAAATAAATGGAAATACCAAGCATGGGCTACTCAAGAAATTTGAAAAATAAAGAGGAAGCAGTATCTAAATGGAACTTCACCTATAGAATGGATTATATTTGTTTTTGTTTTCCCCATGCAGTGAGCCCTCTGTATCCATGGGTTCTGCATCTGTGAATCAAACCAATTGTGCGTGTGTGTGCATGTGTGTGTGTATATATATGTATGTGTGTGTATGTATATATATATATATATATATATATACACATACACACACATATATATATATAATTCTTAATTCCAGAAAGTTCCAAAAAGCAAAACTTGAATTTGCTGCAGGTAGGCGGCTACTTCTGTAGCATTTACATTGTATTTACAACTAATTATATAGCATTTACATTATATTAGTTATTATAAGTAATCTAGAAATGACTTAAAGTTTGCTGGAGGATGTGCAGAGGTTATATGCAACTTCTATACCATTGTATATAAGGGACTTGAGCATCCACAGATTTTCGTATCCGAAGGGGGTCCTGGAACTAATCCCCTGTGGATAATGAGGGACGACTGTATACTTAGGGGAAAAATCCAATAAGGACTCTGAAAGTGGGGTTATCTAGAAAAATAAGATTTAAGATGAGAATATACAGATAGTAAGATGTACAATATATAGATAGTAAGCTGTAAGATTAATAAATATAGAAAAAGGTACGATCTAAGAACAAAGCAAGGTCTATGAAGCACAGCTGAAGGGATTAACCTTTACAAAAGAGGTGGGGCACCTTTGTAGAGACATTGATTGGAAAGAAATAGAAATGCCCACTGAAGCAAACATGTTTATAAATATTTGGTTAGGAAGTTGGGATAATTCCTACCTAAAGGTCGTACTTTCCCTGCCTTCTTAGAGTGAGAAGAATGTGTATGGTCAGTGTCAAAAGCTTGGGGAGAGCAACTGTCTTATATAGGGAGAGGAGAGGGAACCAGAGAGAAACCTAACAGGGACATGTAAAGAGGTTCCGGATAGTGCTTGAGGGTCTAGCTGAGATTGAAAACTTTAGAGCCCAATTTTATGCTAACTGTTAAAGCTTTATTCTTTGTAAAGATATATATATATTTATAAAACAGTGAAGACCAAGAGGTATTCAGGCATGATTGATTTGAAATCTTTGGCTTATTTTGAGATTGAACTTACACTTACTACGTATGTATTTATTTTCCAAATATTTCCTTCAGAGGAGAAGAGAAAACTTAATTTTAGAGAGTAATTTAGGTATTTAATAATTTATTTTGGTCACTTGGTTGATAACTCATTTCAATGAAATGGCAGCTGTGTAAATAAGTAATGTTTACTATTTAAGTGCAAGGAACAGAGTGAGACCTAAATGAAATAATGTGTCTTCTGAAAGAGCCAAAGTGAATCTTCCAACACTTACTATATTAAGTGTTCCAGTTCATTTATTAAACTTCTGTGTTCCTATTTGAAGATTTATCTTCATCTGTCCCAGATTCTAAGTTAGAACTTTTAGTATTTATTTTTCTACATGTTTACCATTTCAAATGCTCTTCATTTTTTTTAATTAAATTTTTTTTCGAGATATACTTCACCTTTTAAAGTATACACTTCAGTGGGTTTTAGTATATTCACAGCTGTGTGGCCATCACCACTGACTGATTCTAGAACACTTTCATCCCTTCATTCCTTCTTGACGATCCAGGTTTCTTTCTGGTATCATTCCCCTTTAGCCTAAACAGTTTCCGTTATCATTTCTTGTAGTGCAGGTTGGCTGTCAAGAAATTTGTTTTCTTTTATCTGATGATGTCTTTATTTTGTCTTCATTTTTTGAGGGATATTTTCACTGAATATAAAATTGTAAGTGCATAGTTTAGAGAGTGCTTATTCAATTATTTGTTACCTTGTAAATTATGTGTTATATTTCACTGGCTGCTTTCAATACATATCTGTTTGTGTGATGGCCTTAGAATAAGTCAGTTTGACTAGGCTAGGCTACATTTTCTAGAATTCCCATGCTTTATGAGATTCTTGTGGGAGATTCCTGGGACAGAAGTGAAGCAGCAGCCATTTTGTGGCTCCTCGTGTTGTTGCATCTATTAGCTCATCTCCTTGCCCTGAGGCACTTGTCAGACCTGCATTTACCCATCTTCCCATGAATCCTATTTTAGATTTTCCCACTACAGTGCTGGGGTGTATGTTTAGCTCCATGGCAAATGTCCCCATTAAGGTCAGAGACAGTAAGAAATAACATGGGTTTCAGACTATCTTATGAGCTTCAGCTCATGGTTCTGGACTCCACTTTGTTCTTTTCCCCACTTTACATGCATCTTCTCTTCCAGCCTTCCTGCCCTATGGACACCGGACTCCAGCATTGAACATGAAGACAGCAGCCTTACAGAGAGAGACTGCATAACCAGCTCCCACAATTGAGGAAGTTTAGATCCCTATAATCCCTTCTCTCACACACACACATACATACACACACACACACACACACACACACACACATACACACACAGTGGCTCTGCTTCTCTGCTTGACTTTGATAGATAGACTTTGGTTTTCAGCCTTTTGACTGTAATTTGAATAGGTGAGGTTTTCTTTATATTTACTCTATTTGGAGTTTTCTGAACTTTTTGAATTTCTAATCTTTCACTAACTTTGGAGAATTTGGGGCCATTATTTCTTAAAATATATTTTCTGTCTTATTGTCTGTTTCTTCTCTTTTTTTAATTCCCATTACACATATATTAGGCCATTTGATATTGCCTCACAGGTCTTTGAAGTTCTGTTCACTTTTTCTAATTTTTTATCCTATGCTCTTCATAACGGATAATTTCTATTGATAAAGAGACTGAGTCATATGTAATATTTAATCTGTTGTAAGCCCATATAGTGAGTTTCTCATTTTTCCATTTTAGATTTTCTATTTGGTTCTTTTTAAAATAGTCTCCATTTCTCTGCTTAGATTTCCTATCTCTTTATTCATTATGAACACATTTTACTTCACATCATTCTGTATGGTTATAAAAGCTGCTTTAAAATCCTTGTGTGCTAATTCCAACATTCACGTCACTCAATACCAGTCTCCATTGATTGTCATTTTCTGTGGGCCATCTTTTCCTGTTTCTTTTTACATTGAGTCATTTTAGAAATTATCCTAGACATTGTGACCGATATGTAGTAGTGCCTCTGAACGTTGATTCTTTGTTTGGTTGTTTGTTGTAGTAGGCAACTTATCATGGCTGATCTCAAATTGCAAACCGTCTTCTTTCCAGTAGGTGGCAGTTAAAATGTCAAGCCAGTTTATTTAGACTTCACTAGGGGGCTTAGAGTCTGTTCTGTCGTTTCAGGAGTCAACCAGAGTTTTGGGTAGACTTTATGTTCAGAACATGGGGTTCCCTCTTTTTAGCTTTCTGTTTTCTGGGATTTTTCATCCCTCACTTTTTTTTTCTTCCACTTTTATTGAGCTATAATTGACATACGGCACTGTATAAGTTTAAGATGTACAGCATAATGATTTGACTTACATACATCATGAAATGTTAACCACAATAAATTTAGTAAACATCCATCATCTCATATACATACAAAATTAAAGAAAAAGAAAACATTTTTATTCCTTGTGATGAGAACTCTTAGATTTACTCTCTTAACTTTCATATGTAACATACAGGAGTGTTTGGGTTTTTTTTTAATTTTTTTTATTGATGTATAGTTCATGTACAATATTATATAAGTTACAGGTATACAATATACTGATTCACAGTTTTTAAAGGTTATACTCCATTTATAGTTATCATAAAGTATTGGCTGTATTCCCCATGTTGTATACTATAGCCTATTTTATGCTTAATAGTATGTACCTCTTAATTCCCTACCCCTATATTTCCTCTCCCCACTTTCCTCTCCCCACTGATAATCACTAATTTGTTTTCTATATCGGTGAGTCTGCTTCTTTTTTGTTATATTCACTAATTTGTTATATTTTGTAGATTCCACATATAAGTAATGTCATACAGTATTTATCTTTCTCTGTCTGACTTATTTCCCTTAGCATAATACCCTCCAAATCTATCCATGTTGCTGCAAATGGCAAAGTTTCATTCTTTTTCTTTACAGCTGAGCAATATTCCTATATATATAACCACATCTTTTTCCATTCATCAGTTGGTGGACACTTAGGTTGCTTCTGTATCTTGCAATTGTAAATGATACTGCTGTGAACATTAGGGTGCATGTATCTTTTACGAATTAGTGGTTTGGGTTTTTTTTTAATCTATACCCAGGAGTGGAATTTCTGTGTTATATGGTAGGTCTAGTATTAGTTTTTTGAGAAACCCACATACTGTTTCCCATAATGGCTATACCAATATACATTCCTACCAACAGTGTACAAGACTTCCCTTTTCTCTACATCCTCACCAACATTTTGTGGGTTTTTTTGATGATAGCCATTCTGACAGGTGTGATGCGATATCTCATTGTGGTTTTGATTTGCATTTCCCTGATGATTAGCATCTTTTCATGTGCCTCTTGGCCATCTGCATTTCCTTTTTGGAAAAATGTCTATTCAGTTCTTCTGCCCATTTTTTAATTGAGTTGTTTATTTTTTTGATTTTCAGTCTTTGAACTGTTTGTATATATTGGATATTAACCCCTTTTCGGTCATATCATTTGCAAATATTTTCTCCCATTCAGTAGGTTGTCCTTTCACTTTGTCAATGGTTTCTTTGCTGTGCAAAAGCTTTTAAGTTTAATTAGGTCCATTTATTTTTGCCTTTATTTTCTTTGCTTTAGGAAACAGGTCCAAAGAAATATTGCTGCCATTTATATCAAATAGTGTTCTGCCTATGTTTTCCTCTAGAAGTTTTATAGTTACGGTCTTACATTTAATTCTTTAATCCATTTTGAGTTTATTTTTGTATATGTTGTTAGAGAATATTCTAATTTCATCCTTCTACATGTAGCTGTCCAGTTTTCCCAGCACCACTATTAAAGAGACTGTCTTTTCTCCATTGTATATTCTTGCCTCCTTTGTCATAGGTTTGGCGACCTTAAGTGCATGGGCTTATTTTTGGGCTCTCTATTCTCTTCCATTGATCTATGTGTCTGTTTTTGAGCCAGTACCACACTGTTTTGATTCCTGTAGCTTTGTATACAGTCTGAAGTCAGGGAGTGTGATTGCCCCAGCTCTATTCTTCATTCTCAAGAGTGTCTTGGCTATTCGGGTCTTTTGTGTTTCCATACAAATTTTAAAATTATTTGTTCTAGTTCTGTGAAAAATGCCATTGGTATTTTATTAGGGATTGCATTGAATCTGTGTATTGCCTTGGGTAGTATGGTCATTTTAACAATATTAATTCTTCCAGTTCAAGAACACTGAATATCTTCCATATTTTTGTGTCATCTTCACTTTCTTTCATCATTGTCATAGTTTTCCAAGTACAGTTCTTTTACCTCCTTAGGTAGATTTATTCTTCGATATTTTGTTCTTTTTGACTCGATGGTAAATGGGATTGTTTCCTTAATTTCTTTTTCTGATAGTTTGTAGTTAGCAGGTAGAAATGAAACATATTTCTGTATGTTAATGACTCGATGGTAAATGAGATTGTTTTCTTAATTTCTTTTTCTGATAGTTCGTAGTTAACGTGTAGAAATGAAACAGATTTCTGTATGTTAATGACTCAATGGTAAATAGGATTGTTTCCTTAATTTCTTTCTCTGATAGTTCGTAGTTAACATGTAGAAATGAAACAGATTTCTGTATGTTAATTTTATATTCTGAAACTTTACCGAATTCACTGATGAGCAATAGTAGTTTTCTGGTAATGTCTTTAGGATTTTCTGTGTGTACAATCATGTCACCTGCAAACAATGACTGTTTGACTTCTTCCTTTCCAGTTTGGATTCTTTTTATTTCTTATGCTTGTCTGATTGCTGTGGCTAGAACTTCCAAAACTATGTTAAATAAAAATGGCAAGAGTGAGGGCTTCCCTGGTGGTGCAGTGGTTGAGAGTCCGCCTGCCGATGCAGGGGACACAGGTTCATGCCCCGGTCCGGGAAGATCCCACATGCCATGGAGCGGCTGGGCCTGTGAGCCATGGCTGCTGAGCCTGCGCATCCGTAGCCTGTGCTCCACAATGGGAGAGGCCACAACAGTGAGAGACCCGCGTACCGCAAAAAAAAAAAAGAGGAAATGCTTCCAGCTTTTCACTGTTGGGTATGATGTTAGCTGTGGGTTTGTCATATATGGCCTTTATTATGTTGAGGTATGTTCCCTCTGTGCCCACTGTCTGGAGAGCTTTTATCATAAATGGGTGTTGAATTTGTCAAAAGCTTTTCTGCATCTAGTGAGATGATCATATTGTTTTTATTCTTCAGTTTGTTAATGTGGTGTATCACGTTGATTGGTTTGCAGATTTTGAAAATTCCTTGCATCCCCAGGATAAATTCCACATGATCATGGTGTATGATCCTTTTAATGTATTATTGGATTCACTTTGTTAATATTTTCTTGAGGATTTCTTCTCTCTAGTTTACTTTTTATGTCCATTAATCCTTGCCTTATATATTGATGTGCTCCTATGTTGGGTGAATGTATATATATATATATATATATACACATATATATATATATATATACATACATATATATATATGTATATACAATTATTATATCTTCTTCTTGGATTGATTCCTTGATCATTATGTAGTGTCCTTCTTTGTCTCTGGCAGCAGTCTTTATTTTAAAGTCTGTTTTGTCTGATATAAGTATTTGTACTCTAGCTTTCTTTTCATTTCCATGTTCACGGAATACCTTTTCCAGTCCCCTCACTTTCATTCGGTTTGTGTCATTATATCTGAGGTGAGTCTCTTGTAGGCCACATATATACGAGTCTTGTTTTTGTATCTATTCTGCCACTCTGTCTTTTGATTGGAGCATTTAGTACATTTACATTTGAGGTAATTATCAATAGGTATGTTCCTATGGCCATTTTTTTAATTGTTTTAGGGTTTTTTTCGTAGGCCATTTTTTTCCCTTCTTTTATTCTTTTGTAATATGATGACTATCTTTAGTGTTATGTTTGGATTCCTTTTTCTTTTTTGTATGTATATCTATTATAGATATTTTGTGGTTACCAGGAAGTTACTATTATACATATATATGTGTGTGTGTCTGTGTATGAATGATTGTTTTAAGTTGCTGATCTCTGTATTTCTATTGTTTTGAATTTTATTTTATTTATTTTTTTACAGCAGGTTCTTATTATAATGTTATCTATTTTATACATATTAGTGTATATGTATCAATCCGAATCTCTCAATTCATACCACCACCACCCCCATGCGCCCGTTTCCCGCCATGGAGTCCTTATGTTTGTTCTCTACATCTGTGTCTCTTTCTTCCTTGCAAACTGGTGCATCTGTACCATTTTTCTAGATTCTACATATATGTGTTAATATACGATATTTGTATTTCTCTTTCTGACTTACTTCACTCTGTATGAGTCTCTAGGTCCATCCACGTCTCTACAAATGACCCAATTTTGTTCCTTTTTATGGCTGAGTAATATTCCATCATATATATGTACCACGTCTTCTTTATCCATTCTTCTCTCGATGGGCATTTAGGTTGCTTCCATAACCTGGCTATTGTAAATAGTTCTGCAGTGAACATTGGGGTGCATGTGTCTTTTTGAGTTATGGTTTTCTCTGGGTATATGCCCAGTAGTGGGATTGCTGGGTCATATGGTAATTCTATTTTTAGTTTTTTACGGAACCTCTGTACTGTTCTCCATAGTGGCTGTAGCAATTTATATTCCCACCAATAGTGCAAGAGAGTTCCCTTTTCTCCACACCCTCTCCAGCATTTGTTATTTGTAGATTTTCTGATGATGGCCATTCTAACCAGTGTGAGGTAATACATCATTGTAGTTTTGGTTTGCATTGCTCTAATAATTAGTGATGTTGAGCAGCTTTTCATGTGCCTCTTGTCCATCTGTATGTCTTCTTGGGATAAATGTCTGTTTAGGTCTTCTGCCCATTTTTGGATCTGTTTGTTTGTTTTTTTTAATATTGAGCTGCATGAGCTGTTCATATAGTTTGGAGATTAAACCTTTATCCGTTGATTCATTTGCAAATATTTTCTCCCATTTTGAAGATTGTGTTTTCGACTTGTTTATAGTTTCCTTTACTGTGCAAACACTTTTAAGTTTCATTAGGTCCTATTTGTTTATTTTTGTTTTTATTTTCATTACTCTAGGAGGTGGATCAAAAAAGATCTTGCTGTGATTTATGTCATAGAGTGTCCTTCCTATGTTTTTCTCTAGAGTTTTATAGTGTCCGGTCTTACATTTAGATCTTTCATCCATTTTGAGTTTATTTTTGTATATGGTGTCAGGGAGTGTTCTAATTTCATTCATCTACATGTACCTGTCCAGTTTTCCCAGCACCACCTTTATTGAAAAGGCTGTCTTTTCTCCATTGTATATTCTTGCCTCCTTTGTCATAGGTTAGGTGACCATAGGTGAATGGGATTATCTCTGGGCTTTCTATCCTGCTCCATTGACCTATATTTCTGTTTTTTGTGCCAGTACCATATTGTCTTGATTACTGTAGCTTTGTAGTAGAGTCTGAAGTCAGGGAGTCTGATTCCTTCAGCTCCATTTTTTTCCCTCAAGATTGTTTTGGCTATTCAGAGTCTTTGGTGTCTCCATACAAATTTTAAGATTTTTTTTCTAGTTCTATAGAAAATGCCATTGTTAATTTTATAAGGATTGCATTGAATCTGTAGATTGCTTTGGGTAGTATAGTCATTTTCACAATATTGATTCTTCCAAACCAAGAACATGGTATATCTCCCCATCTCTTTGTGACATCTTTGATTTCTTTCATCAATGTCTTATAGTTTTCTGCATACAGGTCTTTTACCTCCTTAGGTAGGTTTATTCCTAGGTATCTTATTATTTTTGTTACAATGGTGAATGGGATTGTTTCCTTAATTTCTCTTTCTGATCTTTTCTTGTTGGTTTATAGGAATGCAAGAGATTTCTTTGCATTAATTTTGTATCCTGCAACCTTACCAAATTCATTGACTAGCTCTAGCAGTTTTCTGGTGGCATCTTTAGGATTCTCTATGTATAGTATCATGTCATCTTCAAACAGTGACAGTTTTACTTCTTCTTTTCCAGTTTGGATTCCTTTTATTTCTTTTTCATCTCTGATTGCTGTGGCTAGGACTTCCAAAACTATGTTGAATCATAGTGGCGAGAGTGGACCTCCTTGTCTTGTTCCTGATCTTAGAGAAAATGCTTTCAGTTTTTCACCATTGAGAATGATGTTTGCTGTGGGTTTGTCATATATGGCCTTTATTATGTTTAGGTAGTTTCCCTCTATGCCCACTCTCTGGAGAGCTTTTATCATAAATGGGTGTTGAATTTTGTCAGAAGATTTTTTTGCATCTTTTGAGACGATCATATGGTTTTTATTCTTCAATTTGTTAATATGGTGTATCACACTGATTGGCGTATATTGAAGAATCCTTGCATCCCTGGGATAAATCCCACTTGATCATGGTGTATGATCCTTTTAATGTGTTGTTGGATTCTGTTTGCTAGTATTTTGTTGAGGATTTTTGCATCTATATTCATCAGTGATATTGGTCTGTAATTTTCTTTTTTTGTGACATCTTTGTCTGGCTATGTCTGGTCATCTTTGACCAGACTATGGCTGGTCATCTTTGTCTATGTCATCTTTGTCTGGCTATGTCATCTTTGTCTGGTATCAGGGTGATGGTGGCCTTGTAGAATGAGTTTGGGAGTGCTCCTTCCTCTGCAATTTTTTGGAAGCATTTGAGAAGGATGGGTTTTAGCACTTCACTAAATATTTGGTAGAATTCACCTGTGAAGCCATCTCGTGCTGGATTATTGTTTGTTGGAAGATTTTTAATCACACGTTCAATTTCATTACATACGATTGGTCTGTTCATATTTTCTATTTCTTCCTGGCTCAGTCTTGGCAGGTTATACCTTTCTAAGAATTTGTCCATTTCTTCCATATTGTCTATTTTATTGGCATAGAGTTGCCTGTCGTAGTCTTTTATGATGCTTTATATTTCTGTGGTGTCCATTGTAACTTCTCCTTTTTCAGTTCTAATTTTATTGATTTGAGTCCGCTCCCTCTTTTTCTTGATGAGTCTGGCTGAAGGTTTATCAATTTTGTTCATCTTCTCAAAGAACCAGCTTTTAGTTTTATTGATCTTTGCTATTGTTTTCTTTGTTTCTATTTCATTTATTTCTACTCTAATCTTTATGATTTCTTTACTTCTACTAACTTTGGGTTTTGTTTGTTCTTCTTTCTCTAGTTCTCTTAGATTCTCTAACAATCTAAGGTTAGATTGTTTATTTGAGACTTTTCTTGTTTCTTGAGGTAAGATTGTATTGCTATAAACTTCCCTGTTAGAACTCCTTTTGCTGCATCCCATAGGTTTTGGATCATCATGTTTTCATTGTCATGTGTCTGTAGGTGTTTTTTAACTTCCTTTTTGATTTCTTCAGTGATCTCTTGATTATTTAGTAATGTGTTGTTTAGCCTCCATGTGTTTGTGTTCTTTTTCGGTTTTTTCCATGTAATTTATTTCTAATCTCATACTGTTGTGGTCAGAAAAGATGCTCGATATGATTTCAGTTTTCTTAAATTTACCGAGGCTTGATTGGTGACCCAAGATGTGATCTATCCTGGAGAATGTTCTGTGTGCACTTGAGCAGAAAGTGTAATCTGCTGTTTTCAGATGGAATGTGCTATAAATATCAATTAAATCTATCAGGTCTATTGTGTCATTTACAGCTTTTGTTTCCTTATTAATTTTCTGTCTGGATGATCTATCCATTGGTGTAAGTGAGGTGTTAAAGTCCCTTACTATTATTGTGTTACTGTCAATTTCCTCTTTTATAGCTGTTAGTATTTGCCTTATGTACTGAGGTGCTCCTATGTTGGGTGCATATATATTTATAATTGTTATATCTTCTTCTTGGATTGATCCCTTTATCATTATGCAGTGTCCTTCCTTATCTCTTGTAACAGTTTTTATTTTAAAGTCTATTTTACCTGATATGAGTATTGCTACTCCAGCTTTCTTTTGATTTCCAATTGCGTGGAATATGTTTTTCCATCCCCTCACTTTCAGTCTGTATGTGTCCCTACATGTGAAGTGCATCTCTTGTAGACAGCGTATATACGAGTCTTGTTTTTGTATCCATTCAACCAATCTGTGTGTTTTGGTTGGAGCATTTAATCCACTCACATTTAAGGTAATTATTGATATGTATGTTCCTATACCATTTTCTTAATTGTTTTGGGTTTGTTTTTGTAGGTCCTTTTCTCCTCTTGTGTTTCCCACTTACAGAAGTTCCTTTAGCAATTGTTGTAGAGCTGTTTTGGTGGTGCTGAATTCTCTTATCTTTTGCTTGTCTGTAAAGCTTTTAATTTCTCTGTCAAATCTGAATGAGATCCTTGCCAAGTAGAATAATCTTGGTTTTAGGTTCTTCCCTTTCATCACTTTAAGTATATCATGCCACTCCCTTCTGCCTTGTAGAGTTTCTGCTGAGAAATCAGCTGTTAACCTTATGGGAGTTCCCTTGTATGTTATTTGTCATTTTTCCTTGTTGCTTTTAATAATTTTTCTTTGTCTTTAAGTTTTGTCAATTTGATTACTATGTGTCTCAGTGTGTTTCTCCTTGGGTTTATCCTGCCTGGGACTCTCTGCACTTCCTGGACTTGGATGGCTATTTCCTTTCCCATGTTAAGGAAGTTTTCAACTATAATCTCTTCAAATATTTTCTCAGGTCCTTTCTCTCTCTCTTCTCCTTCTGGGCCCCCTGTAATGCAAATGTCATGCATTTAATGTTGTCCCAGAGGTGTCTTAAGCTCTCTTCCTTTTTTTCATTCTTTTTTCTTTATTCTGATCCATGGCAGTGATTTCCACCATTCTGTGTTCCAGGTCACTTATATGTTCTCCTGCCTCAGTTATTCTGCTATTGATTTCTTCTAGTGTATTTTTCATTTCAGTTATTGTATTGTTCATCTCTGTTTGTTTGTTCTTTAATTCTTCTAGGTCTTTGTGAAACATTTCTTGCATTTTCTTGATATTTGCCTCCATTCTTTTTCCAAAGTCCTGGATCATCTTTACTATCATTATTCTGAATTCTTTTTCTAGAAGATTGCCTATCTCCACTTCATTTAGCTGTTTTTCTGGGGTTTTATTTTATTGCTTCATCTGGTACATAGTCCTCTGCCTTTTCATTTTGTCTGTCTTTCTGTGAATGTGGTTTTCGTTCCAGAGGCTGCAGGATTATAGTTCTTCTTGTTTCTGCCATCTGCCCTCTGGTGGATGAGGTTATCTAAGAGGCTTGTGCAAGTTTCCTGATGGGAGGGACTGGTGATGGGTAGAGCTGGGTGTTGCTCTGGTGGGCAGAGCTCAGTAAAACTTTAATCTGCTTGTCTGCTGATGAGTGGGGCTGAGCTCCCTCCCTGTTGTCTGTTTGGCCTGAGGCGACCCAGCACTGGAGCCTATAGGCTCTTTTTTGTGGCTACTGGCAGACTCTGGGAGGGCTTATGCCACAGAGTACTTCCCAGAACTTCTGCTGCCAGTGTCCTTGTCCCTTGGTGAGCCACAGCTGTCCCCCACCTCTGCAGGAGACCCTCCAACACTAGCAGGTAGGTCTGGTTCAGTCTCCTATGGGGTCACTGCTCTTCCCCTGGATCCTGATGCACACACTACTATGTGGAGTCTACCAAGAGTGGAGTCTCTGCTTCCTCCAGTCCTGTTGAAGTCCTATAATCAAATCCTACTAGCCTTCAAATTCTGATCCTCTGGTAATTCCTCCTCCTGTTGCTGGACCCCAGGTTGGGAAGCCTGATGTGGGACTCAGAACCTTCACTCTAGTGGGTGGACTTCTGTGGTATAATTGTTCTCCAGTTTGCAAGAGGTTATGGGATTTGATTTTATTGTGATTGCTCCCTCCTACCATCTCATTGCAGCTTTTCCTTTGTCTTTATATGTGGGGTATCTTTTCTAGTATATTCCTGTGTCTTGTTGTTGATGACTGTTCAGCAGTTAGTTGTGATTTTGGTGCTCTCACAAGAGGGAGTGAGCACACATCCTTCTACTCCACCCTCTTGAACCAATCTCCTGATCTCTGAATTTCAAATGTACTTTAACAACCCTGCATTTGTACTCTCCCCCCCCCTTGATTACTGTCTTTGATATCATTTTTTACATCTAATTGTTTTGTATCTTCCTTAACTGCTTATTGTGGATATAGACAGTTTTACTACTTTTGTCTTTTAACCTTCCCGCTAGCTTAGTACATGGACGATATCCTATCTTTACTCAATGTTTGCATTTACCATTGAACTTTTTCATTTCATAATTTTCTTGTTTCTAGTTGTGGCCTTTTCTTTTACACCTAGAGAAGTTCCTTTAACATTTGTTGTAAAGATGGTTTGGTGGAGTTGAACTCTTTTAGCTTTTAGTTGTGTCTAAAGCTTTTGGTCTCTTCATGAAATCTGAAAAGAGCCTTGCTGGGTAGAGTATTCTTGGTTGTAGGTTTTTCCATTTCATCACTTTAAATATATCGTGCCACTCCATTCTGGACTGCAGAGCTTCTGCTGAAAAATCAGCTGATAGACTTCTGGGAGTTTGCTTATATGTTATTTGTTGCTTTTCCCTTGCTGCTTTTAAAACAGTAAGTCCCCTACATACAAACCTTCAACTTGCAAACTTTCAAAGATGCAAACTTGTGTTCCATCAGTGTCAGGCGTGAATGAAATTACAGCCTGCCCTCCATCTCCTATTGCTGACAGTCCTTCAGCTCTACCATCTCCCACCTCCTCTACCTCCTGCAGTCAGTAACTCTTCTTGCCTGTTCACTTGATGCCAGCCCCTGTATGCCAGATGTTGTACTGTACTACTATACTTTTCAAGGTACTGTAGTGTAAGATTAAAATTTTGTTTTTTTTTTTATGTATTATTTGTGTGAAAAGTATTGTAAATCTATTTCAGTACAGTACTATATAGCCAATTGTGTTAGTTGGGTACATAGGCTAACTTTGTTGGACTTACGAACAAATTGGACTTACAAACGTGCTCTTGGAATGGAACTCATTTGTATGTAGGGGACGTACTGTGTTCTCTGTCTTTAATTTTCATCATTTTAATCACAATCCGTTTTGGTGTGCTCCTCTTTGGGTTAATCCCATATTGGACTCTGTGCTTCCCAGTCTTGGGTGACTGTTTCCGCCCAGGATAGGGACATTTTCAGCTATTATATCTTCATATATGTTTTCAACCCCTTTCTCTCTGTTTTCTCCTTCTGGGACCCCTATGATGAGAATATTATTGTGCTTGATGTTATTCCAGAGTCTCTTAAACTGTCCTCATATCTTTTCATTCTTTTTTTCTTTTTTCTGTTCAGCATCAATGATTTCCACCACTATGTCTAACAGCTCACAGATCCATTCTCCTCTGTTTCATTGTTGATTCCTTCTAGTTTAATTTTCATTTCAGTTATTGTAGTCTTCATCTCTGTTCTTTATATTTTCTAACTCCTTTTTAAAAACTTCTACCTTCTTTCTCTGTACATTCATTCTTCTCTTGAGTTCTTTAATCACTTCTACGATCATTTCCCTGAATTCTTTCTTGGGTAAATTGCCTATTGTCACTTCACTTAGTTCTTCTGGGGTTTTATATTGTTCCTTCATCTGGAACATGTTTTTCTGCTGCCTCATCTTGTCTATTTTGCTGTTTTTATTTTGATGTATCTGGTAGGTTAGTTACATTTCCCAACCTTGGAGAAGTTGCCTTCTGTAGGAGGCAACTTATGCGTCCCAGCGTTGCACTCCCCTCTTGTCACCCAAAGTGTATGCTCTGCATGTTCCCCCTGTGAAGGCTGCGTGGGTCCTTCTGTTGTGGCCATTATGTGGGTGACCTGGTAGGCTTAGTTGGCCCCAAGTCCAGCTGGTTGCCAGCCCCTGCCTTGTGTGGAGGCTGACAGCTGCTTATTAGTGGGGCCTAGTCATTAGACAGCTGACTGCAGAACCCCAGGGGGCCCCAGGGCTAGTTCTGGTTCACTGGTGGGTGGAGTCAAGGTCCAGAAGAGTCCCCGTGGCCTTTTTCCTCCCAGTGGTGGGTGAAGCTAGGTCCTGGGCTTAGTGCCAGACTACAGGCAGGCAGATCTGGGTCCTGGATTCTGGCTGCAGGGTCCTGGGATCCCAGAGCTGGTGTCAAATCACTGATGGGGACAGGGGGAGCTGGTTCCTGACACAGTTGGGTGTGGAGCCTAGGGTGTCCCTAAGCTTGTGTTGGCCTGCTAGTGGCCAGGGCCAGGGCCCAGCTGCTCTAAGGGCAGGATCTGGCATGCTGCTGGCAGGCTGCATCCTCAGGCTGCAGGATTGTGGTTTTCTTGCGTCTGGTGTGTGCCCTCTGGTGGGTGAGGTTGGTCTAGAGGCTTGTGCAGGTTTCCCAGAGGGCAAGGCCAGTGCCTACTCACTAGTGGGTGGACTACGGTCTTGGCCCTCTGGAAGGCAGTGTCTAGAGGCATGTCTAAAAGTGGCTGTGGGCTCAGGAAGTCTTTAGGCAGCTTGCCTGCTGATGGGTGGTGCTGTTTCCCTGCCCAGTTAGCTGTTTGTCCTGAAGTGTCACCTGAGGCTATTGGGTGGGGCCAGGTTGCTGCGCTAATGAGCCAGAGGGAGAATCCCACTATGGTGGCTGCCCGTGTCAGTGTCCATGCAGTAGAAAGCTCCCAAGTATGGCTGCTGCCTGTGTTTATGTCCCCAAGGTGAGCCATAGCCACTACCGGGTCTCTGGGAGAATCTCCAAGACTAGCAGGTAGATCTGGCCCAGTTTCCAAGCAAATTACTGCTTTTGCCCTGGGTCCTGGTATATGTGAGATTTTGTATGTGCCATTTAAGAGTGAAGTCTCTATTTCTCCCAGTCCTTTGGGACTTCTGAAATTAAGCCCCACTGTTCTTCAAAGCCAAATGCTCTGGTGACTCATCTTTCCATTGCAGCACCCCAAGGGTGGGGAGCCCAACGTGGGACTCAGAACTCTCATTCCTGCAGTTCTCCAGTTTGTGGGTTGCCCACCTGGGGAAATGGGACTTGTTTTAGTGCAAGTATGCCCCTCCTACTTGTCTCCTTATGGTTCTTTCTTTATGCCTTTAGTTGTAGATCTTTTCAGGTAGGTTCTGGTTGTTTTCATCAATGGTTGTTCTGCAAATAGTTGTGAATTTGTGAATTTGGTGTGCTCATGAGAGGAGGTGAGCTCAGGGTCTTTCTACTCTGCTATCTTGGCCAGTCTCCTCCTCCCTCACTTTAAAGCTACTGTGCTTATCCCAAACTCTGTCCCCTGGTTCTTCATGGCAGTAAGATTGTAGGTTTCTAATCCAAGTTTTAACCCTGAATGGTATAGACTAGGGTCCATTTCAGGCTAAAAGCCACAAAAATGGGAAGTTCATCGAGCACCATTCCTTCTTCGTAGTGTCTACGTCCCCTGTATACACCTGTTGCTTCCCAGAACCTTCATATTTTTTCCAGAGTTTCCAACTTTTCATATTTTTTCAAGAGTTTATAATTATCCATAGGAGGTTTGATCCAATAGGAACTGCTTGGCCATTAACACAAGCAAAACTTAGTATTTGTTCTGAATTGTGCATTATTACATACCAAAGATAAGTCTTTTCTTCTGGTGACCCAGTAATACTTTCTCTTCATGCAAGAAGTATCCCACAGGGCTTCCCTGGTGGCGCAGTGGTTGAGAGTCCGCCTGCCAATGCAGGGGACGCGGGTTCATGCCCCGGTCCGGGAAGATCCCACACGCTGCAGAGCGGCTGGGCCCGTGAGCCATGGCCGCTGAGCCTGCGCGTCCAGAGCCTGTGCTCCGCAACGGGAGAGGCCACAACAGTGAGAAGCCCGCGTACCAAAAAAAAAAAAAGAAGTATGCCATTTGCATTTCTGTGTGATGAGCACTGCATGTCAGAGGTGGTAGGAGTATTTCAAAGGATACCTAACCTAGGTTTTAAGAATAAAGAAACAGTTATGGAGCCTGCACTTCAGGGTTGGATTAGAATTAATAGGAATTTTATTCACGTTATGATGCTTTTGGATAACTTTAGTATGAAAATTTCAGGCCTTGGTTTTCTCATTTGAAAATGAGGGGTTTGGATTAGGTCTATAATAATTCTTTCCAATGCAAATATTTTATAGTTCAATTAAAATGCATTAATAAGAGATACTCCAAACCTACTTCTTTGTTCTTCTTAAGCAATACATGCAGACCTCGTTTTATTGCACTTCCCTTTATTGTGCTTCACAGATAATGCACGTTTTTGCAAATTGAAGGCTTGAGCCAATCCTGCCCCCAACAAGTCTATCAGCGCCATTTTTCCAAAAACGTTTGCTCACTTCATGTATCTATCACATTTTGGTAATTCTGGAAATATTTCAAACTTTTTCATTATTATTATATTTGTTATGGTGATCTGTGGTCAGTCATCTTTGATATTACTATTGTAATATTTTGGGGGCACCATGAACCACACTTGTACAAGATGGGCAATAGATGTGTGTGTTCTGACTGCTCCACTGACTGGGCATTCCCCCATTTCTCTCCCTCTCCTTAGGCCTCCCTATTCCCTGAGACACAACATTATTGAAATTAGGCTGATTAATAACCCTACAGTTGCCTCCAAGTATTCAAGGAAAAGGAAGAATCACATGTCTCTCAGTTTAAATCAAAAGCTAGAAATGATTAAGCTTAGTGAAGAAGGCATGTTGAAAGCAGAGATAAGCCCAAAGCTAGGCCTCTTGCTCTAGTTAGCCAAATTGTGAATGCAAAAGAAAAGTTCTTTGAAGGAAATTAAAAGTGCTATGACAGTGAACACACAAATGATAAGAATGCAAAGCAGTCTTATTGCTGATGTAGAGAAAGTTTGAGTGGTCCAGATAGAAGATCAAAGCAGCTACAACATTGCCTTAGTCGAAAGCCTAATCTAGACTCATGCCCTAACACTCTTAAATTGTTTGAAGGCTGAGAGAGGTACGGAAGCTGCAGAAGAAAATCTTGAAACTAGGAGATGTTGGTTCATGAGGTTTAAGGAAAGAAGCTGTCTCCATAACATAAAAGTTCAAAGTGAAACAGCAAGTGCTGATGTAGAAGCTGCAGCAAATTATCCAGCTAAGATAATTAATGAAGGTGGCTACACTGAACAACAGATTTTCAATGAAGTTGAAACAGCCTTCTTTTGGAAGAAGATGCCCTCTAGGAGTTTCATAGCTAGGGAGGAGAAGTTAATGCCTGGCTTCAAAACTTCAAAGGACGGACTGACTCTTTTGTTAGGGGCTATTGCAGCTGGTGACTTTAAGTTGAAGCCAGTGTACATTTATCATTCCAAAACTCCTAAGGTGCTTAAGAATTATACTAAATCTACTCTGCCTGTGGTTTATAAATGGAAAAACAAAGCCTGGATGACAGCACATCTGTTTACAACATGGTTTACTGAATATTCTAAGCCCACTGTTGATGCCTACTGCTCAGACGAAAGATTCCTTTCAGAATATTACTACTGCTCATTACAATGGACCTGGTCATCTAATGGAAATGTATGATGAGGTTAATGTTGTTTTCATGCCTGCTAAGACACATCCATTCTGAAACCCATGGATTAAGGAGTCATTTCAATTTTCAAGTCTTATTATTTAAGAAATTCATTTTGTAAGGCTCTAGCTGCTGTAGATAGTGACTCTTCTGATGGATCTGGGCAAAATAAATTGAAAGCCTTCTGGAAAAGATTCACCATTCTAGGTGCCATTAAGAACATATCATGATTCATGGGAAGAAGTCAAAAGTTCAACATTAATAGGAGTTTGGAAGAAATTGATTCCAACCTTCATGGGTGACTTTGAGGGGTTCAAGACTTCAGTGGAAGAAGTAACTGCAGATGTGGTGGAAAAAGCAAGAGAACTAGAATTAGAAGTGGAGCCTGAAGATATGACTGAATTGCTGTAACCTCATGATAAAACTTGAACACATGAGGAGTTGCTTCTTATGGATGAGGAAAGAAAGTGGTTTCTTCAGATGGAATCTACTCCTGGTGAAGATGCTGTGAAGATTGTTGAAATGAAAACACAGTGTTTAGAATATTGCATAAATTTAATTGATAAAGCAGCAGCAGGATTTGAGAGGATTGAGTCCAATCTTGAAAGAAGTCTACTGTGGGTAAAATGCTACCAAACAGCATTGCATGCTACAGAGAAATCATTTGTGAAAGGAAGAGTCAATCAATGCAGCAAACTTCATTGTTATTTTAAGAAGTGTCCACAGCCACCCCAGCCTTCAGCAAACAGCACCCTGATCAGTCAGCAGCCATCAACATGGACGCAAGACTCCCCACCAGCAAAAAGATTAGGACTCACTGAAGGTTCAGATGATGGTTAGCATATTTTAGCAAGTTATTTAGATATAATGTTATTGCACACATTATAGACTACAGTATAGTGTAAACATAACTAAATGCCCTGGGAAACCAAAAAGTTCTTGTGACTCGCCTTATTGAGATATTATATTATATTTATTGCAGTGGTCTGTTCCAGAGCCAGTGATATCTCCGAGGTATGCCTGTGGAGTAATTCAGATCATTTCAAGTCCTGTTTAACTGAAAATTTCCCAGATGAGCTGGTAGTGCTGCTTGTTATTTCTTCTAATTTTACGATTCTGCTGTTCAGCTGCTAGGGTACATATACAAGGAGAGGCTTGGATGTACAACTTAGGAAAGATAGGTGTGTGTTTAGAACCTCTTATGACCGCTTTCGTAGAAACTGCTCTCTGACTCTCTTCCTTCCCTCAAATTAAACTTTCACCTCTTCCTCCTCAGCTTTTAAAGCCCCTACCTTTCTTTCTTTACTTCTCACCAAAATCTTATCCCCCCAACCTAGGAGCTCTCTTATCACTGGATCTTTTCTAGGGAGTTGATCTGTTGTGATAATGAGAAGGTGGCTGTCATTGCAGGAACTTGGGCAAAGGAGCTAGGTTCTTGGTCATCCTCATAGAAATATAATATGAATTTCTCTATGAAAATATTATGATTATTGGTTGGTAGCTTTATTATTAGCATTTCTTTTTTTCCTCTGTATTTTAGGTTTAATAGACTTTAATATTACTGCCTGGGAGCCTGCCCACACTGTGTAGGATTCTTTTGTTTGATTTTGTTTTCTGTCTATTGAAATAGGTCTCAGGTTTTCTCCAACCTCCTTGCAGACTTTTGTAACAAAACTGATTTATAAATTGGAAATTGCCTATATATAATTTCTCCCCAGTTTACATACTCATTTAACTTTTGCCCATGTTTTTGAACATTCCTAATCGGAAATAGTGATGAGTGGCTGCCACACTGCTGATGCTGGGCAGTACCTATGAAATCTCCTGGACGAGGGATAAAGAGTACGTTGTTTCAGCAGGTTCTTAGTGAAAACTGAGGTTTATAATGCATGCAATTTGCCCATAATCACTATCATAGAAGCAAAGTCATTTTTACTACTGTCCCCTGACTTTCAGTAAGACCCTCTTCATTTCACTAGTGAGAACTGTTTTACCTTTATTAGCAGCTCTTCTCCAAGTATAAATGAAATCTTCAAATATGCCTTGTATCTATGGATGTTTGTGAATAGTATCACCTATGGACAGACCTACAGTCATTGAAATGAATGCTTGTGAACTTTTTAAATGAGAAAATGTATCAAGGAAAAAAAAACATGAGTTCAAATTTCTGAGAATTACTTTTAAAGCAGTTCAAATCAAATACTGTTTGTTTAAAAGCCCTTCTAAGTTCCAAATGTATTAATTAAATGTTTAATATGTGTTATAGCTAAAATAGTCATTTCATTGGGATCAATTTATGATATAATAATTGTATGTTAGTGTATACCTTGGATCCCTTGGTACATTTTTTATAGGATCAAGGTCAACATTATGGACATGAATTACTATTGTGTAATTTTGCAAAAATGAAATATAGTTTTTTGAGCTTCTGATCATCTGTCAAGAAAAGTTAATTGACATGGGAAAGGTTAGCAGAAAATATAATTAAATATTGTGTGTCATAGATCTGTTAGTTTTGTTTGAAATAAATTCTCTTTCCATATTCCCATTTTTCCAATACATGCGTATATTGGAATACACACACACACACACACACACACACACACACACACACACACACACAAACCATAAAACCAGTTTTTCAGAAGAACTAGAGATTAAATAAACCAGAATCCCTACCTAATCTTAGTTACTCTCTTGAGTTATTTTGAAGACGTGGAATTATAGCATCAGATTAATGTCTGTGACAAATCTAAGCATTCAGTAGTTGGCAGTTTTTACTGTGTCTGTGTTGCCAGTACTTTTGATCCATGTATGTCGTCACAGAATGGTGTATGAAATAACCACAGTATTTATTTAATTAAAGTGGCAGTTAACGTTACATAATCACTGTGTCACCTTTCTCTGAAAGTTTCAAGCCCTGCTATTTATTTTAGAGCACCTAAACTGAAAACAGAAGAATATACAGACTTTGTGGTAGCAACTGATTTTGTTGCTAAGGAAGGTCAGGGAGACTGACCTTCAAACACCCATGCTGTCCTTCCAGCCATACCAGAAGTGGTGAATATGACTTACTCTAGCAAGTTTAGGTAATTTTTTTCTCTCTCTGTTCTTTCCCTTACACTGTAAAGAAACATAAAAATATTTACTTTTAGAAATTCTAGATAGCAAATAGCAGACTGATTTTGTAACAGTTAAAATTTGGTAGAGGGTCAGTGTGGGAAGTGTGGTAGAGGATCACTGCAGAAAGGAGTTACGGAGCTGCAACTCTGCTGCCACTGTAGGTACTTGAGGTTGTAAACCCAATTACATCTATACCTTTTCAGTAAACTGAAAGCACTGTCTTGAACCCAGCACCTTGATCTTCCTGTTTTGATCATTGGGAACTAAGTTTTCTGAAAACAAATTAGCTTTTAGAGAAAGAGCTGTGCCAAGTTTAATGTGTCTTTGGGAAAATATGTTAAGTTTGCAGTTAATGACACTATGGCCATTCATTGAGTTAACATATAACAGTAGCTGAGATTTACAGTTGAGTGTTCCTGACTGTCCATACCTTACCATTACTAAATGAAAGCTTACATTGTGGCCATTGATGCAGGAGTGTTTTGAGAGATGTGTGCAGAGAGAAAAGAAGACGATATTAAGACGATATTGGTTTAAAGACAAAATAGAAAATTAATGTGTTAGCCCGCTAGGGCTGCCATAACAAAATACCACAGACTGGGTGACTTAAACAACAGAAATTTTTATGTTCTCACAGTTCTGGAGACTGGAATCTAAGATCAAGGTGTTGGCAGGGTTGGTTTCTTCTGAAGCCTCTTTCCTTGGCTTGCAGATGGCCGCCTTCTTGCTTTGTCCTCTGTGTGTGTATGCTCCTGGTGTCCTTTTGAGGGTCCAAATTTTCTCCATTTATGAGGACACAAGTCAGGTAGGATTAAGGCTAATGCCCCATTTTAATGTAATCATCTCTTTAAAGGCCCTATCTTCAAATAGTCACTGGGAGAGGTTAGGACTTCAGCATATGGATTTGGAGGGAAATACAGTTCAGCCCATAATAATTAAATATTTGAAATTTGTTCACTTATTGTTTAAATGTATATTCTAGTAATCTGTGATAAAATCCAAGCTCTGAGCATTCTTGATGATTTCTGTGCGTATACCTCTGTTGAATACTGTACCATTTTCTTGCAGATCTCTCTCACATCTTTCCCCATATACGAAATTTTAGGGTTTTTACTTCCCTGTACATATGTTTTCATTTCACTGTATTGCCTTCTTCTTCTGTGTGTGAGGGGGGTTTGGGCAGGAAATAATGTCCTCCAGCATAAATATCTTTAACTAATGTCTGGAGAAGCAATCAAAAGCAAAAACAGTTTTCATGCAGTCTTCACATTCTAAGTACTATAGTAGAAAGAGCTTGGGTTCAGGAAACCTAAGTTTTTGCTGCTTCAGTTGCTATTTGTATCATCTTTAGCAAGTTATTTTACTAACTTTAGTTTTAATTTCCTCATCTCTAAAATTGTAGACTGAATGTTCTCTGACATCCGATTGAATGATATATTCACTTATTCAGGAAGTATTGAGTACTACTATGTGGCAAGCACTATTTAAGGAATTAGGGATATAGCCTAAGTGTAAAACAATGTCCCAGATGAGACAAGTATAAAACAAATAGCAAGATGGTACATTTAATCCCAACCATATCAGTAATCACTTTAAATGTAGATAAACTCTAAACACAATTAAAAGACAGAGATTGTCAGACTGGATAAAAAGCAAAAAACACCTCTATGTGGATTAGAGAAACCCACTTTAAATGTAAAATACAGATAGGTAAAATGGGAAATGATATTCCATGCTCATACCAATCAAGAGAAGACGAGAGTGCTTATATTAATATCTATGAAGTAGATTTCAAAGCAGGTAATATTACTGGAGATCAGGAGGATTATTTCATTATAACAAAGGGATCAGTTCATCAAGAGGACATAACAATCTTAATCATTTGTGTACCTAATAACAAAACTTAAATACATAAAGCAAAGCTAATAGAACTGCAAGGAAAAATAGATAAATCCAAAATTATAAATGGATATTTCAATACCTATCTTCAAATAATTAATAGAAGTAGAGAGAAAATCATTAAGATTACAAAACACTTTAGCAATACTATCAACCAAACTTAATCTAACTGACATTTATAGAAAACCACCCAATAACAGAAGACTTATTCTTTTCAAGGCCATACAGAACACTTACCATGATATACCATATTTGGGCAAAACAGCTCTCTATAAATTTAAAAGGATCCAAATAATTTAAAGCATGTTCTCTTTGAATGAAAGGGAATTAAATTAGAAATCAAAACAAAAGGATATGTGGAAAATTTCCAAGTATTTGGAAACTAAATGCAATTTAAAATAATCCATGGGTCAGAGAAACCAGCAGGGAAATGAGAAAGTATCTTGAACCGAGTAAAAATGAAAGCAAAATGTTATCTGTGGGATACAAGTAATACAATAGTTCAAGGGAAACTTATAGTACCAACTGATTATATTTGAAAAGAAGAAAGGTCTAAGATCAGTTCTATCTTAAGAAACTAAAATAAGAGGAACAAATTAAACCCAGTGAAAGTAGGAGAAAGGAAATAATAAAGATTGGGACAGCAGTCAATGAAATAGAAAAATAATAGAGAAAATCAATGAAAGGAAAAGCTAGTATTTTTTAGAAGACTGATAAATTTCTAACAAAATTTAACAAAAAAGTGAGAAGAAAATTATTAATATTATGAATGAGAGAGGTGACTTTACTACAGATTTTATGGGTTTTAAGTGGTTTATAATGAAATATTATGAAAACCTTTGTCAATGAATTCAACAATTTTGCTGAAATGGACAAATTCCTTGAAAGACACAAACTGCCAAAGCAAAAGAGATAATCATGAATAGCTTTGTGTGTGTTAAAGAAATTATATTTGTAGTTAAAACCCTTCTCACAAAGAAGACTCCAGACCCATGTGGCTTCACCAATGAATTCCACTGAACGTTTAAGTAAGAAATAGTATCAGTGCTATACAAGTTCTTTTGCAAAATTGAATATTAGGGAATATTTCCTAATTCATTCTATGGGGCTAGCTTAATCTGCTACCCAAAGCAGGCAAAGACAGTACAAGAAAAAAAAAAACTATAAACAAATTTCCTTAATAGACATATATGTAGAAAAAACACTTAACATGATTTTAGCAAATTAAGTCCAAAAAAAGATTTTTTAAAAAAACAGCACATCTTTACCAGGTGGGGTTTATTCCAGGAATACAAGGTTGGTTTAATTTTCAATTAATCACTATAATTTATCATATTAATAGACTGAATAAATACACGTTTATCTCAGTGGATGCAGGAAAGGAAGCATTCAAAACAAATCCTACATCCATTTCTGATTTAAGCCAAAAAGCAAGCAAACAAAAATACTCCCAGCAGACCTGGAATAGGAAACTTTTTTAACCTGATAAAGAACATCTATGGAAAACCTATATTAAATATCTTAATTAAGAAAGACTGAATGGTTTCACAAGGCAAAAATGTTCACTCTGTTCACCATTGTGCTGGAGGTTCTAATAAGGTAAGGCAAGAAAAAGAATTTAAAATGCATATAGATTGGAAAGAAAGAAGTAAATCTGTCTTTATTCATGAACAACATGATTTATATATGTAGAAAATCAGATGGAATCTATAAAAAAGCTACTAAAGTTTAACCCATGGGTGTACTTGATACAAGATGAATATATAGAGTTCAGGATATAAAAAGAATTGTAATTTTATACAGCAGCAACAACCCAAAGTGGAAATGAATAAAAATATTATTTATGATAACAACACAAATGTGAAATACTTAGCGATACTTTTCTTTTTTTAACAGCTTTACTGGAGTATAATTGCTTTACAATGTTGCGTTACTTTCTGCTGTATAACAAAGTGAATCAGCTATATGTATACATATATCCCCACATACCCTCCCTCTTGCGCCTCCCTCCCACTCTCCCTATTCTTCCCCTCTAGGTGGTCACAAAGCACCGAGCTGATCTCCCTGTGCTATGCAGCTGCTTCCCACTAGCTAGCTATTTTACATTTGGTAGTGTATATATGTCAGTGCTACTCTCTCACTTTATCTCAGCTTACCCTTCCCCCTCCCTGTGTCCTCAAGTCCATTCTCTACGTCTGCATCTTTATTCCTATCCTACCCTTAGGTTCATCAGAACCATATTTTTTTTAGGTTCCATATGTATGTATTAGCATACAGTATTTCTTTTTCTCTTTCTGACTTACTTCACTCTGTATGACAGACTGTAGGTCCATCCACCTCACTACAAAACTCAATTTCATTGCTTTTTATGGCTGAGTAATAATCCATTGTATATATGTGCCACATCTTCTTTATCCATTCATCTGTCCATGGACATTTAGGATGGTTCCATGTCCTAGCTATTGTAAATAGTGCTGCAGTGAACATTGTGGTACGTGTCTCTTTTTGAATTATGGTTTTCTCAGGGTATATGCCCAGTAGTGGGATTGCTGGGTCATATGGTAGTTCTATTTCTAGTTTTTTAAGGAAGCTCCATACTGTTCTCCATAGTAGCTGTATCAATATACATTCCCACCAACAGTGCAAGAGGGTTCCCTTTTCTCCACACCCTCTCCAGCATTTACTGTTTGTAGATTTTTTGATGATGGCCATTCTGACTGCTGTTAGGTGATACCTCACTGTGATTTTGATTTGCATTTCTTTAATGATTAGTGATGTTGAGTATCTTTTCATGTGTTTGTGGGCAATCTGTATATCTTCTTTGGAGGAATGTCTACTTAGGTCTTCTGCCGATTTTTGGATTGGGTTGTTTGTTTTTTTGATATTGAGCTGCATGAGCTGCTTGCATATTATGGAGATTAATCCTTTGTCAGTAGCATCGTTTGCAAATATTTCCCCCCATTCTGAGGGTTGTCTTTTTGTCTTGTTTATGGTTTCCTTTGCTGTGCAAAAGCTTTGAAGTTTCATTAGGTCCCATTTGTTTGTTTTTCTTTTTATTTCCATTTCTCTAGGAGGTGGGTCAAAAAGGATCTTGCTGTGATTTATGTCATAGGGTGTTCTTCCTATGTTTTCCTCTAAGAGTTTTATAGTGTCTGGCCTTACATTTAGGTCTTTAATCCATTTTGAGTTTATTTTTGTGTATGGTGTTAGGAAGTGTTCTAATTTCATTCATCTACATGTAGCTGTTCAGTTCTCCCAGCACCACTTATTGAAGAGGCTGTCTTTTCTCCATTGTATATCCTTGGCTCCTTTGTCAAAGATAAGGGGGCCATATGTGCATGGGTTTATCTCTGAGCTTTCTATACTGTTCATTGATCTATATTTCTGTTTTTGTTCCAGTACCATACTGTCTTCTTTGCTGTAGCTTTGTAATAGAGACTGAAGTCCGGGAGCCTGATTCCTCCAGCTCCATTTTTCTTTCTCAAGAGTGCTTTGGCTATTCGGGGTCTTTTGTGTTTCCATACAAATTGTAAAATTTTTTGTTGTACTTCTGTGAAAAATGCAATTGGTAGCTTGATAGGGATTGCATTGAATCTTTAGATTGCTTTGGGTAGTACAGTCATTTTCACAGTGTTGATTCTTCCAATCCAAAAACATGGTATATCTCTCCATCTGTTTGTATTTAATTTCTTTCATCAGTGTCTTACAGTTTTCTGCATACAGGTCATTTGTCTCCTTAGGTAGGTTTATTCCTAGGTATTTTATTCTTTTTGTTGCAATGGTAAATGGGAGTGTTTCCTTAATTTCTCTTTCAGATTTTTCGGCATTAGTGTATAGGAATACAAGAGATTTCTGTGCATTAATTTTGTATCCTGCTACTTTACACAATTTATTGATTAGCTCTTGTAGTTTTCTGGTAGCATCTTTAGGATTCTCCATGTATAGTATCATGTCATCTGCAAACAGTGATAGTTTTACTTCTTCTTTTCTGATTTGGATTCCTTTTATTTCTCCTTCTTCTCTGATTGCTGTGGCTAAAACTTCCAAAACTATGTTGAATAATAGTGGTGAGAGTAGGCAACCTTGTCTTGTTCCTAATCTTAGAGGAAATGGTTTCAGTTTTTCACCACTGAGAATGTTGTTGGCTGTGGGTTTGTAGTATATGGCCTTTATTATGCTGAGGTAGGTTTCCTTTATTGCCCACTTTCTGGAGGGTTTTTATCATAAATCAGTGTTAAATTTTGTCAAAAGCTTTTTGGCATCTATTGAGATGATCATGTGTTTTTTATCCTTCAGTTAGTTAATATGGTGTATCACATTGATTGATTTGCGTATATTGAAGAATCCTTGCATTCCTGGGATAAATCCCACTTGATCATGGTGTATGATCCTTTTAATGTACTTTTGGATTCTATTTGCCAGTATTTTGTTGAGGGTCTTGGCATCTATGTTCATCAGTGATGTTGGCCTGTAGTTTTTTTTTCTGTGTGTGTGGCATCTCTGTCTGGTTTTGGTATCAGGGTGATGGCCTCATAGAATGAGTTTGGGAGTGTTCATCCCTGTGCTATATTTTGGAAGAGTTTGAGAAGGATAGGTGTTAGCTCTTCTCTAAATGTTTGATAGAATTCACCTGTGAAACCATCTGGTCCTGGGCTTTCGTTTGTTGGAAGATTTTTAATCACAGTTTCAATTTCAGTGTTTGTGATTGGTCTGTTCATATTTTCTATTTCTTCCTGGTTCAGTACTTGAAGGTTGTACTTTTCTAAGAATTTGTTCATTTCTTCCAGGTTGTCGATATTACTGGCATATAGTTGTTTGTTGTAGTCTCTCATGATCCTTTGTATTTCTGCAGTGTCAGTTGTTACTTCTCCTTTTTCATTTCTAATTCTGTTGATTGAGTCTTCTCCCTTTTTTTCTTGATAAGTCTGGCTAATGTTTTATCAATTTTGTTTATCTTCTCAAGTTCTTTGAGAGTTGGTTCTCAGCTTTTAGTTTTATTAATCTTTGCTATCATTTCCTTCATTTGTTTTTCATTTATTTTTTAATCTAATCTTTATGATTTCTTTCCTTCTTCTAACTTTGGGGGATTTTTTGTTCTTCTTTTTCTAATTGCTTTAGGTGTAAGGTTAGGTTGTTTATTTGAGATGTTTTTTGTTTCTTGAGGTAGGATTGTATTGCTGTAAACTTCCCTCTTAGAACTGCTTTTGCTGCATCCCATAGGTTTGGATCATTGTGTTTTCATTGTGATTTGTTTCTAGCTATTTTTTGATTTCCTCTTCAATTTCTTCAGTGATCTTTTGGTTATTTAGTAAGTGTATTGTTTAGCCTCCATGTGTTTGTATTTTTAACAGTTTTTTTCCTGAATTCATATCTAGTCTCATAGAGTTGTGGTTGGAAAAGATACTTCATATGATTTCAGTTTTCTTAAGTGTACCAACGCTTGATTTGTGGCCCATGATATGATCTATCCTGGAGAATATTCCATGAGCCTTTGAGAAGAAAGTATATTCTGTTGTTTTGGGATGAGATGTCCTATAAATATCAGTTAAGTTAGTCTGATCTCATGTGACTTTTAAAGCTTGTGTTTCCTTACTTATTTTCATTTGGGATGATCTACCCATTGGTGAAAATGGGGTGTTAAATCCTCTACTATTATTGTGTTACTGTCAATTTCCCCTTTATGGCTGTTTGCATTTGCCTTATGTATTGAGGTGCTCCTATGTTGGGTACATAAATATTTACAACTGTTATATCTTCTTCTTGGATTAATCCCTTGATCATTATGTAGTGTCTTTCTTTGTCTCTTGTAATAGTCTTTTCTTTAAAGTCTATTTCATCTGATATGAGTATTGCTACTCCATCTTCCTTTTGATTTCCATTTGCATGGAATATCTTTTTCCATCCCTCACTTTCAGTCTGTATGTGTCTCTACATCTGATGTGGGTCTCTTGTAGATAGCATATACATGGGTCTTGTTTTTGAATCCATTCAGCTAATATGTTTGTTTTGGTTGGAGCATTTAATCCATTTACATTTAAGGTAATTATCAATATGTATGTTCCTACTATCATTTTCTTAATTGTTTTGGGTTTGTTATTGTAGGTCTTTTCCTTCTTTTGCGATTCCTGCCTAGAGAAGTTACTTTAGCATTTGTTGTAAAGCTAGTTTGGTGGTGCTGAATTTTCTTAACTTTTGCTTGTCTGTAAAGTTTTTAATTTCTCTGTCGAATCTGAATGAGGTCCTTGCTGGGTAGAGTAATCTTGGTTGTAGATTTTTCCCTTTCGTCACTTTAAATATGTCCTGCCACTCCCTTCTGGCTTGCAGAGTTCCTGCTGAAAGATCAACTGTTAACCTTATGGGGAGTCCCTTGTATGTTATTTGTTGCTTTTCCCTTGCTGCTTTTAATATTTTTTCTTTGAATTTAATTTTTTTATTTTTATTTTATTTTTTTTTTGTGGTACGCAGGCCTCTCACTGTTGTGGCCTCTCCCGTCGTGGAGCACAGGCTCCGGACGCGCAGGCTCAGTGGCCATGGCTCACGGGCCCAGCCGCTCCGTGGCATGTGGGATCTTCCTGGACCAGGCCACGAACCCGTGTCCCCTGCATCGGCAGGCGGACTCTCAACCACTGCGCCACCAGGGAAGCCCTGAATTTAATTTTTGATAGTTTGATTAATATGTGTCTTGGCATGTTTCTCCTTGGATTTATCCTGTATGGGACTCTCTGTGCTTCCTCGACTTGATTGACTATTTCCTTTCCCATGTTAGAGAAGTTTTCAGCTATAATCTCTTCAAATATTTTCTCAGGCACTTTCTTTATCTCTTCTTCTTCTGGGACCCCTGTAATTTGAATGTCGGTGCTTTTAATATCGTCCCAGAGACCTCTGAGACTGTCCTCAATTCTTTTCATTCTTTTTTCTTTATTCTGCTCTGCAGTAGTTATTTACACTATTTTATCTTCCAGGTCACTTATCCATTCTTCTGCCTCAGTTATTCTGTTATTGATTCCTTCTAGAGTATTTTTAATTTCATTTATTGTGTCGATTCATCATTGTTTGTTTGCTCTTTAGTTCTTCTCGGTCCTTGTTAAACACTTCTTGTATTTTCTCCATTCTATTTCCGAGATTTTGGATTGTCGTCACTATCATTACTCTGAATCCTTTTTCAGGTGGACTGCCTATTTCCTCTTCATTTGTTTGGTCTGGTGTGTTTTTACCTTGCTCCTTCATCTGCTGCATATTTCTCTGTCTTATCATTTTACTTAGTGTGTTTGGGGTCTCCTTTTCACAGGCTGCAGGTTTGTAGTTCCCATTATTTTTGGTGTCTGCCCCCAGTGGGTGAGGTTGGTTCAGTGACTTGTGTAGGCTTCCTGGTGGAGGGGACTGGTACCTGTGTTCTGGTGGGTGGGGCTGCATCTTGTCCTTCTGGTGGGCAGGGCTGCATCCGGTGGTGTGTTTTGGGGTGTCTGTGAACTTAGTATGACTTTAGGCAGCCTCTCTGCTAATGGGTGGGATTGTGTTCCTATCTTCCTAGTTTTTTGGCATGGGGCCTCCTGCACTGGAGCTTGCTGGCCGTTGGTGGAGCTGGGTATTAGTGTTGAGATGAAGATCTCTGGGAGAGCTCTCGCCAGTTGATATCACGTGGGGCTGGGAGGTTTCTGGTGGTCCAATGTCCTGGACTCGGCCCTCCCACCTCAGAGGCTCAGGTCTGACACCCGGCCGGAGGACCAAGACCCTGCCAGCTGCATGGCTCAGAAGAAAAGGAAGAAAGAAAGAAAAGAAAAAAAAAAAAAAAAAAACAGACGGAACTCTAGGACATGTGGTAAGAGCAAACCTAAACAGACAAAATCACACAAAGAAGCATACACATACACACTCACAAAAAGAGGAAAAGGGGAAAAAAAATCAAAAAAAATAAAAAATTTAAAAAAGGAACAGAGCAACCAAACCAATTAACAAATCCACCAATGATATTAAGCGCTAAAAACTAAATTAAGATAAAAATAAAACCAGAAACCAATTAGATGCAGAAAGCAAACCCTAAGTCTACAGTTGCTCCCAAAGTCCACCACCTCAATTTGGGGAACATTCGTTGTCTATTCAGGTATTCCACAGATGCAGGGTTTATCAAGTTGATTGTAGGGATTTAATCCAATCCTCCTGAGGCTGCAAAGAGAAATTTCCCTTTCTCTTCTTTGTTCACACAACTCCTGGGGTTCAGCTTTGGTTTTGGCCCCACCTCTGTGTGTAGGCTGCCCTCAGGAGTCTGTTCCCTGCCCAGACAGGAGAGGGTTAAATCAGCAGCTGATTAGGGCTCTCTTGCTCACTCAGGCCAGGGAGAGGCAGGGGTATGGTAGTCATAATTGGATTGTGGGGCCAGCCTGTGGCGGCAGAGGCTAGCGTGACATTGCAACTGCCTGAGGTGCACTGTGTGTTTTGCCGGGAAAGTTGTCCTTGGATCACAGGACCCTGGCAGTGGAGGGCTGCACAGGCTCCCAGGGGGGTGTAGGTAGTGACCTGTGGTTGCACACAGGACTCTTAGTGGCAGCAGCAGCAGCGTTAGCGGTTCATGCCCGCCTCTAGGGTCAGAGCTGATAGCCGTGGCTCCACCCGTCTCTGGAGCTCGTTTAGGCGGTGCTCTGAATGCCCTCTCCTCGCGCACCCTGAAACAATGGTCTCTTGCCTCTCCAGCAGATCCATACTTTTTCCCATACTCTCTTCCGGCTAGCTGTGGTGCACTAGCCGCCTTCAGGCTGTGTTCACGCAGCCAACCCCAGTCCTCTCCCTGGGATCTGACCTGTGAAGCCCGAGCCTTAGCTCCCAGCCCCCACCCGCCCCGGCGGGTGAGCAGACAAGCGTCTCAGGTTGGTGAGTGCTGGTTTACACTGATCCTTTGTGCAGGAATCTCTCCACTTTGCCCTCTGCACGCCTGTTGCTGCCCTCTCCTCCGTGGCTCTGAAGCTTCCCCCCTGCCCACCCATTGTCTCCACCAGTGAAGGGGCTTCCTAGTGTGTGGAAACTTCCTCCTTCACAGCTCCCTCCCAGAGGTTCCCTATTCTTTTGTCTCTTTTTTTTTCTTTTTTCTTTTGCCCTACCCACGTATGTGGGGGTTTTCTTGCCTTTTGGGAAGTCTGAGGTCTTCTGCCAGCATTCAGTAGGTGTTCTGTAAGAGTTGTTCCACATGTAGATGTATTTTTGATGTATTTCTGGGGAAGAAGGTGATCTCCATGTCTTTACTCCTCTGCCATCTTGAAGGTCTCTTCTAGGGATGCTTTTGACAAGATTTGAAAGACCTTTATACTGAAAACTAAAATAATTGTTGGGAGAAGTTAAAAATAGCCTAAAACAATGGAAAGATATACTGTGTTCATGATCTAGAAGACTCAATATTTTTAAGATGTTAGTTCTCTCAAAATTGATAGATAAATTCAGCACAACCCTAATCAAGACCCTAGGAGGTTATTCTGTAGAGATTATTAGGTTGATTCTAAAATTTATATGATATATAGAGGACTTAAAAGAGCCAGAACAACTTGACAAAAAAATGAAGTTGGAGAGCCTACCTACCTGACTTCAAGACTTATTAACTCACAGTAATCAAATCAAGAGAGCTTGTTAATGGACAGATAACATCTTTATTCACCATAAAGTTGGGCAAAGAGATCAATACAACACAATAGAAAATCTGGAAAGAGACTCACATATATATGGTTAATTGACTTTCAATAAAAGTATAAATATAGTTCAACTTAGTGCTGAAACAATTGGACATCCATGTTAAAAAAATAATTTGCAGTATATATGAAATTAACTCCAAATGTATTATAGTTCTGAACATACAGGAGAAAAATCTTTGTGGTATTAGGTTATGCAGAGATTTCTTAGACAAGGGCAAAGCATGATCCATAGAAAAAAAGTAATAAATCAGACTTTATCAAAATTAAGAATGTGTATTCTTCAGAAGTCACTGATAAGAGAACGAAGAGAGTAGGCACAAATCACAAATCTGATAAAGGACATGCGTAGAGAGTGTATAAAGAACTCTCTAAACCTAATGAGAAGGAAAAAAAAGGACAAATATTTGAGAAGACACTTCATCAAAGAAGAAATAAACTTGTGGAAAAGGTGATTGATTATTCATTAGAGAAATATAAATTAAAACATAGTGAAATACCACCACATATTAGAATATAGAATAAAACATATTAGAATAAAACAATGTTGGCAAGACTGTGGAACAACTAGGACTCTTCTTCGCTGTTGATAGGAACATGCAGCAATGCAACTACTTTGGGAAAGACTTGGACATAAAGATTCTTAGCAGCTTTATTTGTTATAGCCCCAAACTAGAAGCAAGCCAGAAGTCCATGGAGAGGTGAATGGTAAACAAATTGAGGTACATCTGTATGATGGAATATTACCCAACAGTAAAATGGATGAGCTATTGATAGAAGCAATGATGTGGATGAGTGTCAAAATAATCATGCTAAGTGAAAGAAACCAGATGAAGAATACATACTATTTGATTCCAAATACGTAAAAGTCAAGAAAATATAAACAAATCACTCATGACAGAAAGCAGGTCAGCTATTGCCTGCAAGGGGATAGAAGAGAGGACAGGATTACATAGGGTTATGAGAAAATATCTACAAGTGATGGGTATGTTCACCGTCTTGATTTCATGGGTATATACATATGTCAAAACATCAAATTGTATACTCTTTTTTTGTACGCTCTTAAGATATGTGTGCAGTCTGTTGTATGTCAATCATAAAACTGTTCTTTAAAAGTACTTACCCTTGTGGAACTTGTATTTTACTGGGGAGGAGGTGTAATGACAATAAACCTGTATTTTGCATGTGTATATATAGGTGTGTATGTGTCAGATGTTGAAAAGTCTTTTACAGAAAAATAAAGCAATGTGAGGATAGAAAGTAATGGGGAGGGCAGCTGTTTGAGAGAGGAGGTCAGGTAAATGTAGTATCATGACATTTTAACAGACTAGTTTAAGCGCCCTGTAATCTTTTGAAAACTGTTTAAAGATTTGTTTCAGTTTTTTTAAAGTTTCAGGTGACCATTCTGTCTCTCATCTAAAAAGATAACAGCTTTCCCCTAACTTGAAGGCAGATTTAAGATTTACATTTCTGCCATCAGAAGGAACCATATGGGAAGGGTGGGCAGAGGTAAGCAAAACCTACTCCACATGCCCAATAGAAGCCCATTTCTGCTCGGAGAATTTCTTCTGGTTAATTCTTTTTTATTGAAAGGATGAGACCTATTTTTTGAACATTTGTAGAATGGTGAATCAGAAAGAAAGTCACAACCAGAATCCCAGTCTCCTACTTGCCTGCCAGAGAGGCAGTTATCCCTCAGTTTTCTAAAAGGAAAACCAAAAATTCTCCAGTCACTATCATTGTTGGTGTTGTGTGCATGTGTATGATGCCAGTGAGGGACTTTAAAAATCATTGCTCTTGTGGAACTTTTATTTTATTGGGAAGGAGGTGTAATGGTGATGCATGTGTATATGTGTCAGATGTTGAAAAGTCTTGAAGAAAAACAAAGCAGTGTGAGAATGAGATTTTGAATGAATAGAAGAGGGAAGATTTCCATCAGTGGAGTGAACTGCTTGCTTGTTTCCAGTCATCCTAACAGAGCAGCTAGAAACGTGTTCTGGTACCTTAGCAGCCATTACAGCTCATCAGTGGAACCTGAATTTGTTTCAGTTCCCAAAAAAGTGATTGCTAATGATAGAGACTTTAGAATATCTGTGTACTGGGGGCATAGAGAAAGAATGTTAAAAAAAAAAGAAATTTAAAATGCTTTGTAACATGTGCTGCAAACTGAAATGTGGTGCTTTATTTCGAAAAAATGCTTTTAATTCTGCTCATCCCTTGGTTTTCTAAAACATAGTTTGAAAATCCTAAAGATGCCACCAGAAAACTACTAGAGTTAATCAATGAATTTGGTAAAGTAGCAGGATACAAAATTAATGCAAAGAAATCTCTTGTATTCCTATAACTAACAACGAAAAGTCTGAAAAAGAAACTAAGGAAACACTGCCATTTACCATTGCAACAAAAAGAATAAAATACCTAAGAATAAACTATCTACCTAAGGAGACAAATGACCTGTATGCAGAAAACTATATGACACTGATGAAAGAAATTAAAGACGGTACAAACAGATGGAGAGATATACCGTGTTTTTGGATTGGAAGAATCAACATTGTGAAAATGACTGTACTACCCAAAGCAATCTAAAGATTCAATGCAATCCCTATCAAATACCAATGGCATTTTTCACAAAACTAGAACAAATAATTTTAAAATTTGTATGGAAACAAAGGCCCCGAATAGCCAAAGCAATCTTCAGAAAGAAAAACAGAGCTGGAGGAATCAGGCTCTCTGACTTCAGACTATACTACAAAGCTACAATAATCAAGACAGTATGGTACTGGCACAAAAACAGAAATATAGATCAATGGAACAGGATAGAAAGCCCAAGATAAACCCACTCACATATGGTCACCTTATCTTTGACAAAGGAGGCAAGAATATACAATGGAGAAAAGACAGTTTCTTCAATAAGTGGTGCTGGGAAAACTGAACAGCTACATGTAAACGAATGAAATTAGAACACTCTCTAACACCATACACAAAAATAAACTCAAAATGGATTAGACACCCAATTGTAAGCTTGGACACTATAAAACTCTTAGAGGAAAACATAGGAAGAACACTCTTTGACATAAATCACAGCAAGATCTTTTTTGATCCACCTCCTAGAGTAATGAAAATAAAAATAAACAAATGGGACCTAATGAAACCATAAACAAGATGAAAAGACAACCCTCAGAATGGGAGAAAATATTTGCAAACGAAGCAAGTGACAAAGGATTAATCTCCAAAATACACAGGCAGCTCATGCAGCTCAATATCAAAAAAACAAACAACCCAATCCAAAAATGGGCAGAAGACCTAAGTAGACATTCCTCCAAAGAAGATATACAGATTGCCCACAACAACATGAAAAGATGCTCAACATCACTAATCATTAGAGAAATGCAAATCAAAACCACAGTGAGGTATCACCTCACACCAGTCAGACTGGCCATCATCAAAAAATCTACCAACAATAAGTGCTGGAGAGGGTGTGGAGAAAAGGGAACCCTCTTGCACTGTTGGTGGGAATGTAAATTGATACAGCCACTATGGAGGTTCCTTAAAAAACTAGAAATAGAACTACCATATGACCCAGCAATCCCACTACTGGTCATATACCCTGAGAAAACCATAATTCAAAAAGAGTCATGTACCACAATGCTCATTGCAGCTCTGTTTACAATAGCCAGGACATGGAAGCAACCTGAATGTCCTTCGACAGATAAATGGATAAAGAAAATGTGGCACATATATACAGTGGAATATTAGTTAGTCATCAAAAGGAACAAAATTGAATTATCTGTAGTGAGATGGATGGACCTAGAGTCTATCATACAGAGTGAGGTAAGTCAGAAAGTGAAAAACAAATACCGTATGCTAATGCATATATGTGGAATCTAAAAAAACGGTACTGATGAACCTAGTGGCAGGGCAGGAATAAAGACACAGACGTAGAGAACTTACTTGAGGACACAAAGGGGGGGAATGGGAAGCTGGGATGAAGTGAGAGGTTAGCATTGACGTATATACACTACCAAATGTAAAATGGATGGCTAGTGGGAAGCTGCTGCATAGCACAGGGAGAACAGCTTGATGCTTTGTGATGAGGGTGGGAGGGAGGCTCAAAAGGGAAGGGATATGGGGATATATGTATAAATATAGCTGATTCACTTTGTTGTACAGCAGAAACTAACACAACATTGTAAAGCAATTATATTCGAATAAAGATGTAAAAAAAATAAATAAAATAACATGAATTAAAAAAAACACATTGGAGAATAATTTAAAGATTTTTGTCTTATTTAACATAAATTTGGTGACAGTAACAGTGGAAAATGCATTGAATGATGCCAGTTGTGTATTTGTTTCTGTAAAATTTTTATAAAATATACTAATTTCTGTCACTCTGTTTTCCATTTTTCTATCTGAATGGTATTCATCAGAGCACATACTCTGACTCCATGCCCTGAGTCTGGGCTTCCTATGTTAAAAAGAAACCTGTAGGCTCTCACCTGTGAGGCTGGAGCCCTGAGAATCAGGAGCCCCCTCCTGGTTCCAGTCCCTCCCAGCCAGTCCCTTCCCAGGTAGCGGAAGTGGAGGCTCACATGGCTCAGGCTTCTGTCATCTCCAGCATCCCAAGACTTTCCCCCATCCCATGCCTGCTGCTGGTCAGAGGCGAATGAGTCCAGTTCTCTCAACCCTGGAGCAGTTACTCTTAATCTTTGGGGTCATGGTTCCTTTTGAGGAATGGGATAAAATCTATGGACAAAACGTTTGCACGTCACTTCGGGGGCTGCCAAGAACCCCTGTTCCAGAGGGTTTCAAGTAAGCAGAGTTATATTTCTTTGCCGCCAAGTATAGAGGCAGCACTCAATCTGTGATCTATGTAACAACTGTGTTGGTAACAACTATGTTATCAAATTGCACTTTTAATAATAACCTGTTCAGCTAGGCACCGGGAAGAGCTAGAGAAAGCCAGCAAGGTTGCGCTTTTCCCACCCTAGGAAGAGCCTACATTTTGTTTCAGCCCAAATCCATCGGTTTTGTATATATTTTACTAGGAAAAAATATTAGGACAGACTTTTCAGTATCCTCTTCCCACCCTATTTTTTATTTTCTGCTTTTTTTTTAACATCTTTATTAGAGTATAATTGCTTTACAATGGTGTGTTAGTTTCTGCTTTATAACAAAGTGAATCAGCTATGCGTATACATATATCCCCATATCCCCTCCCTCTTGTGTCTCCCTCCCACCCTCCCTATCCCACCCCTCTAGATGGTCACAAAGCACCGAGCTGATCTCCCTGTGCTATGCGGCTGCTTCCCACTAGCTATCTATTTTACATTTGGTAGTGTATATATGTCCATGCCACTCTCTCACTTCGTCGCAGCTTCCCCTTCCCCCTCCCCCTGTCCTCAAGTCCATTCTCTACATCTGCGTCTTTATTCCTGTCCTGCCCTTAGGTTCTGCAGAACCTTTTTTTTTTTTTAGATTCCGTATATATGTGTTAGCATACGGTATTTGTTTTTCTCTTTCTGACTTACTTCACACTGTATGACAGTCTCTAGGTGCATCCACCTCACTACAAATAACTCAATTTCATTTCTTTTTATGGCTGAGGAATATTCCATTGTATATATGTGCCACATCTTCCTTATCCATTCATCTGTCGATGGACACTTAGGTGGTTCCTTAAAAAACTAAAAATAGAACTACCATATGACCCAGCAATCCCACTACTGGGCATATACCCTGAGAAAACTATAATTCAAAAAGAGTCATGTACCACAATGTTCATTGCAGCTCTATTTACAATAGCCAGGACATGGAAGCACCCTGTTCTTTGGTTCTCAATTATTCTGTTTCACATAATCCCTCAAATATAATATAGAACAACCAGGTACCTACTGTTCTGTGTTTAGTCTTGACTGTGAAGCCAAATACCACATCTACCTTACACAGTCACTGAGCAGTCTAGCCTCTTGCACTATTCATTTAGTATTTGCTCTCTAATTTTATCCTAGAAATGAATTTTCCTAAACTGAAGTCTGTTAACAGTACTCTTTTGCTTCTTACAGCTTGTACCTCCTTTTAAGCCTCAAGTAACATCTGAGACAGACACCAGATACTTTGATGAAGAATTTACAGCTCAGACTATTACAATAACACCACCTGAAAAGTGTAAGTAAATCTAGAAGGAAATTGATTATGTTCTAATGCAATTGAAGAAAACAGCCTATTTTTTTAACTGGATATTTTCAAGGTCAAATTCCACAGTGACTTATTCTGTTCCATTTAAGAACATGGGGTTTTCAATGTGGAAATATCTAAATACAGGTAGCTAAGAGCAAAGTATTTTTGAGTAAAAAAAAATTATATGTGGAAAAATTGTAGAGTTAAGAATTATAGACTAAATTATAGACTAACTAGCCCTTCCTTACTATTCTCTAATAGATTATTTTGACATCAGCTGAAAGGATTCTGAAATGAAGACCTCCCACATTTCCCACTGCTCATTCAGACACAACCTTCTAAATTTTGCTAATTCTGGTCTCCTGCTTACTTAGTAGTTTTTAAATTCACTTTAAACTGAATCACTCTTTTTTACTTAGCTGTGTCTTAAGCAGTAATATCTGTGAAGACATAATTTGGTTTGCTAGTAATTTTTGATATTATAAATTAAATTACATATCTATTAAAGCTATACATTCATGCACCACTTAAAATCATTCCACATATACTAGTGTGTGCCCTACACTTTGGTGAAGACATTTCACTTAAAGGGAAGAAAAGGTTGTTATATAATTTATAAACATTCTCATATGCTGACAGAGGTCTGTATTCTGTCATCATTAGTTAAGGAGTAAGGATAAAATTGAGTTTCAGGGACACATTTGGATAGCTAAAAGATTTCTTCAATCACACATCTTTTGGCTCACAATAACATCATTTTAGTTTTTTTTCTCCTTTTCTTTTTTATTATATCCTTTCCTACATTCCTTCTCCTCTCTTTTCTTTTTAAAAGGCAGATTAGGGGCTTCCCTGGTGGCGCAGTGGTTGAGAGTCCGCCTGCCGATGCAGGGGACACAGGTTCGTGCCCCGGTCCAGGAAGATCCCACATGCCGCGGAGCGGCTGGGCCCGTGAGCCATGGCCGCTGAGCCTGCGCGTCCGGAGCCTGTGCTCCGCAGCGGGAGAGGCCACAACAGTGAGAGGCCTGTGTCCCGCAAAAAAAAAAAACAGGCAGATTAGTTGATGATGCTGATTTACCAGGGCCTGACAAAAAGAGAGACTATGAACACTGTGAAATGAAAAATATAATTATGTGTGCATATGCACTTTTCTTTCTTTAGACTTGCAAGAGGTTAAGAGCCTCTTAACTTTCATTTTATAAGGGAAGAAATTAGAACCCAGAGAGAAGCTGAGCTTCCCTAAGTCCCGCAGTTAGTGTTAGCTATAGTCACGAGCAGCAGTTAGAGCCTGGCCGACAAGGCCCAGGTCAAGCTGTGAAAGGGCAGCATGTTGAAGCACTGCTCATGGTCTGTCACCAGTGGTGGATGAGGGCTTCATTGCTAGAATCAGAATCTCTGAGAGTTGAAGATGATGTTAGAAAGCCTGTGGAGTTGTGGGCAATCAGCTAAGGACCGTCTAAGTAGGAGCAGTGGACGTAGCCTTGACGTGGTTTCCCCTGGCCCGGCGCGGGCTGTGGTGATACAATTGTCTGAAATTCTGGGCAACACCACTGAGTTGTTGGACTGGCCTAGGAGTGCTTCCCACCATAGAGCCTCATCGTTTGGATATAACCTTAACTGTAATCAGACCACATTGTTCCCCTGCTTCAAACCTTCCAGGGGCCCCACTGCTGCACTCTAAATCCAACTGCTCACACTGGCTGCACAGCTTTGTCACATCTGGTCCCACCCTGCTCTCAGACCTCATCCTGTCCATCTTCTCCACAGTCCCTGGGTTCCAGCCCCACCTTGAACACACTGTCCCTCACTGTGCCTTGGGACTGTGTGTTTACTCTTCTTTGCCTAGAATTCTCTTTTCCCAGACATATGCATGAATAAATTCTTACTTGTCCTTCAGATCTCTTTAAATGTCACTTTATCAGAAAGCTTTCTTTAGCCTCCCGACCTTAAGAACAGTGCAGTCCATCAGACCCCATCACCACCTGCCCCCGCCAGTTCTCTACATTGACACCTTTACTTGCTGGTATTCTTCTGGTTAATTTGTCTCTTTGTTTACTGTTTCTCCAGCTTGAATGCAGTAGCCCTGAGAAGAAGGATTTGGTTTGTCTTATTCACTGCTAACCCCAGCTCCGAGTTAGGTACCTGGCTCAGCGTAGGTATTCAATGAATATGTGTTAAATGAGGAAATAAACAGATTAGGGCGAGGCCTGGTAGTTTCAGGGCCAGAAGGAGGCCCGACTCTCTCCAGACAGTGCTGTTGCCCATCACAGCCCAGAATTTGTGTTTGGCTTACCTCCTCACGTGATTTCACAGGGAGCTTTGGGAGGTTAAATAGAGCTTTTGGTATTCGTGGATTCTAATTCTTAGAACAAACTAAGTGTGCTATTTTGAAAGTCATAGAAATAGGTAGGCTGTGTAAATAAATGCAAAGCCATGAGTGCCTATTTTACTCCAAAATGTTAACAGTAAAATCCCAGTGTAGAAGAGAATGATGGGGTTGCAGAAAGCCCTGGACTTAGACCCTGCTTTGTGTCCTGGCTCTGCCCCTCACTAGCTCTGGAATGTGACAGGTCAAAGGGGAGTGCAGGGCTGATAATTTCCAGGAGCCCCGTCTTTCCCTTGTGTGTGCCTGAGAAGCCATCTCTTTAGGAAAGGCACCCAGAGTTCTCTATAGGTTTCAATAACCCTATTTTTAATTTTATTTAAGCATCAGGTTAACCAATCCACAGTGTTCTTTGTTCTGTGACCCACTAGGTGAAGGGTGATGGTAGGTAAATAACTAGCAAAAAAGAGTGGACATGGGGCTGCGGATGGGGGAGGGACCACTAAACTATGCTGCTAGCAGTGAGGAGTGGCCCTGGCCTGATGCTGGGCCCTAGGTGGCCCCAAAACGAGCATCCAGCAAGCATCGTCTAGACTGACAGCGTGTACCACAATCTAGAGGCAGGGGGACCCTGTGGACCTGCCAACTTATTTTCCAATTCAGGATTTCTAGAGAGAAAAATCAGGGGAAGGAGCTCAGCAGGTGGGCTGAGGCCAAGGTGTGGACACCAGCAGCCTGTCCTTTGCGGCTCCCAGCACCAGGCCACAGGGCTGGGCTCCTGCCTTAGGCAATAGCCTCAGTAATTGTGGACTGCAGCACCCGGGTTCTTCCAGGGCACAAGGACAGTGTTTTTTCTTGGATTATCCCTGGGTATATCCTAAATTCCCGTAAGAGGCAGATCAAAGGAAAATCTGTGAAGCCTTGAACTGTGATTACATTTAACATAATCTTTTCTTCTTGCAGCTTTGAATAGTGTTGCTGGTGAGAGACCACTGCAGCTCTCAAGCTGCTAAAAGCACAGAGGTTTTGTTCATAAAAACCCACAGTAGGACCATTAAGTTAGCGATTGTCTTCCCACTTGCCACCTTGCTTTTATAAAACAGAAAGGAGCTATTTTTTAGAACAAATCAGCAGTTAGAAAGGCAAGTGTTCCTTTTTTACAAACAGCTGCAGTAACATGCCAGATTTTCCTCACTGGTGTTAATTAATTGAACAGATTTTGGAATGTGTCGTCTTGCATTATATTCATTAATGGTCCTCTGGCTTCCTCTTAGAGGAAAAGAGGATTTGTTTGAGCTCCTAGTAGCTTTTGCTGCCATATAATTACTTTGGTTAAATGTTCTAAGGAAGTTAGGCAACTAATGCTGCCTGGATCCAGGGATTCAGAGGTAGAATGTAGGGTTGATCACCCTGTTTTCTTTTCCCGCATGTGTGCTATTTGGGTTTTTTTTCATAGTTCATGTCCATCATCATCACTGTTCCCTCTGAACCTTCCTTCAGTGCAGGAACGTATTTATATCCGTTGACTGGGTGTGAAGGCCTGGCTGGGGCAGCCGGCTGTCCTGTCAGCTGTCACTTGCATCCAGCTCTCCTCCTTCCACAGCCCCGCTGGCCTGCGCAGCACTGAGGGCCCAGGGGAAACCCTCATTCCTGCCCCAGCACCTTCCCAACTCACAGCTCCTCTTGGGGCCACGATCAGAGACTTGCCCCTCACTACTGCCAAGCTCAAAAGAACAGGAGGGAGATGGAGTGAGAGGGTGATATAATTGACTTTAAAGAAGATCCAGATGCAGGGGCCCTCGTATGGTCATCAACAAGATTTAGATTTACGTTCGGAAATGGGATTAATTTGTTACTAAATTGACAGAATGAAGATTCTCTTTTAACTTTCAGCTGACAGTGCAGCCTCATAGCAATAATACTCCTTGGAAAGGAAATTCAACCCCTCCTCCTGTCGAGAGCCAGGCTGCCCTGGGCTTCAGGCCTCCCTGCCCTGGTGCGATGCCTGGTTGCAGCCCAGCGAGCTGGACAAGCCCTCTCTGGCGGACAACACCAGGCTTCCCACATGTGCTGTCTGTTCGCTGTGCAGAAACACACCCAGCAAAACAAAGCTGCTAGCGGGGAAAACTATTCCTTTGAAATGTGATTGGCACGTGTCAGAGTCTGAACATTAAGATTTCAGCTGCCTTTCCCCTAGAGAGTTTTTATAGAGTTTTACAGAGGTTTTATATGCCATCCACAGCTCCTACCATCTTTAGTATATCTGAAAATACTGTGGAAGGTGTTTGACCTAAAAGATGGTTTGCTTGGTACCTAACTGGTATTTTATAAGGAGGCAGAGATTTCCCCAGATCGCAGTACTATCTGGAAATGAGGACTATAGTTTAAAAGGTCTGTTTGCAGGAGGGAAGTTTACACAGAGCAGGGAGCCTCAAATGCTACTTGTGAGATTGAGTCCCACCTAATACAGTGATACTTTCTGGTACATTCAAGGCTACAAAGTTCGGTTAGCAACTTGATCCCATTTCTAGAATCTTCTATTAAAAATAGAATGCTGAAAAGAACAGTGAGAAAAGAGCATGAATGTTTGTTATTCTTCAGAGGCATGCAAAGCATCATCCTTTTTGTGTAACAGGGTCAGTGCCCGTGATGCAGTGGGGTCTGACCTGTATTCCTTCTCCTATTACATGAAATTGATGCTCCCTGGAGAGGTTGGAAAATTAGAAGAATTGGTAATGTACTTCCTATATGAATTTGAGGGAGTGGAATTATTTTGCTTGAAGAAGGTTGGGTATTTGAAAAACTCTCACTTATTTCCTGTAGCACAGCATATGACCAAAGGCACTGCAAGTGGAGCAGAGGGGTTTAGTGGGGTGAGCCCCGAGGACACAGGGAGGGACTTTGTGCACAGCCCAGAACAGGTGCACCGGGAACGTTGTGGACTGAGCGACTGAATTCATGACACATGTAAAGGAAGAGCATTCTGACACTGCAGGATTTTAATCATCAGAATAGTTATAGGAAGAGGTTGGGTGATCCTTCGTAACCTTTCAAATGCAAGAAAACAGGGAAGAGGAAAAGGGAGGAGCAGCTTAAATGGAAGTCGTCTCTTTCCATGCCTTTCAAGTCTCCCAATTTGTTTCCTGATGAACTAATACTTAGATGCTGGCCTCTTTCCCTCTCTTTCCTTGACTTATTCTCTTTAGTCTACTTTAAAGTTTTTTTTTGTTTTTGTTTTTGTTTTTGTTTTTTTGCGGTACGCGGGCCTCTCACTGCTTTGGCCTCTCCCGTTGTGGAGCACAGGCTCCAGACACGCAGGCTCAGCGGCCATGGCTCACGGGCCCAGCTGCTCCGCGGCACGTGGGATCTTCCCGGACCGGGGCACGAACCTGTGTCCCCTGCATCGGCAGGCGGACTCTCAACCACTGCGCCACCAGGGAAGCCCTAAAGTTTTATTGTAGGAAAATTAGGAACAGTAAGTTAAGGCAGGTATTAGATGTAGAATAAAGAATGTAAAATCTTAAACATGTAAATCAAGGGCTCAAATGAAATGAAATCCTAATAAGCTTTATTTTGCAATCACACCTAAAGCGCCATGAAGAAGAAATACAAGCATCTGAAGACAGATTGATACTGGATTCTAGGCAGATACTTTGGGTGCCTTAGGATTCTTTGACTTTGTAACTTTGACATGCATGTTTTCATGAAAGTAAAGGTTATTGAAGATCATTTGTTCCTTTTTATTTTTAAAAATCTTGTCTTCTTCAATAGTTTTTCAGAGTTTGAGCCTTGAGATGTTAGTGTCTTGAAGGAGATGATTGGATAGTATTATTTCTTCATAGGTCATGTGTTTGAAAGTGAGAAAGTTTTTGAAATTAAGTGTATCCATCCTATGTTTTATTGATAAACACAAGTTTCTGGGAGCTGTTGCCTCCATTAATCTTTATTATGTTAGGGATTAGAACTATATAGACCAGAGATTATGTTGCAAAAAATTAATGCAAAATTAAAATAGCTGTTTCCTGCCCACAGATGATGAGGACGGTATGGACTGCACGGACAGTGAGAGGCGGCCGCATTTCCCTCAGTTTTCCTACTCTGCAAGCGGACGAGAATAAGTCTCTTCTGCTACTTCACTGTCATCTTAGATTTATTACTGAAAATGATTCCTGGACATCACAGCAGTCCTAGCTCTTACAAATGCAGGAGCACCTTCAGACATCCCAGACCAGTCCAAGGTCTTCACCCCTCGCCGCCTTTCACCCACATGAGAACACACATATATGCAGACATACTCGACTTTTGTTTTTGCATGAAATTGTATCTCAGTCTAAGGTCTCATGCTGTTGCTGCTACTGTCTTACTATTATAGCAACTTTAAGAGGTAATTTTACAATCTTTGGAAGTCATGAGCCCACCATTGTTCATTTGTGCACCAACTGTCATCTTTTGATCTTTTAATTTTTGTTTTTCCCTAACAGTGAAGGCTAAATGATTCTAGGTATATTTTTTAACTTTCTAGATGATAAATCAAAAACTAATTAGACTAAGAAGATTTAGTTTATAATTCAGAACAAGCAATTGTGGAAGCGTGGTGATGTGCATATGCAAAATTTTAGTAAAGCATATCAGATCAGTGCGTAAAATAGGTAGGTATCAGTAAGATCCTACTGGAATTCATTAGGAAGCATTTGAGAGAAGGAATGAACAACTATTAAGATAGATATATACATTTATAAATTTAAATTCGTATTCGATACTGCAGAGGAAGCCTGATATTACATGTGGATGTCCAGATTTCACAGGCAGTTGTTGGCAAAGGAACATTGTTCGACCAAGGAAGGAAGCATATGCACAGCAGAGTAGGTCACTTAAAGGGTCTATGATATGATTTGCACCAGAGAGCGTTTTATTTCCCCTGTTCTTGGAAACCTTTTTCCCTTCTTGATATTATCACCTCTGATGGCTGAAGAATGTAGACAGGTGTAATGATCCTGCTTTTCACCAAAATTTGTACACCAAGGTAAACAGGTGTTTGCCTTATTTGTTTTAATTTTTTACTTTCAGTTCTACGTGAATTAGCTTTTTCTCGGATGTTAAAACTTTGAATGTCCTTTTATGATTTTGTTTATGTTGCAGTAGTATTTATTTTTTAGTGATGAGAATTGTATGTCATGTTAGCAAATGCAGCTCCAACTTAACATAAAACAGACTTAACTGCAGTTTCTTTTGACCCATGTGCAAGGAATGTACACGCCGATGAGAATCATGCACTTTTTCTCCTGTGTAAAAACAAAATTTTGATGAGGCTCTGAAATTGTACATATAGATTAGAATTTGGCTTTGGGAGAAGAGATGCTGTCATTTAACCCCTTGGTGCTAAAAATGAGAAATCCCCAACTATCCATGCCAAGGGGTTGAAACAAATGGGTGTTATATTTGCTCTTTTGAGAATTGAAATATTATGACAGCCTGGCAACATAATGTAATGAAGAAAATTGAGACCTGGATGATAAGAAATGAACTTTACTCGGCAAAATGAACACATCTCAAGTATTTACGAAGTGGGCAGTAAAGGATAAGGACCTGGTGTGTTTATTCTGATCATGGTACATTTATCACTGAATTAAGCCATCAGGGAAAAAACAAAACAAAAAAGAACACCTCCAACTTTTCTTTTTCTGTATATACTCATGTCCTCAAATTCCGACACTTCTCACTGAAAGGGGACATGTATGCAAACCTCATCTTTCTCTTTCATTAATGATGATCTTCAGATTAAACCCTTTGGTGCTAGGAGCTGACATTTTCCAAAGCAGCCTATGAAGTCCAGGGGGCTCCTGACTCCGTGGAGCCATCGTGGAGATGTATTTTAGTTAAACTATCTGACAGCTCCCAAATGGAAGACTGCAGCATGACGTAGTGTTATGATTGCATTGTATGAAAGAGCAAGTGACTTTCTAAGTAGGATGAATCATATTCATATGCAGATGTCTTAGCCTCTTGACGCTGGAAGTGTGGGTTTACAGATATGAAACCACTGCTGGCAGTGGGTGGACCACTGGGACTGACAGGGGGTTAAAGGGCATTTTACTAAGGCAGCTAAGACATATTCAGACATAGATTTTATCCTAATTTTTCATATTTCTACCTGAGTGAAGTTCATCCTTAGTACTGAGTAGGAAGTTACAGTAAAATGGTAGTTCATTCTTACTTACACATATAGCTCAACTTTTTTTTTTCACTTGGAATTATGTTGAATGTTTCACTTTGACAAGAAAGTAGACTAGAAGGTATGTCCTGTAAGTTGTCTTGCATCCATTATATAAAAAAGGAACAGGTGAGAGGAAGAGAAGAAAGCTGAGACTGGCTGGTGTTCAGAGCATTCATTTCTTTAGAGGGAAAGTACACCATACACTAAGCACACAGATAGTTTTGGGGTTTCCCCCCCCAAATCTTAAGGTAATTTCCATGACCTTGGCCAAGGACACTTCCTAAGGATTAATGACAGCGTTGACTGTGCCTCAGGCTGGCCACTCTGCACAGCTGGCTCTCTGTCCCCAGCTGGTGCCCGGGGCTTAGTCCCGTATCCCCTCCGAGATTCTGTTAGCGTCACACAGGGTGTGTTGTTGGCTTTGATTTTTAAGAATCCCTTACTTTCACTCCCTGATCTCAGTCAGCTGGCATGGAAAAACAATAGAAAAACAGAAATGTGTGTAGAAGGAGATTCTAAAACTTCCCTCATGTCTGCCCATAGCTGAAGTTTCAGATTCTGGTGGACGGAAAGGCCTGGCCCTGGAGTCACTCTGTCAGAATAGCAGAAGTTCAGGCTTTGCAGACTCCTTCCTGTACCAACTTCCTTGAAGTCTGCCTCTTGCCATGATGCAGCCATCTTGGAGGAAATTGGCCGTCTCTGCTTGGACCTTTGGCAGGGCTGCTCACAGCTTTGCTTTCCACACTAACTACATAGCATTATTCCAGTGTTTTCCATTTCCCATACCTGATTTCCAGCTTCTTAAAGCTGACTGTTCTTGCAAGGGCCACTTGCTTCTCTTAGAGTACAAAGTAAGGGCCTTCCTTACTAACTGCAGGGTCTTTCTATTACACCTCAGCGTACACACTTTGCTGCTACTGTTTGTACTGTGTCTACAGTAGAACTCCCTTATCTTGCTCCTGGTACTGCATTACAGGCAAGCATGAAATGTAAAGTATTTATTTAAATAAGAAGAAAACCTCTAAATTGGTAATTGAATTACCTCCCTGTAGCTTTATAGTTTGTGACATTTCTTGACCTTGCTAGTTCTTTCATTAGATCCGCGCAAGATCTAGTCATCTGGTTAAGGATTTCAAGCAGACGCAACTATGAACCCAAGAAACTGTATTACTATTACTGTTGGTCATACTAAAACTGTTTATTTCCTTAAGTATATGACCCACAAGGATGTGAAATAACTACAAGAAACTGTTTTTGTACACTGTACATCCTTAGTATTTTTACACGTATATGATAGGGATGCACATTATTTTCCTTCGTACAGACAGCTTAAATAAAGCACTATGTCAATCTGCTACTTCTCTGTTTATTGTTGTTGGATGTGGTTCCGTAATCTCAGAAAATTAAATATTATTCTTTTCTAAAAAAAGATGAATAGCGTCACCTGGTATTAACCCATTCTATATAAAGTGTGACAGGAAAGTATGTACATTTCTTGTAGCTCAAAACACACACAGGATTTATTTTATTCAATAAAATGGCAGTAATGCAACTGTACAAACTTTGATGAAGGGCTGCTTCCAAAGGGGGGATGCTGACTTCCCAACAATGGGCTTAGGAGAGATCTGTGAAGCTGGAGATAGAATAGGTATTTTTTGAGATTTGTTAAGCCCCTAGTAGTCCTCCCACCAGGCGGTTTGGACCCAGAATTCTTAAGGAATGTAGCTCGTCAGTAATGTCTTCCTGATAATGTGTTGCGCTGCATACTTCCTTTCTTAGAGTATATTTTTAAAACGTCGTGGCAAATTAACCAACTGAAACGTGGGTCATAGATGGGTAGGATGGTTGGACTACAGTCTGATTTACCTAGGGTCATTTTTCTGATTTTACCTCATAAACCTAAATGCTATTGGAGAAGCTTGGCTTTGCTCTGTGACTAAGCCAGATAGAGGAACGGCTTTGGGACCAAAGTTGGTCAAGCATGTTATGTGTATGTCACACAGCCAAACTGGAGGGCATTCTTACATGTGCTCTTCTCTCAAAACCACTGGGGTGGACAGATCCAGGAGGCTAACATAAAGTGACCTCTATAATTCTTTAAAGGTGCTATTTTTAGAATATTGTGTAATTTATTTCCTGTTCCTGAAACAGAATTAGGGACAATTAATATATCTTATGTGACAACCTTTATGTCTAGCACACTTGATGAAATCAAAAAAACTTCTGAATCTGAATAGAAGTTCTATTCTTTCAGGCTTGAACCTTGTCCATGCTCGAGAGACTCAATGGTCTTAGCGGGTGTATCATCCCACCGCCTCCAGAGCCCTAATCCACATCCTTCTGAGAGGCCATGAAGAGGATGTGATGTGATGTGATGATGATGACAGATCCGTGCCAGGGAGAACAGCCTGAGGTCAGGGACTTGTCCCGACTGCAGCCTTGCCCTTAGTGTTCCATTGTCATCCTCAAGGACAACACAACACTTTCAGCGCCCATTTTTATTACTTTAAAGCACTTGAGGGCTTCATTGTGAATAGTAGAAATACTATGTTAAACTAAAATGATGATCTGTGTACAGATGTTTGATAGAAGTAAATTTTGTAATTTCACTGAGTACATTTTTAGCCTCCTCTCAATTACTGCATATTGAAGAAGAAACATGACACCACCAAGCCAAAGATGCTTTTTGTCTGTTTTTGTTGTTAACAGAGTGGAGAGGATAATGCCTAGTGCTTCCTGGTGTCTTCTGACTGTGCACAAATTAGCAGGATGATAAATAATGGAGTCTTATGGGATGTTGATTAAAAGCAAATAAAGTTGAAGGATAATATATATAGATCTCTCCAAGAGGGAAAGAAACATGAATGGCAGGAAAAAAGGTTTGGTCCTTAATACCCTTTAGCCTAGTTAAAATATGTGCCTTTTTTTGGTGTGTTTTTTTTTCATCACTACAAGATAAAAAGGAAACATTTCAAGTCTTCAAAAAATTCATTTATTGAAATTCACATGTGTAACAAAGCATACAAATGAGCAGATATAAAAACATAATAACTTCGAGCCTTTTCTGAAAACATACACCAGGAGGTCTCCTCGTCTAGTGTCAGACTTCAGCTCCAGCCCATCCATCCTGCAGGGACCGCTTGGCAACGAATGTGGCGGTGATGACGCAGCCCGCCGCAGTCTAAGGTGGGGTCCACTGGGAAGGTCGCGGTGCATTGTGGCATATTACGTATAAATCAGATGAATGTAAATATCTCTTTGTAAATCATTTATTTCACTGTTTCATCCAGGTCAGCAATCAGATTGTGGCATGCTGGGTAACTGGAAAAAATGATAATAAAAAGTAAGTTTAAATAGATCATGTTCTTCAATGTGATTTGTCTTCTCACTGGTTTAGTTACCTCTTTCTAAGTTTCTGTAAAAAATTCTTATGCAAAAATTATAGAAATTGTACGTAACCAACTGTATGAAAAGTTTGTAGGAATATAAGGTGAACTCTTTTAATGCTTTAAATCTGAAGACACGCTATATTCCAGACCTCTGCATGTCTCTTAAATAAGGGTGGTCTGATGACAGGACACAGCTAAAGAGCCATCTCTTCCCCCATGGACAGGAGAAAGGAGACACTGATTCGTGCCAGAATCTGTTTACTGAAAATTGCTCAGACATTACAGTGAGTAAAACTGGACAAAAAAACAGGATGTGGATAGACCAAGTGTCCCTAAGAAATTCCTGGTGAAATGATAACAAGCTAACACCTCCAAATGTTTAGATGCAGACAGTGTGTTTTAACATATATAAAGGCATTTTCACATGGAAACCACCTACCACATGCTGGAAGAGGGAATTTAGTGTATGTCCTCTCCTAGTTTTAAACAGGAATAAATGTTTCAAAACTAGCTCATGAAAATTGGGTTGAAGGAGTCGCAAGTTAGGAAAGTACTGCTGCCTGCCCTAGCGGATGTCGGATGTGGCTGTTCAAATTAGTTTAACCCACGTCAGGAAGTGGTGTCAGAAACCACTGGAAATAGTTACATTGCACAGGACATTTCTCGAGTACCTACTGTGTCCTGTGTGGGAAGATGACTCAGACACGGTCTTTGCCCTCCAGGAGTGTGAAGTCACCAGGATGGTAGAGACTAGATAGAGGGCTAGGATGATAACTACCGAATCCCAGTTCTCACTTCAAGAGATGAATTGGAATGTAATGCAGGGACACGGGCCCCATCTGGTCTCTGTTTGGCTGGGTGAGAATCATCTTCAAGAGAAACAAGTGGGCTCTGCACTCCCCAACAGAGATTTCCTGAATTAGAGAGGGCTCTTGTCTACCCAACTTAAGCCACGATTACTTGTGGAGGATTTCCAAGACAGGACGAGTGATCAGCGTTTCCAAGATCAGAGTTTGCACAAGAAAAATATGAAAATTAGCCTGTTATCTTTTTTAAAAAATGAGAAAACGTTTACATTTCAAGTAGATTTCCCAGCATATGTGAGACACTCATGACTTTTTAGTGAGCAGTTCTGTGGGTTTTGACACAGGGCAATTAGAGTATCGTGTGCAGCCCTGCTCTCAGACAGTGGGGGGCCCCGGACGTGGTGAGGAAGTGAGTGGTGTCTGTGTGCATCTCTTTGGGGGTTTGGGAGGTGGATGGACCCTCCTTCGTGGCGCCCACGGGGCTCCTGGAGCATCACAAGGAAGCCAGGGAGCCCCAGGGCCCTGCCGCTGCAGAAAGGGCGCCCCTGTCCTCAGAGGCTGCCGCCAGCTCCATTTGCCCATCAAACACAGGATCTCCAAGAGCTGATTTGCCTTCCGGTCCTGACTGAACGGATCCAGTGAATGACTGGCTTGAATGACCCTCCTGTCCCACAGACAGGCAGGCTGCCTGCCCACCGGGTGCTCTGGAAATGGTGGCTTACTTTCTAACTTTAGAGATTCGAGGGCGTCTTTGAATACGAGAATAAGCATAAACTGCAATAGGCACGTTTTCAAAAAAAAAAAATTTGACCTTGAGGTAGAAAAGACACATACCTGTAACACGCACAACACAGAACAGTAAAGACCTGAAGTAGAAGGGAAATGTATTGTGGGAATTTTTTAAAACCAAGCTCCAGGAAACGGGCAGTTCTCGCATGAGTCTTCGCGGTTCCCGCCAGGAACTGCCCACCGCCTGGCCCATTCCCTGCTGGCACTTGCCCAGGGGTCAGCCCTCATTTCTCTCCCGGGCTCCATCGGTTTTCTCTTTCATTTGGTTTTGGTGCAAAGCCCTGCATTCCTCCTCATAGTACTTACTGTTCGCTGCCCGAGCCGTCGTGAGCATTCAGCAAATGGGACTGAATGAATCATGTACCCTGTTATGTCACTGTCTTCCTGCTAAATAGCTCTCAGTGTCACCCTTGGATGTCTGGATGTTTAGTAGAGAATGTTTCTCGGTTCTTCCCCTTAGGCAGGGAGCATGTCCAGAGAGACAGAATCTTTAGTTACTGCCAAAATCTGGCTCGTCTGCCATCACTTCTGAGGGACATGAGCCATGCCTATTTCCAGAAAGCTGGTTCACTGCCCACACCGCTGTGGACACCGTGAGGTCGGGCTGTAAGGGAGACGAGGGTGTGTGTGCCGATGGGACACAGCCAGTGTGAACCGTGGCTTGAGCCCTCAGCCACCATGTTCCCGTCCCTGGACCATCACACTTGTCACCGAGGCCCCTCGCTGTGGCCCCCCTGGGTGGTGTGGCCACATCTGCAGTTGTCGTGGCTGCCCTCCAGATTGAGGAGGGCTGACAGCACCCTGGCAGCTGCTCTTCTGCAGCGCTGTCCACAGATGATATAAATGCTCCCCAACTGCAAGCCCGCTATCAGTGACCCGTTTTCTTTGTTCTCATTTTAAACCCTAACAGAGCCTTCTCTCCACAAACCCTGACTTGTGTGTCTAATTTGTTTCCGAAGTTTAAATTCAAAGTTTAAAAAACGAGTCTCTCTGGGTGACCTGAATTGTTCCCCAAGCAGCCACACTGCGGGGTCCAGCTGAACCTTCTCTGCAGCTTCGTTCCCAAGCCCGCAGCCCAGGGATGTCACGGCACCAGCTAGGCCCTATGCATACGGATGCTCACGGTTCAGCCTGCCCGTTGTTTCCACCATGTGTCTCTTCTCTGTGCATCTCCACTGGCCTCTTAGCAGCCCCTCCCAATGGAATATCCCTCCTTCTTGCTTTTTCCCTTGCTCATTTGTACGTTTTCCGTCTCTGTGTGGCCAGGTTAAAAAAAAAAAAAAAAAAAAATGGACCTGTTCCTCATGCCTCTGGCAGAAAAGCATCTATTTTTAACTCAAGAAAGAAGGTAGAATCCCTCCCCCAACCTCTATCTGGGGCATTTCAAAGCTTGGCCTCAGCTGACAGAGCTCCAGGGAAGCCCCCAGTACCCTCCTCCATGTGTCCCCACTTTGGGAGCCAGGCCACTGCTCTGCGGCTTTCTCAGCTGGGGCCCAGCTCCAGGCTGCTGCCCCGGGAGAGAGGGAACTCCCTCCCCCTTCCATGCAGCCCATGGCCCAGGGAATGAATACCAGTCTCTCTGGAAGTTCATTTCCCAGCTTTAGTCACTCCACTCCTCTGGGCCTGATTTTTCCATCTGTGCAAAATGGATGCTAAATGATTTCTCCAAGTGGCCCTTTCAAGCCTTCAGCAATCACAGTGCTACCCTGCTAGACGGTCATCTCTTCTGGGCCCTAGTAATGCAGAGAGCTCCGTTTTAAAAGGAAGCTCGTTCTATTACTTTTTTTTTTTTTTTTTTTTAACCAGAAACTGAGCGATGCGGAAGCGAAGAACTTACCTGAAGTGGTCCAGAACTGAGATTTGAACCCAGGCAGTTTGACCTCAAAGTCCAGGCTCTTTTTAATGCTATTCCAACCAGCTTAGTGAAAGAGCAACCACGTTTGATATTTCTGGGATTAAGGAGGAATCAAATATATCAGGCAGCCCGGAATAAATCAGCCATGTGACCTATGGGTGGTCACCAATTTGTCCTCACCAGTCCCCTGCAGCACTTTGTGGAAACGTGGCCTCAGACATGACCATTGACCTGTAAGCAGGCAGTTCTCCACCCAGCACGGGGCTCAAGGTCGCGAACTGCAGGTCAGGAGAGGCCTGCCTCTGCCCCACACAAGTCACTGGAGCTCTCGCTAAGCTGTGTACCCCTCCGGCCAGCACAGCTGCCAAACGGGCAGGAGTTCGTGGCAAGGTCACCACAGGTCCTCGATTTATTCTTCCCTCCCGGCTGCCTGGCTGGGTCTCTGACAATGAAAGCTCTGTGGCAGGCAGAGTTCAGGCTTCATTTTCCCTGGACTCTGGGGCCTGACTTTGCTGCCTCTGGGCTCCAAAATCAGAGAAGAACTACAGAAGCCAGAAAAACGCAACAGTAAAGGCAGGACAGACTTCCTCGCAGAAAGAAAGTGTGGACAATGACACTGTAGCTTCCTGGAAAACAGCAGCTCGATCTGGACTTGGGACTTGCAATGTGGGGGGATGCAGGGAGCCCTGCGCACAGACAGGAGCGGTCAGAGGCGGAGGCCACGCGCGCCCAGGGGCGGGACTGCTGCGCCAGGTTCTCCCCAGAGCACACTCCAGCACGGGGGTTCCTTCCACAACCCTCGGGATCCCCAGCGTGTCATCTTCCAGCGTTCTTGAATCTCATGAGTCACGAGAACTTCCCCTGCACATGGGCAGGGGTCTGTGTTTTATACGCACCATGTTTCCATGGTAAATAGATTTTAAGAATTCCCAAAGGACAGACAGTGTCACCAACAGCAGAGAGTGGAGCCTCTGGCTGCCTCATGTTTGAAAGCGTTAAAAATAAAGACAACATTGACATTTGGGGTTGTAATGTGACGGAATTACAGTCTTTTAAAGGCAAGAACCACTTATCTACACTACATGTAATATTCAGTGTTTTGTTCACTTGTCTAATTGGATTAAAATATTTAGCTCCCTTTAAAATCTTGATTGTGAATTTATATTGCAAAATGTAATGTCTGACTCGGGAAGCAATAAGTGGAGCAAATGTATCTGAAGCAATGTAAAATTCAATTTATTTTCCTTCCATGAGTCTTATTCTGAAATTATTCACTCTTGGACAAAGTGAACTAACTGTTAACGAAGAGCAAGTTTGGCTTAAATGAAGCTATATGCGCTTTTCAATATCAATTACACACAGGGCCTTTAGTTAAAAAAAGAAAAAAAGTTAAACTATGCTATTTGAGTTTGAGGAAGCTTCTCTGAGGGTCGCCAGACCCCAGGTTAGAAATGCCGCGCCAGGGGTCTTACGTCATTCTTTAACAACCCTCAGGCAGCAGGGAGTTAATGACATTTTCGCTGCATATGTTCAAGTTTATTTAAAAAAATATGCAAGTCACTTCGGTTGACAGTGTCTTGTACACAGTTTTGAAAGAATCAGGGCAAACTTTAACAGAGTCAGTTTTTATTTGAAAAATATTTTCTGGGAATGTATCAGTGTTTATTTTTGAGACTGACAATTCGGGTGAAAATCAGGATAAAAACAAAAAAACAACAATTTGGTTGAAATCAAATTGTTTGTTTTCATCTATTTAGAATTCTTTCCAAAAAATCTTGGTTCAGGAGGAGGCTTTTTAATTTATTTTATTCAGTGTATCTGCTGTTCTATTCAAGCACCATCTGTCTCACAGGTAGCTAGCTTCGTGGAAGCGCCGACGTAACTGGGTGAAGCCCTCAGGGCTCAAGGAAGGACCACCACAGACTCTGTGGACACCTCCAAGTCCCAGCTGGGCGACCCTACAGCTCAGACTGCAGGGGCCCGCAGGAGCTGTGCGGCCCTCACTGGAGCGCACAGTTCTGAAGCCTCCCCCTACCTTTCCTTCAGGTCACAAACGGGCCTTTCCTCCCTTCGTCATCATCTGTGTCTTTGTTTCTCGTGCGTGTTTCCAGCTTTCTTCATGAATCCTTTGGTGTAACGAGGTAATCTCCATGATTTTGAACATAATCACATATGTCTGCTGGATCCATGCACAAGTTTAAATCAAATTAGAAAGTAAATTCACTGCCAAAAATGCTCAAAAGTCATAGGGCCAACTGATTAATCACCAATAAGTCGGTTTCAGATGCTGTTTTCTAAACTGTAAAAGTGATGCATCTGAAGGGACTAAAAAGGCATCCCTCCCCAGACTGAACACTGAGGACGGAATCAAACAGCCTTTTGGGACAGAGGCTATCAGAAAATGCAAATCAGCTGAAACCATATCATCACCAAATAAATGTACAAGTAAAATAATCTCGATGTAAATGACAGTCCTCCAAGCAGACAGATAATTTCCATTCTTTCCCGTCTCTCAGATGCCATTCTCCCCAAGAAAAGACTCTTAAGTTCCTCACCAACTGCTGCCACCCATCCTGGCCAGATGTTAGAGCCCCAGGCGCTGGGTCACAGACCCCTAACCCCGCTCCCAGCTGTCAGGCCTTACCAAGACTCCCCTGGGGCCCAGGTTCTGTATCCTGGACACCACCCCTCAAGTCCCCACCCCCCACAACCACAGTCACTCCCGTCCCTGAAGAGAACAGAGGAGTAAGACTGGGTTAGTGTTTTCATGTCTCTATTTCGCTACAAGAACTAACAGCAATTCATGATGTTTCAAAAGCTGTCTCCCAGAAGTGTTTTCCCCAGGAGTGAAGCAGGAGATTCATAAAGCCAGTGTTTTTAATCAGTCCTAAACTAAGAACAAGTCAGAAGAGCAGCCTCGAACTTGGCGATCAGCAAACTGAGCCACGTCCACTGGGTCAGCCACAAGGCCGGCCCGACTCTCGCCAGGCTGGCCACCACACAACAGCAGCGTTTCGGGGAGACGGGAATTCTTATGGCCAAAGAATGTCACAGCGGCAGTTAGGACGGTGAGCGGCCCCCTCGGCCAGGCATGTTGCTGTGCATGTTTCAGAAGTTAAGCAGAAACAATTTAGAACAATAAAGCCTCCTAAACAGGCTAGATGTTTCCTGTCAGAGGCCACTGGCCAACCCGAGCTTGTCATCTGCTTCAGGGCCCAGGGCTCAGGCACAGGAACAAATTGGAGGGATGTGACTCAGCTTCAGGGCAGCTGCCCGGGCCAGAAAATATCCATTCTCTTTTGAGAATCCAGCGGATAGAGAGTTTTAGAGTTTGACGTGCAAAATTATTATGCTTAATTCATCCAGGCTGGGAAAATGGAAGCCTTTAGCTAAACCATCCCAAAACCAGAGACAAGCCAGAGGAGTCTCTCCCCCGGAGAAGGGTGGGAGTGAAGTGGGTGTGGCCGGTGACTCTGGAACCCTCGGGAGGTAGCACCCTCCACATACCTGCCAGGGTCAAATGGCAGCCTTACTTACCTCAGGTAAGGCTCCCTGGAAACTAAACTCACAGTTCAAGTTTATTCCACGGCAGAAACAGGTCTAACGCCGCACTTGGGCGCAAAGAGTGGGCCTTTGCTTTAGAGAGTAGAGAGCTTGCCTGGGTTCCTGTCTCCTCTTTGAATGCTAGTATTTGCTACTGAAAGCCAACATTTTCTCTACCAAGCTTCTTTTGTCATGTTCACATTAAAATAATTCCAAATGCAATATCTGAATCTGAAAGATCCCTTTAGAGATGAGCCAGATGGGCCAGTATCAGAGAGCATAGGATGGTCAAATCATTTCTGTTGCTTCAGGCAAGGGAAAAAAGACCTGCTCATTTTTCTGAGAGAATTTTGAGGTTTTAGGGTTTTTTTAAAATGCATTTTACAAAAATTTTGCAATCCATTTGGCAATTACCAGGTTTTTAAAGCCCTGGAAGAGGTTTCTAAGCATTGATGATCCATGTTAAGATCTAAGTGGGCTGTCAGGTAGGCAGATGGGGAGTTAAAAGGCAAACCCCACAGGATAATGATCTGGTCCAGAATGGAGAAGAAACTACCACACGCTCAGAGCTTGTATAGAAGACTCTCCACAACCCAAGTTCTGAAGTCGTTCTCAGCTCTTGGAGGCCAGGAGCTCCACTGGTGCTGTAAGTCCCTCCAGCTGTCTGGAGACCCGATGGCCCCAACCTTTGGCTGGCACCACCCAGGGCCCCCCTCAAGGACCTGCCCAGACAGCTGAGCTCTGGTTGAGGTCTGGCCGCACAGGTACAGGATGAGGTGACTGCACACATTGGAGGAGCTGGGCGAGAGCAGTGAACATCGTTTCATGGCTGTTGGTCCCACAGGATCTCTGCCCAACCTGTGCTTCTCCCAGGACCTTCCCCAGTTTGGGGAGGAGAGGGGAAAAGAAAATCCCTGATATTTCTTTGGCCTGTAATATGCAAGACAACCAGCCATGCACCTCGCAGCTGCCCTCATTTAACACTTCCAGGGTCCCTTTGAGTTAGGCTGGTATGGTACCCACTATGCAGATGTGGAAACAGGCTTAGAAGAGACTTCAATGACTTGTTCAGGGCCTAGGGACAACGATGCATTCTGGAATCATTCTCTGTTCTTTCTGCCTCCCAGCACTTTCAGAGGCTCTCAAACCCTAGTGTCTTCACTGAATTATCCAAACAGCTCATTAAAATGCAGATTCCTGGGCCCTGCTCCCAGAGATGCTATCTCGGTGTGTGTGAGAAGAAGCCCTGAAACCCATGTTCCTTTATTCATATGTTATATGATGCTTACACAAGCATCCCGGATGCCTGTGTGACTGTAGGGCGTGTCGCTTGTGCACCACCCTTCCCCGCGAGCAGCCTCAGAGGCCCTGGGAGGGGACAGTGCAGGTGTGTCTCCGTCCCCCAGCCTGAGCTCCGTGACTGGCTCCTGGCGATGCTCATTTACTATTTGTGGAACAAATGAGGACTTTTGCAGAGGGGTTTGGTGGGCTGAGTGGGAAAAATCACTCAGAGGACAGCGGCTCCTCTATACCTGTTTGGGCACATGGTCATTTTGAAAAAAGAATGAGACAATTGTCTCATCATTTTCATTTCCTGATGCATTTTTCCAATTAATCATTCCAAGCACTTCTTGCACGGCGTCCCCCGGGCACTCATGGAGCACCTCATTATCCTAACAAACTGCTCGATGGGGTAAAAAGCCCAGCCTCCCTGACAGGAAGAGAAGCAATTTAGGGAAAAAATAAAGGTTTCATTCCCTACACCAAACTTACCTGGACACTCTTTCCCCCATTATCCCTGCTGGTGGCCCCAGACCTAACCTGAACAGGGAAAGTCTGTTAAGGAGTCAGACTTAGGCTCCATTTTCAGTGTCCCTACTTGCTAGCTGTATGCGCTTGTTTGAGCCTCAGCTTCCCCATCTGTGAGATGGGGATAATCAATCTTGCAGGCTTGTTCAAGAGTAATGAGAGTTAATGCATGTTATCTATGGAACACTGCCACACCCTCCGGCAGCACTCCAAACCCTAGCCCAATTATCAGCCAGCTGATTTAAAGCAAGACTCCTACATTCCATTCACAGGGACTCCCCTAATTGGGAGCACCTCTTTCCTCCACCAATTCAAACAGACACGTCCCCCAGGGGCAGTTCAAAGCCAACCTCCTCCAGAAAGCCTCCTGACCACTGCCTCCTGCCCTGCTCTCCTGCCTCCTGCGCTCCTCAGCGGTGGTGCCCACACGGTGCGGCTCAGCACTCTGTGTGGCTTGCTGCTTCACGGTGGGTCTGTTCTCCCGTACGAACGTTAGCTCGCTAAAGAGGGCAGGTCCAGGGCCCGCACTTCTGTGTCCTCCACTGTGCCCAGCACAGTCTTCAAGATCTCCCTCCCAGCTTATTCGCTAACCAACGGGACCCCCGGGGAGTTTAGCCTGGTAAGACACAGCTCTGTAAAAGGAACAAGGGAAAGACCACGTGTACCCCGGTGCGTTCTCTGGTGGGTGAGGCGCCCTGCACAGTACCTGGGATCTCAGACGTCCCACCTCTTCAGTCAGTCTGTCTCTCCAGCAGAAGCTGGTTCTGCTTGCTGAGGAGCTGCACCAGCTGCTGGGCTGTGGCCTGGCTGTGCTTGTCTAGTTGCTTTAGCCTGGAGAAAAATCCACCGCAGAATTAGGGATGGGTTCTGAAGACTGGGGGCAGTAGGCCTCAGAGAGCAGGGGAGCAAAGACTTCAGCCCTCTCCCTGTTTTCCAGTGCTCTGCGTGTTGCAGGGAAGGTCCTGACAATGAACTACGAGCTGGGAGTCAGGGTGACCCTGAAGTGAGGCCCTTGGACGGACTCCATAAGGTGAATGGAAGTGTATCAGATATGAAAGGGAATTGGGAGTCTTTTCGGTGAGCTGTCAGTTAGGGAGCACACAGATAAAACTGAATTAAAACTCAAACCTTAAACTCCCAGAGGTCAAAGATGAGGGGCCTAAATGCCTCCACTGTTCAGCTGGAAACATCTCTGGCAGACTGGAGCAGACAGCCGGTCCCGGCTGGGGAAGTGGGCGAGGGAAGGCGGAAACACTGAACTAAGGGTTTTCCATTATTAATCACTCAGTCAATCACGAGCTCCGGCATCGCTGACCAGATGTCTTTAAAGATCCTAAATTTGTCATTCTGCTGATGGGCTCTCCTCTCCAGACTTGCTAATTCTCTATTATCCTCATTTGTCCACAGACGGCTTCCTACAACCAGTAGCACACTCACCCATGGAAATGTAGGCCTTGGATTAAATTTAGACTTGAACAACTACCCAGAACTGTTCCGGAAAGAAGTTGGGTGTGTCATATGCCCTTCCTCACAATCCTCAAAAAGCACCAACAGTGAAATTAAGTTGTATTTTCACAGGAAAAGTTCAAGATGCATTTCAAACTTCAGGCTACATGTCCCGCATTGAGTCAAAAACTTCGAAGATGGTTCTGCAGACCCTGGGCTCAGCCTGCCCTCAGTTCAAGCTCTCCAGCGACCCCGTTTCTGGCAGGCTCTGAGCACAATTAAACATCTGCGAGGACAGACATTCGGGACTTAGGTAGGGGTGGGCAGACTTGTTTACTAAAAGGATGCAGCACCTGGAGACAGGTAAAACTAAAACTGCACCCTGGGAAACCTAACAGTGGTCTAGTAATTTACTCACGCTCTCCTCAGGTTCCTCTGCCGGTGGCAACCCTCCCCATTTCCCAAATGGCACCTACCGCCTGCCCCGCCCCCTTCTCGAGCTCCAGTGGGTTTTGCAGGAGGTTGTTCAAGCTGCCCCAGGCACACTTACTGCACCCCAGTCTGCACCCCTATCCTCTCTGCCGAACACTCTGTGCTCCGGGTTTTCAGTCACACCTGGTTTTCTACTACCCCTCCTTCGAAGTGTCCCACATTGCAAGGGTGAGAGGCGGGAACTGGAAATACCCGACGCAGGGGTCTAGCAGGCGTGGTGCATGCTCCCCAGGTAGGAGCCCGCTCTGACCACGCCCATAGGTCTATGCCCCGCCCACTGCCCCTGCTGTTTCTGGAGAGGGCAAGGACCAAAGACAGTCCTTTTTTTTTTATACAGCAGGTTCTTATTAGTTATCTACTTTATACCTATCAGTGTATACATGTCAATCCCAATCTCTCAATTCATCCCACCACCACCACCACCCCAGACCCGTTTTCCCCCCCTTGGTCTCCATACGTTTGTTCTCTACATCTGTATCTCTATTTCTGCCTTGCAAACCAGTTCATCTGTAGCATTTTTCTAGATTCCACATATATGCGTTATTATACAATATTTGTTTTTCTCTTTCTGACTTACTTCACTCCGTATGACAGACTCTAGGTCCATCCACCTCACTACAAATGACCCAATTTTGTTCCTTTTCATGGCTGAGTAATATTCCATTGTATATATGTACCACTTCTTCTCTATCCATTCGTCAGTCGATGGGCATTTAGGTTGCTTCCATGACCTGGCTATTGTAAATAGTGTTGCAATGAACATTGGGGTGGATGTGTCTTTTTGAATTATGGTTTTCTCAGGGTAGATGCCCAGTAGTGGGATTGCTGGGTCATATGGTAATTCTATTTTTAATTTTTAAGGACCCTCCATACTGTTCTCCATAGTGGCTGTATCAATTTACATTCCCACCAACCATGCAAGAGGGTTCCCTTTTCTCCACACCCTATCCAGCATTTGTTGTTTGTGGATTTTCTAATGATGCCCATTCTAACTGGTGTGAGGTGATACCTCATTGTAGTTTTGGTTTGCATTTCTCTAATAATTAGTGATGTTGAGCATCTTTTCATGTGCCTCTTGGCCATCTGTATGTCTTCTTTGGAGAAATGTCTATTTAGCTCTTCTGCCCATTTTTTTTTTTAACATCTTCATTGGAGTATAGTTGCTTTACAATGGTGTGTTAGTTTCTGCTTTATAACGAAGTGAATCAGCTATATGTATACATATATCCCTATATCTCCTCCCTCTTGCGTCTCCCTCCCACCCTCCCTATCCCACCCCTCTAGGTGGTCACAAAGCTCCAAGCTGATCTCCCTGTGCTATGCGGCTGCTTCCCACTAGCTACCTATTTTACGTTTGGTAGTGTATATATGTCCATGCCACTCTCTCATTTCGTCCCAGCTTCCCCTTCCCTGCCCGCCCCCCGCCATGTCCTCAAGTCCATTCCCTACGTCTGAGTCTTTATTCCTGCCAAGGAGAGTCTTATTTCCTGTGTTTGTAGCTACTTAAAACCAGGTTCAGGGTCTCCCTCGCCCCGAGCCTGGGTTGCAGTCTGGCCCTGCCCAGGCTCCCGATTCCCTGGATCAGGCTGGGGCAGATCCCAACCAACAGCAAGTATCTTCCATCCAAGTGTGAGCACTTTCCTCCTTCCATACTGTATAAATTACATTACCTACCCTCCCCCCCACCCCCCCGCCTTGCCCCCATTGCCCTCCTTCTGATATTGGAGGAGAGAAAAAAAAGTTTCCTCTGGTGAAGCCTTGGCCATCGCAGCTTTGGGAAGCCCAATCTACCCCCACTGCCATCCATCACGCTGTTACATGCAGCAATTGTTCGTGAGAGCACAGTCTCAAACCCACCCCAGTGGTATCAAACCGAAGTTTTCCTCCACCGAATCCTCAGCATGGAGAGGCTGGGAGAAACAATGACATCCCAGGGAGCAGAGAAGCCAGGCCAGCCAGCTAGGGCCAGGGGGGCATTCTGCCCAGGCTGACCCCCTCATCTGAGCAGCGACTCTGCTGTCCAGCACTGGAGTGGGTACCTTTGAAGACACAGAGGTGTTGAGAACAGACTTTTTCCTTGAGAAGCAAACAATCTAATGCTTTGCTATTTAAATCAGACAGGCAAAAACATCCTCATTAGCAGCTGAGCTCTCTAAACCGTCAGGTGTAGGTGGCTTTCCCCTCCAGTCAAGTCTTGGGTGTGGAGAGAGCGACAGGCTAAGAGCTACTGAGGCAGTAGTAGCCCACTGACTTCAAGCTTGCTTGAAAAAATGAAACAGCAACATGAGATAAATAGGTGACACCATCGAGGCTTAAAGTCAGGAAGGCGCCAGGAGTGGTCATCCTCCACGTGCTCCCTTGCCCCGTGGATGGATCAGTGAGATAACGTTCCTGCTGACTGATGGGTTTAGTGTGTGTTTTGGGGCTCCTCGAAAGAGTGGCTGCCGGATTCAGGGCTATGGGCTGAGTCAAAGCCTGTTCTCCCAGCACAAACAGCCGGCCATGGGCTGGCCGCACCGCTCACCGCCAGAAGTGGGGTCAGTTCCTGCCTAGACCCTCCTCCAGTGGAGCCCTCAGAACCTAGATGAGGCTCAGCTGGTGGTGTTCTGCAAAATGTGGGCCTTGGAACCCTGCAGCAGATATCCAGGAGCCCAGGCCCCACCCAGACCAGATCTATCAAGTCCCCGGGTGTGAGCCCCATATCAGCAGCAAACCAGGGTTTTCCTGCAGAAGCACCACTGATAGAAGGAGTAAGACCCTTGGGCAAGTCCTGCCTTCCCTCCAGGAGGCTGAAGCCTCACTAGCTTCACAGCTGAAGAGCCAAGGATGGCTTCACTCTGATTCAACTTGAACTCCAAGCAGTCGCTCTAAGGAGTGTTTTTTCTCCCTTTAAAAAATATGCTCCCTCCTTTTCAGAGCCAGCCTCTACTGTGTCACTTTATTGCAGCAATAAAGTCAATCACAAGTTCAGAAATGGTAAAAACAACAACAAACCCAAACTCACATTTGTTAAAAAAAAAAAAAGCAAACAAACTACAACCCAGGTTTTACATAAAACGGACTTTGTTATGGAAATATATTTCAGTGGCAGCTCTCTCAAGGTCTATTTTGAATATTAGGAAAAGACTTGTTTTTTAATTAAAAAGTTATTTTTTGTAACAGCCTTCCCCAAACACTGTACAACCCAGCCTACGCTATTCATGAATGCTTTATTACCATCAGCTAAAAGAGATTTCTTGGGGTGTCCTATTGACACATACACCGTCTTTTATTTTCCATGGCGGTTACTGCTCTCATTTTTGTTGTGCTTCTAAGTTCAAGTCTTCAGCCAACCACAGCTGCAGCTGCCACCACTGACAAGAGCTAACATTTACTGAGCCTCTGAGCTTATTCCTCCATTAAAACTCACTACAATCCTAAGAGGTATGGCTAGGATTATCATCCCATTTTACAGATGAGAAAACTGAAACTGACAGGTTCAATTAACTTGCACAAAGTCACACAAGGAATAAGTGGTAGAGCGTGGAGGCAAAGCTAGGCCGAGTACAGGTGTTCTTAACCACCGTTAACGGTTGGTTAATTCACTGAGTTACCTCAGCAAACCAACCAACTCTTGGTAAACCGTTCTCATGATGTCAAGAATTACAAAAGATCCCTTCCCTTAGGGGGTTCCCAGCCAATTAAGGAGACAAAATGGGTGCTGCACTCAGGGTACCACCAAGGCATTAAACCACAGGGTCAATACGGTAAGTGCGAGGACCAGGAAGGCTTGTGCCTACTTAGGAAATGGATCACCGTTTTCACCATCATCTACTAAGTGCTTACTGTGTGCTAAGGGCTTATCATTTATTAACTTTTTAGTGCTCATGACAATTCCATGAAGCAGGAACTGTTGTTATCCCCACTTTAAGGATGAGGAAACTGAGGCGTAGACAGCACATATGACTAGTCCAAGGTCACTCGGATGGAAATTTGGGATGTGAAAAGATGAACGGGTGTTGGTCTGGCAGGGGCAGGGCAGGGCCTTGCCACATGGAGGTGGTACTGTAAAGGCAGTGGTGTCTGGAAACTGTGCAGTGTGGCTTGACCAGAGGCTGTGGGCTGCTTGGAGGGAGGTGATGCTGGGACCCAGTAACGATTGGAGCCGAACTAACAATGGATGTTGTCCTTCAGACAATGGCATTGCCATTTACCAAGAGAAGATGGGAGGAGGGACAGGCCTGGGGTCAGGGTGAGGTACCTGTGAGACGCCCACTCACCCCCCCAGCACTTATTCAGCCTGGGGCCTAGAAGTGTCTGGCTGGATCTCCAGCTGTGCTGCCCAGATCTGTCGAGAGGTAAGGCCGTGAACGTGCTAGGGAAGCCTGGCAGAGATTTTCAAGTTTGTTAAAATTACAGACACCCAGGCCCCCACCACCTACTGGCCAAAACCTCTGCTGCAACGAGAATGAACATGGTCAGGCCCAGGCCTTGGGGAGGAGCCACCTGTCGAGGCTGGCAGAGGGCACGGAGCCAGAAGACACTGACGGATGACGGGAGGGAGGATGAATGCCGGGAGAGGAGAGGGGCTTGCGGGAGAAGCAGGGCAGCTTGTTGAGTGGCCGCCTGCCCTTCAGTAGGGAACTGTGGCAGAAGCTGCTTTCAGGGGCGGGAGAGGGGAGACCATCCTGGAGAGGGGCAAGAGGGTGTGCTGAGGATGGAAAGGCTTGAGCCGCTGGGCAGGGTGCCCTGGAGGAGGGAAGAGAAATCCTCAGAGCTGGGCTTGCAGAGGCAGGAGGCACGTGGGCAGCAGGCAGGCCCTTCTCCCAGAGGCAGAGGGAGGCAGGCGAGGTGAGCCTGAGCCTGAGAGGCCTCCAGCCCAGCAGCCTCCTTGTTCTGCCCCAGGTAGAGGGTGCGACAGTTTGCTGAGAAAGGAGGCCACGAGACAGGAGTTGCTCTGCAGGATGAGGGAGCTGGCCAGGGGCAGTGTCTCCTGAAGGGGTGCCTTCTCAGGTGGACACTGGCATCCCGACCTGCCCTCCGGATGATCTCACCCCCTTCTCCGAGCCCTGCAAAGCCTGGGTCAGTGGGCCCCAGACACCCTTTGGCTGCTTCCACCCACAATCTGGCAGCCCCCTCTGCCTGGAACATGACTCCTCCTAACTCACAGGGCTGGAAACTACTTGTTTTCAATGTTCAGGTCTCAGCATAAATGTCCTTCTGAGAGGAAACAATTTCTTGTTCTGTTTGGGCCCTTTGTTTTGAGCCACTTCCTGAACAAGGCGTGAAGTAACTAAAGGAGAGAGTGGGGCTGCCCCCAGGGCCCTGCGGAGGGGCCTTTCAGACAGCAGCCCCTCCTGCAAGGAGGGGCCCAGCCGACAGCCTGCCAACCACACAGAGGTTCTGCACAGCTGGAAAGAGAGCGGATTCATCAGCTTTCAGACTTCAATCCCTAACTGGGATGCTCCTTTCCCAAGGCCTATACCTCATCTCTGGAACAGGCAGGTGTTCCATCCTCTCCCAGAGACCCCCAGGACATGCTCACTGTCTGCACCGTACGGTCCCAGCCCCCAGGGGAGCTGTGGCTAGGCCAGGCCCCTCAGGGGCAGGAGGCCATCCCTTCCTGCGAAGCCCCGGGGCTCCCCTGTCCTCACAGGGCACGGCGGCCACAGGAAGGACACTTCCAGGCTACTCTGCACCCAGGCTGGGGTCACCATCCCGATCAGGGCCCATTTCCTTAAGGACCTGCCATCACTGGGCAGACTGGGCCCCCTCAGAGGAGAAGAGCTGCTGCATAGCAAGGGCTCACCTGTGCAAAGGCTCCCTGGGAATTACAGGCGAGCGGGGGCAGCAGTTACGATGGGAACAAGCAGGCCCAGGTTTCCAAAGCCCAGGATGCAGATACAACTAAAGGAGACTGGAATGTGGGCTGGGCCCAGGCACATCTCTATTGGTCCAACAGTGATGCTCTCTGCCACACCCCGCACGCACAATCAGAACCAACATTTTTTTTTTTTTTTAAATATGCACGACTTTAAGATAAGATGGAGCAAGTGGTGAAATACAAAACAACTTTATGGAGCTGAGTGGGCTGGGAAAAATATCTTATGCAAAACAGAAGCAGTGCAAGCTGCCAGCTCTGGTCCTGTGCTTCAGACACTCATTTGCTATGAATACTGTGAAAGCAAGTGAATACATATATTTAAATTTTTGTATGTTGTATGTGATACATACAAAATATATGCAGTGTCTAAATAAGTTATGAGGCATAATAATCAAATGAACACTTGTGAACCTGGTGCCAGTGCTGTGGGACCACTCCCTATGTATTTTCTCCAGCCCAGCCCCCTACTTACCCCGGAGGTGGCCAGTAACCTCATGCATATTTGGTTTTTGATCAGAGGTTTTAGTTTCACTCAACATTTAACCTGAGAGCTCCCTACAAACTACTGTGGGTGGCTTTTTGTTTGCTTGATTGTTTTTGGTGGCGATCGTGGTAAAATGTCTTTTGTCCTGCAATGTTTTCAGACTAGAGCCCCTCCTCAGATAATTGTTTGCAAAATGCTCAGACCCACAATTTCCCTGGAAGAGGGGCTTCCTCATGTAAATGAAGAACACTTTTCAGCTAACATGTGAATTTCAAAGGTGCACATGCTGTGACTGCAAAATGTGCACTCAGTTCTCTACTATTCCCAGTAGAGTACTCTGGTATTTACTAAGCATTTACTAAAGGCCAGGGAGTATTGTAGGCAGTAACTAAATGAATCCTCATAACAATACTGCACAGTAGGTATTTTTATCATCGGCATTTTGTCCATAAGAAAAGCCAGGCAAAGAGAAGTTAGTCATTTGCCCAAGTTCAGACAACCAGAAGGGTTGGAGCCAGGATTATCAAGCCACAAATGGCGTGTTCCTCCTTCTGTGCCCTTCTCACATGGGTGGGATCACCCCTAGTCACCTGTCCCTGAGTCCTCCTTGCCTCCTCCCTCTCTGCCCACATCGATTCTGTAGATCAGCCCTAAACCTTCTAAACCCCTCCACAGCTTGTTCTATCCCACGCATCCCACCAGAGCACCCATCTACACTTACTACAGTCATTGCTGGTCGGCCTCTCCCACTGAACAATGAATAACGTTTAAGGACAGGAATGGGATCTTGTTCAGCTTTCCATCTCCAGCACTTAGCAAGGTGCTGGACAAATGGTGTCAGAAAGAGCAAACCGGGCTTCCCTGGTGGCGCAGTGGTTGAGAGTCCGCCTGCCGATGCAGGGGACATGGGTTCGTGCCCCGGTCCGGGAAGATCCCACATGCCGTGGAGCGGCTGGGCCCATGAGCCATGGCCGCTGAGCCTGCGCGTCCGGAGCCTGTGCTCCGCAATGGGAGAGGCCATGACAGTGAGAGGCCCGCATACCGCAAAAAATAAATAAAATAAAATAAAAGAAAGAGGAAACCACTTACCAGTGGACAATATTTATACCAAATATAATACCTGTAATTTCATCTATAGTGTAAGTACGTTTTAATATTTAATAACTTTGTTCCCGAAAGAATATAACATATAAATCAAATAATTTTAAGTATGCTCTTGAAATCTGTCACTTAATTAAAAGAATCCTAGAACAGATGAATGAGTGCTGGACTTGGAAACAGGAGACACGGGTTCAAATTCCTATCACAAACTACCTATTTTACTTGGGCACGAGGCTTGATCTCTCTCAGTCTCAGGTTCTCCACTTCTAAAACTGAGCAAAGAATACCTCCTGACCTCCTGAATCAGAAACCCTGGAGGTGTAGCCAAGCAGTATGTGTTTTAATAAGCCCTCTGGGTGACTGTGAGGAATCCCCAAGTTTAAGAACCACCGGTATGCTATAATTCACAGTATCAATCACATACAAAATGAGTTCTTCTGGAGAATAATGTATTTTGCGTGGCTCCAATTTTGATAATCAAAACAGCCAACTGTCTAAATGAAAACTACCCTAGTCTACTCCTAAGTTTTGGTGTCAGTCATAAAAACTTAAGCAAATTGTGTGATCACTTTGAATCTCAGTTTCCTCACATGTGAAATGACAGGATAAGCTAGAAGTGGATCAGCAAACTTCACACCACAGGCCAAATCCAGCCTGGTCCACTGTCTGTTTTTGTACAATCTGCAAGTTAAGAATGTTTTTTACATTTTTAAATGATTGAAAAAAAATCAAAAGAAAAACAGTATTTTGTGATGTGAACATTCTCTGACATTCAACTTTCAGTGCCCCTAAATAAACTTTCATTGAAACACAGCCATGCTCATCCACTGGCGTATTGTCTGTGGCTGCTTTTGCACAGTAACAGCAGAGCTGCAACACAGACCATATGGCCACAGAGCCTAAAATATTTATTACTTGACCCTTTAGAAAGCAAAGTTTGCCAGCCCCTGGACTAGAAGATGCCTAAGTTCTCTTTGAACTCCAAACTTCTACAATACTATGACTTTATAGAATTTTATAGACTTTTTTATAGAATTTTATAGTTCCTATCCTCAAATACCGCCAGCTATCTAGCCATAACAGTACACCTAGGTTGCCCAAGTCGAAGTTTTGAAAATCCAATTACCCTAATTACTACTGCTCTAGGTAATTAATTTGGTGAGTAAGCCATATTAAAGTTGTACACTTTGTTCCAATGCTTAAAAATTGCTGCCACATTTTATGAAATTCCATCTCATTAACGTGGCCATACAGATCAGCTAGAATAAGCCATGTGCTCGGAAATCTGGAACACATTCTAGCCAGTTATCCTCACTTAGAAAATTAAGGCAGTTTCACTAGCTGGTTTGCTGTTTAAATATCCATTGCCCAAATCTACCCTTTTCAATAATGATTTCAATGGAGGAATTCATTCTAAGGGTCCTGCAATTCTGGGGAGAGTTTACATTTCCAATAAAGACAATTTACATTCCTGTACTGCCCCTTTAATTTTTCATTCTCTCAAATTTCCAATGAGCCTTGGCTGCCTGGGGAGTACAGCAGGGGTCGGCGGCTTAGGGCAGCAATGGGGAAAAGACCCCTGCTCTTCTCTTCAAAAGGGTCAGTCCTGTTAGACATGTTAGAGGCAACTTAGAGGTCATTCAGTCCTGCCCATTATGGTGAATCTGGGCCCCAGAGAGTACAAGTGATCTGTCCAAGGTCCCACAGACTGTCTAGAGTAAATCTAGGACTGAAACCCATGTCTCTTGACTCCAGATCTAGTGCTCTGCAGCATTTCAAAATCCTTTTTTTAAAAGGCCCCGACTCCTATTCCATACTAAAAAATAAGGACCTTGAGAAAGGTGACACACTGGGCAACGTACTGGGAAATGGCTGACCCATTTCCCCAAAAAGGCTGGGGAAAAGGGAGGCAATCCCTAGCTCAGTGCTTTTCTACCTAGCTCCGTGAAGAGCACCAGTTTGGGTTTTATTATTGTTCTTTTTTAACTTCCACTCTGTTGCAGACTGATAGTTTTGTGAAGTACTATAAAAATGCTGTTGCACTGCCTAATTGCTATAAAAGTTTCTAAGCACTTTCAATCTCTGTTCTCACCTTGTCACCAAACAGTTTGAGGACTCCTTGGTCTGGGAACCACAGACTGGCGTTGGCATGAAGGGTGCAGGACCCAGAGGCCAGAAGCTCCAAAACCAGCCTGGAAAACTCTCTGGCGGCGGCTCAGGCACCACAGGACTCTGGGCGAGCCTGAGGTAAGGGAGGGCCCCGGCGGTGGCACCCTGGAGTCCCTGACAAGGTCCCTGGCTCTCTGCTGGACCAACAACTGCTTAAAACACAGCTGACTCTGGAAACGAGGCACAGTTTCCCCTCAGGTCATTTAGGAACATCTGCTGCGTAGCTACCTTGCAGTCTTAAAAGAGCATGTGCTATCTGACCTGACTGAGCTTGTAATTCCCTTGGAGGGCTGGGCATGAATAAAGGATCCGCACCACGAAACAGTGGGGACAGGAGCTGACATGGCAAGAATCTTAGACTCTGAAGGACGTAGGAAGACCATTTGCCTTAAGCCTCAGATACCCTTAACCAGTTCTTTGTAAAACAAGAGCAGAGTCATGGTGAGCACAGCCCCAGTGTGCAAAGAAAAACAGGACAGAGGAATGAAAACTCTTGAAAATCATAATCTTTGCAGAGTAGAATCCAGGCCACTTAGAAGTTCTAGGAGAAAAACCCACATCACCTCTCCTGCCACACCCGGCCTAAACCTAAGCCTGAGTACTCTCTTTTCAAAAATTAGTTATTTGGAAATAATTTCATACTTATAAAAAGTTGCACAGTGTGGCGTTTTCAGGAAGAGTCTGTTGTCAGGCAGTCCTCCGGGTGCCCCCCAGAGGCTTAAAACCCTCCTCGAGCGGTCCTGGAGTGTGTCAGGTTCCACACTGTAGTGAGGTTCCCTCTAGTTTCTTCATGTTAGACCAGCCCCACCTCTGTCATACTGGTCACAGAGGTGTGACGAAATGACAGTGAGCCCACGGCAGCTAAGGAACCAGACTGTCACCACAGCGCACTTACTGGCACACATTTAATTAGCTTTTAATAAAAGTAATTTGGTAACTACTCCTGGTCATCCACTATAGAACTGTCAATGCTGAAAGCTTTTTTATTTAGCTTCTCTTCCATCTATACTGAGGCAGCCTCCCTGCTGACCCTTGTCAAAGAACCCCATCTGCTGGTTGCCAGGGTAACTGAAGGCAACCAATTGAGCTGAACAGAGTGACTCAGAAATAAAATCTGCAGCCAAAGGACTTCTGCTAAGAGTAATAAATCATTTAGTAAAAGGGGATCCTCCACACAGTGATGAGTGTTGGGATAATATGAATGCTTAACTCTTCCAGCGAGAAGGTCCATGGCAGATCAGAGTGGTTAGGCCTGCCAGAGGGCTCATTTGGAAGCTAGTGGGCTCAAACAGCAGAGAAGTCCGATCCTGCCCATTGACGTGCCACCATGGGGGAGAAGGAAGCAGCTAAATCGGTTGTTTAATGTTTGGGCTGCGAAATTCTGAGTTTTAAGAAGTGGCAAGAGAACCAGTCCAGGCTTCCAACACTCCTTACTCTATTTTTCTAACGTACCACAAGTAAACAAAACGCCCCATGTAGCCCAGGAAACTACTGTGGCCTTGAGGAAGGTGGCAAAGAGAACAAACACTGAGATTGCTTTGGAATAAAAACGTCTAGCACCATCTCTTTGTCATCAGTCAACTTTTAGGTGCTCCAAGCAGAAGTCATCTAGGTGCACAAAATATGCAGTCCTTGAGATAGCAAGGGAGACAGGATTCAACTCGGAGGGTTGGGAGTATCACCATGGAATGGTCTCAGAGAGGGTCAGGGCTCTGAATAAGAAAGGCAGAAGAGGGTTTCCCTGGTGGCACAGTGGTTGAGAGTCCGCCTGCAGATGCAGGGGACGTGGGTTCGTGCCCCGGTCCGGGAAGATCCCACATGCCGCGGAGTGGCTGGACCTGTGAGCCATGGCCGCTGAGCCTGCGCGTCCGGAGCCTGTGCTCCGCAACGGGAGAGGCCGCAACAGTGAGAGGCCCGCGTACCGCAAAAAAAAAAAAAAAAAAAGAAAGGCAGAAGAGAAAGGGAAAACGAGGCCTCCGGGGGGCTGCTCTGGGTGACAAGAGGCAGCACGTTGCAGGCCCCTGGCAGTGGGCTCAGTGTCGTACCTGAGTCCCTCACAGCACAGGACTCCGTTCCAGTCCTGACCCCCATTCCTGGTGAGCACCCGCTGTGTAGACTAGGAATCCCTACAGGCAGTAGTGCCCAGATTTTAAGAAGAAAAAACTCCGGACGTGCTAAATCATCCATTCAGCATTTAAGCTGTATATGGCCGTTCCTTAGTGGTTGTGATGGCAGAGGCAAGGTTAAGGGCAGTAGAAACAACTGCCCCGATAGCCAATTACCATAGGGGATGAGGCAGCAGGGGTGTGTGCTGGGGGATGAGGGGTGGTGGTCAGGGCAGCCTTACCCTGCAGTGCCGCTCGTCTCAGGTTGCACCCCACCCTTTTAAGAGGTATACAGGCAGGATGCTGACATCTTCCCAACCCCTGACCCACAGAGCCATGGGAGGACCCTGTATCCTAAGTCACCCCCAGAGATAATTTCCTTCTTTAGAAAAGAGCAACTGCCAAGCGGAAGGTAGGTTTCCCCCTACCCCATCCTAGATGCCACCAGTGAAAGGATTCATCTTAAGAGTTTTAGCGAGATTCCGTAGACGGCGGCGTCAGGAGCGGCTGTGCCTTTTCTGGGGCCCCGCTGGTCCAAACAGTCCACCAAGCAAAGCACTCCCAGGCCACTGCGCGTCCGGAAGCCGCCAGCCCGGCCCCCACCCAGCGCTGGGCGATTGTGCCTCTGCGGGTTGAAGCGTCGGCGGGGCTCCACGTGCGCCTCTAGCGCCCACACCTGCGCTCGGCCCCCTCCGGACGCCCGCGGCTGGCAGGGCGGCCTCGCGCTCCAGCTCCCGCCGCCGCCGCCGCCGCCGACGCGGGCCCCGCCCGGCCCCGCGTGCCGTCCTCCTCGCGGCTCGGCCCGGCCCCGGGATAGTGGGGGCCGCAGGCTCCGGCGGGCGGGCCGCGGGCGGGGGGGAGGGCGGCTGGTGCCCGGCATCTGGCTCCGGAGGCTCCGCGGGGGCTCGCAGGGCCTCTGGACTGCGGCAGAAGGAGAGGATTAAGCTGAGATGGCAGTTGAAGGAAGGAGATGGATGAAAGCTTCATTAACTCCAAGCTCACGTCCCAATTTCTTTCCCCTGAGAAGCAGTGTGAAAAAAGTTTGGTTTCCTTGTGATGGGAAAGTGCTGCGTGATTGTGTTTGCTTTTCTTACCTTTTAATTCCTTATTTGTGAACAACAACAAAAAATTAAGCATTGTTTGTTGATCATGGAGGACTCCAATTTTAATTAAGCAGGAAAAAAATCTTGCTAATAGAGAGGCTGAAGTATTGCAACCCGTTTTAATATCTATGTTAGTGATTAAGCTTCTCACGTGACTTAATTGAAACTGGCGAATATCTTAAGAACTCAAAGAAATGAAAATTAAAACGGTGCTGGGTATGACATGCCTTTATTTTCCCCCTCCAGTCTCGTCCAATAACTAAACTGACTTTTATGATCAATCCTAAAATGTGCCATAGAAAACAGACTTCCTGATTCCATAAAAATATCTTGAGTACTGCTTTATGACACAGTTGTTCATGCTTGAATTCCCTCTCCCTTCTTACAAAGTTACCATTAGTTACACTTCTAAACCCTACTTCCAATTCTTTGTCTCTGCTCACTCTCCGGAATTCTCCTCCATATTTCAATTCCCAGACACTCTTGAACTTTGCACATGCTGCCAGTTTCAGCTTGCGCAGAATAATCAGTATATTAATTCCACTCAGAGACAGTGAGATTTTTCTAACACAATCTGCCCAACCTGAACTCTTTCCTTCAGAAACACTTTGCCTTTAAAAAGAAACTCCCAGCATGAACCTCATATGAAGCGACATGTAACAGACAGTGCATGTGGCGCTGGGCGAGCAGCTCAGAATTAAAAGAGAATTTTTCACTTTGTTTCTTTGGTGCCATGTGCATAATGTACATGTGGACAAAACTGACATCAGACATTTAAAGCAAAAAAAGAGTGGGGGGAGGGGGGATGTGATGGTGGAGGGAAAGAAAGAAAATATGTTGATAAAAACAGTAACTTCTGTTAATCTACATTTTTCAGTTACTGTCTTAATTAAGAATGTTAGGAAATATGTTGCAGTTTAATTGCATTGTTTCAAGAAATTCTAATGCTGACAAATTTGGGACCATGTACACTTGGATGGTAAAAGGGATTGAAGTGGTAATTTCTTCCAACTGGTAGATAATCAAAATTATGCTTTCCACAGACAATCCCCCTGCCCTTGATCCTAAATTCAGACGACAAAGTAAGAATAGCCTAACACTTAGCATGTTCAGTATGAAATGAGCTCTGAAAAAGAAAGAAAGAAAGAAAGAAAGAAAGAAAGGAATGTGTTTTTAACCTATGTGTATGAGATAGGAACAATTTTTCAATATAAATACAAAGAATTCACAAAAAATGAAAGAGCACTTTATCTGAAATTTCTGGGTAACATTATTATGCTTGTAGAAAATAGTTATTTAGAAAAAAGTCGGTACCAATCTTCAAATTATTCTCTGATGACCTTAAGACAGTAAAAATCATTTGCCTCAGCCACAAGTACATAAACATAATGACAGTCTGAAGACACATTCAGATGTCAGGACACTGTGTCCTTTTCTCCTTCTGCAGCATAGACGCTCCAGGCTTCATTTCTCTTTGGAGGGAAGACTGCATCATCACAAAGCAAAATAAATTAGAATGTATTTTCCTTGCTCAGAGTACCTTTGATAGAAGTTATAGTAGACAGGGTAGCCTCCCACTTGCTACAGTTTACCACAGTCAACTCATTTTTAACCTGGATGTTGCATTTCTTACTTGATCCCATTGTCTGGGACCTGGGTACCTGGGCTCACTGCCTCTGAGAAGGGAGGTGGCCACTCACACAGCACAAACCAGGCACTGACCAACGACCCCCACTGACCTGACTACTTCATTCAAACTGGTTTGATGATTTGGTCAGTTCTTTGACTGGATCAACTATTCATTTCACTTTCCATTAACCACGGTTTATGATACACCTAGAGCCTCAGAGTTAGTTATCTATCCAACTGAGGAGGTGGGCCTAACTTTTCTAGCAGCTAAAGATATTGCATTACACGTGCAATGGCCCTGAAATTAGAATAAAATAAGATCTGTTTGCCCGAAAACGTAGCTGAAATGTCCAAAAAGCTTGGTTAAGAGAACAAACTCGAAAGACCTGCTCTCACTAGGAGGTCTCGTGGCTTCTTCTGCCTCAGCCTCCCAGAACAAGAATGGCCAGACTACTTGACCACAGCTGAAATCCTGCCAATGCGCTGCCACCATCAGTGTCTCAATTCTTAAACTTTTATTTACATTTGTATTAGAGAACAGAATCCTAAACGTCTCAAATTGCTGGATAAATGGCATGTGTGACCTCGGATTCCAGAGAGTTCACCAGTATGGAATTAGTATAAATTTTTTTCATGTCTCACAGGAGGTCCAAAATAGTGAAGGGACACATCTCTTGTGTGCTCAACACCTGGGACCATATAAAACTCCCAGCTGACTGACCAAGAAATGAAAGATTTTCCATCTTTTGGGGTTTCTGTAAATTCTGATGGTAGAGGACATTTCCCCCCCACCCCCCTCCACAGTAGCTGGGCAACCTCCCCAGAAAACCCTTTGTCAGGCAGCGCTGGAGGCTGGTGTGCAGAGCCTGGACCCCTGCAGAGGGTGGCAGGAGGGGACACTGTGCTGAGCAGGACCAGAGCATCGTTAATCACCAGATCAGACAGCGAGAGGAGAGTTCAAGTGGACACAGAGGCAGGGAGAACTCACGAGTGTAATTATAAGTTGAAAAGTTCTGAGTCAGTTCTCAGAGTTTAGAGAACATTAAAAGAAGAACACACAATACTGGGGGAAAAATAGGGAAGCAGTACACGCCCGAGGGCCAATTGCCTCTCCAGCAGCGGCAAGGCTGTTCCTGGGCTCGCAGGACCATTTGTTCCATTACACAATCTCCTGAAGCCATTTAGAGAGAGCTCAAACAACTGCCTGTACCAACACGACACATGGCTTCCCATCCCGACTCTTTGCTAATCCAGACGCTCTAACCATCTTTCTTTAAGATGCCATATGGTTGGCAGAAGCCTGTAGATCTAGCAGCACATCTGCTTGTGCGTTTCTTCTTCCCTCCATCCCCCCAACAAAAGAAGGATAGAGAGACAGACCAAGAGGAGGGCATGCGTGTGTACCTCTGCCTATATTGTTATTTCTTTTTACAGATTCTAACTAAATAAAACTATTACGGGGATGACTGGAATTATTCAGGGCTGGATCATTTTTTACTAGACAACATGGCAGATTTATTTGCTTGTCAATGATTTAAATCAAGATTAGAAAAACAAAGGATGGATGATCTCCTTTCTCCAAAGGAAAACCGGTTCAAAGCTCTCCCTCTGGGAATCCTTGAAATGCTTTCTTGCCGAAGGAGAGGGACAGCACCCTTGCCTGAAGCGGTTTCTCCTCTTCTTTTCGGTCAAGGAAGACAGACAAGCTGAGAAACTAGCAGATACCCAGAGCCTGCTTTGTTAGCAAGCACACGCGGCTGTATGCTAATGCATCGGCACCGACACGCTGCTTTTTTGGTGTGATGAGCAAAGATTGTTGACACTGTTGAAATCCTGGCTCTCCTGGCCTGTGAGCACACGGGCTGCCTCCTTGGAATCTGGCCCCCAGTAAGACAGGCTGCAAAAAAATAATACATTTTCTACTCTCCTGATGACTGAAATCTGGCCATTTGCAACTTAGAGCAGTTGGGCGGGGGGAGGGGACATTAGAAAAACATTCTAAGATATTCTATCAAGCTAGGAATCAAAAAGACACAGGTGAAAATTGTGGGTTTCTTTTAAACTAAAAGTTAAACCTGGTAGACATGTGTGAGTGATCAAGGCCAGGATGCTGGCTTCAGAAGCAAACCCTGAAAAGTGAGGGTGAGGGGCCATTATTGTAGCCTCTGCTGAACCGGGTAGCTGGGACGTTCCCACCACACCGGGCAGAGGGCACTCTGCAGATGCGACAGCCCCACTAATGGCACCATCTCAGTTACAGGAGAAAAGCTAAGTTTCAGATCTTCTTGTAAATTTTTCTGAACCATATGTTGGTTGACCATACATGGTTTACCAAGTCTGTAGAAATATATGGCGGCAAAAAAGCAAAGCAGATATTTCGTTGTTGCAAAAGTACTTTTTTTTAAGTCAAAGAAGAGTAGGGGAAACCACATCTTCTGATTGCTGAGCATGAGATATCCCTTTACCCGCCTAGAAACTCTAAGGGATAGGTATTATTATTACAATTTAACAGATAAGGAGACTGAGGCTTAGAAAGGATTACAAAAAAGAAACAAAAGATCCCAGAACTTTGGCAAAGTTATGCAGCTAGGAACTGCCAAACTCAAAAGGCCATGCCTACCTCACTCACAGTCCAGGAGACCCCAGGTGTGCAGCTACACTTATACACACAAGCATTACCTAGTGGATATGCCCAGGGTCAAGAGTGCCAGTCTAAGCAGGTCACTATTACCTGGTGAGCAATACACCAGTTATAATTAGTGTTCAGGCAGGGGCATCAAATAGTAGGTTCCATTTACTTGTACTTTTAACATGAATACAGATTCATGTAACTGAAATGTAAAAACATGAGATGTGACTAAAAAAAACATTGAACATTATAATAAAAATATCAGACTTTATCCATTCAAAACGTATGCCCTTTAAACAATTCACCTTGGGGCCAGCACATGCATTTCAACCACACTGCCATCACCTAGGACTTGCTGACATGTTCCTTCATAGCCTAGGGCTTAGTGGATACAAGTGTAGGTTTGTGAATGAGTGTATATTAAGTGCATTTCATCAAAATCATATGTTTTCATAAAATACCTGCAGTCTATGCTATACTAATCTATGATGAATCAACAGCTCAGAGCAGATATGAGCCTGATTCTATTATCAACAGGAACAACAAACTATCATTAACAATTCTGTTATTATCACTGAGATGTGGCTATGTAGAATGATGAGTTTAAATTTAAAAAAAAAGATGTATGTTGAAATCTGAGCATGATCCAAGGCAAATGCTTCTAAGCCTGTTTCATTTCTAATGTAAAATGATACTACCTACCTCACAGGATTGTTGTGAGAATTAGAGATAACATGTAAAGTGCCCGGCACTTTGTAGATTCTCAATAAATGAATATACAATCATTATTGTTATTATTTTCAATAGAGGGCTTCGGAGCATATAGAAAGTGCTTTCACATACATTAGCTCATTCAACTCTGAAAACGGCCCTGGAATGTAAGAAGTTTTTCTTCTATCTAATGAATTAGATAGTTGAGATTCAAAAATAAAATAACTAAAGCAATAAATAACATGAGCTATTATTTTTGTTAATTATTTACTGAGCCCTTTCTACATGCAGTTACTGTGATAAGTGCTTTTCTAGCCATTTCCAATTGTAATAGCAACACTTTGAAGAACGTATTACTGGTACTCTTATAATTCTCATTTTGTAGACAAGAAACTGAGGCTAAGAGATGCTGCCAATATCTCGCCTAAATTCACATAGTTAGTAAGTGGCAGAGCTGGAAAACAATCCCAGGTCTGTCTTCTAAACCCACAATACTAACAATAGCTGTAAAATATTGAAGACAGGACTAAAAGCCAGACTTCTCTGTTTAAAATCCAGGGCCCTTTTGTCTGTACCACATTGTCCTTTGGGACTTATCTAAAGCTACTGTACATGTGACAATGAAATTTCCTAGCATAAAAATCCTTGTCCTTAGCAAATTTCTATGTATGCTAACAAATTCTGTAGGGCTTATGGTTCAGGTGTCATAAACAATGCACACTCACACAGAGCCTGAATGCTGGGTGCTCCCCTACAGCACAGTGAAACATTAAAGCAGGGCTCTTTTATAAGATGGCAGGACATGACATATGCATGTGAATGCATCACACACATAAACACACACCAACAAAGCTGTCATTATATATTTGGAAACTAATATCATTGAAACTGTCAGAAACTTTTTTTATCAAGATAATAGTCTTTCAATAAAAATTAACTGTCAGTAGAAGGCTTCCAAATCAAAATTATATGCTAGGGGTATTAGAACATTCAGAGGTTGCTGACCATATGCTGACATGAAGAAATGGGAGCTGGTGCAACTAAAATCTGGATTTATGGTTCACGCATGTGCTTTACCAGACAACCTTCTCCAAATAAGGCCACGGAGCTGCTCTTGTGAACTCTCTCCTTGTTTCTGGTGCAGTGGGACAAGGGGGCAGTCATCTCAGGTAGGCTCTTCTTGACCTCTCTGCTCTCTCCCTCCCTGTGTCCCCTTTATCTGATCGGACCTGGACTGATTTCTGTAAGTCAAGTTTCCCCATTGGTTCTCTCCTCTATTACCAGAGCTTCCAGGCTCCTAATTTCATTGCTGACTTCAACCCAGTTCAAAGTGGAACAGGATTTCAAACAAACAAACAAAATAAACAAGCAGGAGCCTATGCTATCACTTCAGTGCTTCCAAGTTCATAAATCTTTGATCACATTTTCAGTCAATATGGAGGGAGGGTCCCAGCACATGGATTGTGAACGGAAATGTGTTACTTGGAATTTAGTGCTCTGTAAGTGCAAGGTGCCCCACGGGTTTCAGACTTAAAGGATATAAATCTCGAAGGCTTCTCAAGAGTACTCTGGAATGCATCACTATGAGGCAGCACTCATATCTACCAAGAATGGAGACCTACATATTAACTGTCCCACGAGAGTGAGACTAGGTGCCCCAGAGGTAGACATTTTAAATGATATGTCTTTCAGTAATTTCATAGGCTGCAGTAGTCCTGCGTGGTAGCATGAGAACAAAAATACTATTTTATTCTAACTTTGCTAAAGGTATGGGTAGGATGGACTTCCCCTATCATAAGTGAGTGTGACTTCCTCAGCTAGCTTATCCACTCTGAATAGGACCTATATAACTTACACCTCCTGGACTACAACACAAGCTCTGATTTCCTATTACACCTTGTTCTGTGTGCTGGGCACTTTAGCAACTCACATAGCTCGTGTTTGCTGAGCAATTTACTATGTGTCAGGTACTGTTCCGAACATTTCTGTGTACTAACTTGTTCAATTCTCTTAACCAATTCTCATGATTTAATAGGCTCATATTAAGTACCTTGCCCCAAATCACACAGCACAGAAGCTAAGCCATCTGGGTTCAGGATGCACAGTCTTAACTACCCTTCCCTACAATGACTCTCAGAGACATTATGTAGGAAAGGATATGATGCCTACCTCAGCTACCAGCCATGGGAATTTGGTGTCATTTAGCCTCTTTGACCCTGAGTTTCTTCAAAGCAAAACATAATTTAAACAACAATTGTCACACCTATGTCAAAGGGTGAATATATGTATATTATATTCTCTCACATGTTTACTGCTTTCTTTTTCCCACGTGCAGAAGTCTTTTCTAGGCCCAAGTCGGTTGTGACCTCCTTGAGGGGAGAGGCCAGTATCTAGTATATTTTGGTAACTACCATGGCCAGAGCTCATAGTTAGTCATCACCATCTTCATCATAGCCTCATAAGTTGTTGCCACTGTGGGTGCTAATTGGGGCCTCCAAAATGAAAAACCAAGGATTCTTTGCTTTGCTAGTTAAAGACAGGGACAAAGCTTGTTCATACTGCATTTGGTGTTTAAATGCCTTTTCCAAAACAGTCTCAGATGAATTGAAAGGGCGGTGAAATTAGCCAGCTCCACTAAGACACAAAGTGGTTGGCTGACATGGACTAATGTAGAGCAAAACGAGTGGTATCTTCCCTTCTGGAAGCCCCTGAGGTCAGGTTTGTCACCTGCCCATGTTACACAGGGATATTAAAAACAATACCACAACAACTGACTGGACACATCTAATGTGATGAAAAGGGTGAGGAGAGTATATACATAAAAAGAAACACTGCCTTTCTAGAGACAGAGAAAATTGTTAATACAAATGAACAGATGCTTGGGAAGAAAATATTATTTCCAAAACCCAGACAAAGCTCTATTTATTACATTTCAGAGACACTTAAATTATAGTGTCTGAAAGCTATCCTATCAAGGGTATCTGTGACACCTAAATTATCTAAAAATCTGAAAGGATAAGCCGAAATAAAGACTTTACTGTGAGAAAGACTTAGGGAGAAAAAGTTCTTTTTTTTCTCAAAGGATCAGGTGATTAAATCTACTGTGTAGCATAACCTAATGAGTACTAAGTTCCAGCACTAAACTTTATGGAAATCCAACAGAATATTAAATTCAAAATTCATTCAGAGATGTTAATATGTGCTATTTTAAAATCTAAATGCAAATTTCACTATTCCTATGGTCTGTTGATATTCTTGTTGTTCACATTGGTTCTTTGGGCACTCCGCCGCCCCAAGCTCCAGGCCTGCCCCAGGTGCTCCACAGAAGTCCTGGGGTGTTCTCTGTGCCTCTGTGCTGGGCCAGGCCTAGAATGGAGGTGCTGGGCGTGGCAGCCACTGAGTGGGCTTGGGCTTGGATTTGTTACCATCAACCCTGACCCTCCCAGAAGAAACCAGGCTCACCACTGCCTCTCCCACTGACTAGCATGCTTCTGGCTGCCTCTAGGCATTTCCAGAAAATGGACTGTCACACACTAGTTAAGGAAAAAGAAAAGGAAATCTTATTTAGTTGGGCCCAAGAAAAGTTAAACAATGAATCAAGTGACCTGAATGGGAGTCACTGTCACAGTCCAGTGTAGACATAACTCTAAATCTTTTCAGTTCACCATTCCAGCCAATTCAATTCAAGTAAAATACAGACTTCAGTCTAGATTGGAAAGACAACAAAAACAACAGCATAAAGAAGCACACTAAAATCCATTATCGCCTGTGATATTTACAGGTACTTTCAATCTACGTTTCCTTAGGATGGGGTGACCTGAACCTTGAATGCCAGGGGTGTCCAATAGGAATCTTTATCACTCTATGCAAGTGATGGAGTGATACTGCCTTTCTCCCTTCATCTACCTCTTGTTTATTGTTCTACCTTACTTCTTACACACCTCACCGGGTGTTGTGCAGCTTAGTAAGTTAGCAAAGGCTTGTGATTTTCCTAATGAAAGGTGTTAATGGTGTTATGTAAATACACAGTATTATTTTGTCTTTATTCCAGCATTCCTGGATTGAAATAGTTCAGTGTGTGTAAATATGTTGAATCATGTGTATTAATTGCATTTTTTTTTGAGTAATTCCCTGGCATCCCAGTTAACTAAGGAGATGCAAGCTCACTTGCACAATGAAATATTAAGCATAGTCTCAGACAACTAGTCATAAGTCTTTGTGCCTTTCAAATCAAATTCTAGCTAGATGAATCCATCCAGCACTTATCGTCATTTGCTTGAATACTAGACAGAATCACTAAGTTGTGACCTCCCATGAAAATAAACAGAGGCAGATGCAAAGGTTAAAGTTTACAACATAGCAAGGAGCCTACCCCAGAAGATGGGGACAAGTATGTAAGCTCCCGGTAAACAATTAGCATAAATAACCAAAGAGCCTAAGTGTACAACATTCAGAAAAAAAATTTAAAAGTACCAATACCACCACATGTTTTAAGTTGGAATTTCCAAAAATAAATATTACTATGAGGATCAAGTGTCAATGGGGGCCACGTTAGCTCTTTATTTTTATTTTTTTATTTTTTTGTGGTACGCGGGCCTCTCACTGCTGTGGCCTCTCCCGTTGCGGAGCACAGGCTCGGGACACACAGGCTCAGCGGCCATGGCTCACGGGCCCAGCCGCTCCGTGGCATGTGGGATCTTCCCAGACCAGGGCACGAACCTGCGTCCCCTGCATCAGCAGGTGGACTCTCAACCACTGCGCCACCAGGGAAGCCCAGAAAGTGTTTGAGTCAGGATGGTCTTGGGGCTAAAAAGCCACAGGGACACTCCTGGTTAGCTGGCTGAGTCATCAGGTGGTCCAACAAGGCAAAGAACCGTGCCATGATATTGGGAATATAAGGGCAGTCAGCCGGAAGTGATGTGCTGCTTCTCACCTTGGGCCGTAAGTCTAGAATGATCTTCCACAGTGTGGAATCCAAAAAAATGTGAATAAAGCAAGAAGTCCAAATACATGTTATGAATTCTGGTCACAGTGGCTACCAAAACATGCGATACTGGCCCCTCCCCTCAAAGAAGTCACAGCCCATTTGGGCCTAGAAAAGACCTTTACACATGGGAAAAAGAAAGCAGTAAATACGTGTGAAGGGAATGGTCCAGGTGTGAGTGAGTGGTCTTAGAATTCAGAAGAGGAATTCATTCAAGAAAACTTCTCCATTGATTCTAAAGCACTGTGTATTACTGATTTTAAAAATGTACAACAGTGCATTTATATGCATCAATAACGCAGAAATAAGTAAGGGGATGGAAATGAAATAGACAGTCTAGCTGGTAACAAAGGCTTCGATGTGATAAATTTCAAAACAAAGTAGAATGGTAATGTAGCGCAAATCTGACTGGATGTGCCAGAAATAGAAAATGTTTCCCACTAATGCAAACTTTTTTGGAGACTAAGAAAGTGGACTTCTAAAGCTTCTCAAAGACTGCAAGTCATGCCACAGACAGTTATAAGGAACGGGTAACTCCTGAAAGCCATTCTGCAGATTGCAACAAAGACTTTAGATGCTGCTCTCCCCAACCAGAATTCATGGGCTCACGACGAGGTCAGGGACACCTTACAGAGCACATACTGGAATAGTCAGACTGACCCAACATACTTTCTCTTTGATCACCCTTATATTTGACTGTATTTTAGTAAATTATCCATGTAGTTGTATTTTGACAGCTCTCTTTACAGCAGTAAAACAAAATGTGTGCATCGCAAATGGCAAAGATTCAAATTTCAGCTATGTTTATCCAAAATAGCACTGAACTGCTTCTGTACTTATGCTATACTGCCTACAGCTTTACGGAAGGGAAGACAGATGGGATGAATTTAGCAGGGAAACAGCTGTGGCTTGAAGAAGAGACAAGCAAAAGTTTTGCTATCAGGCTTCATTATGTATCAAGGTACCAGTAAAATGTGTATCCGTAAGGCAGCCAAAAAAGTGTTTTTCATTTGACTAGTGATAATTACCTTTTCTCAACAGCTGACAATGTTCTAAGTGGCATTAAATAGGTAAAGTAATTAAGCAGTAAGATATAACAGGCAGTGCCTTGCTGGGAATCGTGGTTTCCCTCAAGTGTGCTGGGAGGTACAAACTAAAGGGCCACCGATTTCAACCCCCTGAGAAATGCAGCAAGCCCGAGAATTTGCTGGTGGGAGTGCACACAAATAGGAAAAAGGGGGAAAAGCTATCCATGGAGACTGGCAGTTGGGAGCTTATTTGTGTGACCATGACGTTACTGAAAGAAAGTTAAGTAAGCTCCCACCTCTACCCTTCTCACCTATTTCTTAATGATGAGTGTGCATCATCCACACTTTGTGGCAATCAACTGGACCCTGAAATGGAGAGTTTGGGCTATTTATTTTTCTGAATCATCTCTGTCTATTTTTAACTGCCCACTTAGATATTCTTCAAGACTAAGATGCTTCAACTTTTCTGAGAACAGGAAATTTCCAGTTTTTACAATGTTGAGGGGATGATCAATTACTTTGCGAGTTAGGCTTGCTCAGAGTGACCATTCTTGCTGGCACCAATCCCATTCTCTCCTGCAAATGTGCTACTGCAAATCCTGTAGATCCTCCTATAGAAGTAGTGTTCACTGCACAAACTTTGTGTTTAAAATAATAAACCATGCATTCTGTGAAAAAATTGTACCCCTGTATTAATTACCTTAAGTAGAGATATTGGGTGGCTACCCAAATTATATATAATGTATGCACTTTACTAACCCCTGATAAACTGCTCTATTAAATAGTTCTTTTTTAAATAAATCTAATTTATGCCACAATGGTAAATAACATCATGTTCCACCCAGATCAATAACATTATTATCGCCATGGTAACAGAAAGGGGAAAAGCAGAGAAAGCCTTAAAAAGGAACAAACACAATACAACATATATACAACAAACCATGGTGGGACTGATGTTTGGTGGCACAAAGTTCTCCTAAAAAGTCTGGAATTACCACATCACCACTGAATGGCAATAAATAAAAAGCATTAACATACTCAAAAGCATGTTAACTGCTTAGAAACTTAATAACTTCCTAAGTATCTTACCATCACTTTCCGTTCCCGTTCTTTCAAAAGGTTATATATTTTATTTCCTTCTGTGTGCAACTATCTCCCCCCTCCCCGCCCCACCGTAAGCTTATGGTAAAGCTCCTCTACTTTTTTCAGTGACTTTTGCTTCTGGCAACACTTCTCAGGCCTCTACCTGACCACATCTTGACAACCCCCCTGACAGCCACTGATTTTCTGGGTCCATTTAGCAGCAGAAAGACTGTGAGGTGGTGTGGGGAGAGCACAGGCTCTGGAGTCAGGCAAACCTGTTTAATTTCTAGCTTCACCTCTCATGGACTATGCAACTGGGGTCACATTTCCTTCTTCTGAGCCTCAGTTTCCTTATCTGTGAATTGGGGTAAACCTTGGAGGGCTGTTGTAGAGCACCTAGTGTAACGGCAGAGTAAAGTGTCAATAACTAGGAATGACATTACAGAAAGAAAATATTTTACTGAATTGCCCTTTCTGCCATCGTCTTATTTCAAATTATTGCTTCTCTTTTTCTTCTCACTATTCAACAATCTGTCTGAAATTTAAGGTAACATAAATATATTTGAAACTGTTAATATTTTACTCTCTCTACCACATTTTCTTCCATGTATCAGAACACAAGATTTTCCCATATAGACAAAGGATACTCACGCTTAAGGTACGTATGCAACAGCTTAAGACATGTATGTTGGGACTCAATTCAGAAACTGATCAAGATGCTCCTTGTAGGACAATAGTAGCAGTTTAATGGCAGGAGAGCAGCTCAGATAGCACAGAGAATGGGAACATAAAACAATAGCAAATCTTGTTGGAAGTACAGGAGGAATTTTTTTTTAAATTGCTATTATGGGAGCTAAAGTATTCCTAAGATTCTTTGCATCAGCATCCCTTCTTCACAGACTTGGGAGCAGCACTGCCTGGGATCAAGTTCAGCCTCTGTCATGTTGTAGCTGGGTGACCTTGAGCAAGTTACTTAACCTCATTATGCCTCAGTTTCCTCCTTGATAAAATGGGGACAAAGCTAGCATTTGCCTCACAGGGTTGTTAGAAGAGTTAAGCATGCTAATGAAGGTAAGTGCTTAGAATAAGAACAATGGCTGGTGCATAGTAAGGACTATGTACATTAGCTGCTGCAATGATAATGATTTTGACAAATATTATATATTTATTATCTGTTGTGTAATTATATACTGTATAATAATTATCACTACTGTAAGAGGTTCAGGAAATTTGTACATCATAGCAGGTGGTTTAATACAGTGTTCAATGGCTATCAAATTGTGGAAACTGGGGAATCAAGGAGAGGGCCAAGAATCAAGAAGCCTTGAAAGCACAAAATGAGAGCAGACACAGGGCCCTGGGCCAGGAAGGCTAAAGGTGTGGATGAACTTCTTTTATATAAGCCATGTTCTTAAGATTGTCCTTGTTGAATACTCAGACTTCTTCATAAGGAACACGGCCCTAAAATTAGTAACTTGCTCAGACCCACACAAAAGTCAAGACCAAATAGAACTTTGCCTTGTGTGTCCTGAGCGTTCATTTTGGGATGGATTCTGAAGGTTCCTACAGGGAGCTCTCTATCCATACCATGATACTTGACAATTATATTTCTGACAGAGAGAGATACCTTGGGTACTGCAGCCAAAAAGAGAAGAAAACATATAACAACAATCTAGCACCAATGCTGTCTCACAGTGTTAAGTCAATAAAATCGCTGTCTCTTGGTTTCCTCATACTGTAAATGATAATAACCACCCTTGATAACCACTTAACAGAGGGTTGGAGAGTGCCAGCTGAAATTCATAAGGGACACTTGCTGTTGGAATTATATAAACACAGAGACAATCTCTCTTTTAAGAATCAATTTTGAGTGACTTCAATGTGTTAAGGACAAAAGCTTTATAAAACTAGTGAAAAACTGGACTTACATATTGTACTTTGACATCAAGCATCAACATTACAAATGTCAGGTTTGCACAAGGACTGCTACCAGCAGAAAGTTAAGAAATAAATACACTGTATTTGAAAAACTATTTGTCCATGTAGTGATGCCAGTCAACAATGGGAAACTGTTGCAAATATGAATACTGATAGGCCAATCAAAGCAAATACATTTTTACTTAAACGGTGGAGTCTTTCCCTATATTTTCTATAGGGCTCCTATATTACATTTAAAATTATCAGCTATAATTGATTTAATTTAAAAGGAAAGAAATATGTCTTGTATCCAAAACCAACTATTAAATAATGTGGACATTTAAATAAATTATTTTTAGCTTTGTGATGATTTTCACTGTTGATGTGACACTGAGAATGAAATTTCTCTAATGTCTTCAGTGTTCAGGATCAACACAATAGACACACACTGAATTTAAACATTTATAAGATTCTTTCCAGAAAGAAAAATTATGAAATAATCAATAAGCTAATTTTTACAAAGGCAAAAAAACAAAAAAGAAAAAAAGATGTAAGGTCCATTTGTTACTTACAAAACATTAATGTTTTCTAACATGTGTGGTAAATACCTATGATTCCTCCACCCATTTTCCTTTTTGGAAGTTCACCACTGTATATTCTGAGACAATCTGCTCCCCTAGAATATGAAATTTGAATAAAGCAGATTTCGTTGACTTTTTTTCCCAGATGAATACACAAAGACCCTTAAAAAACAAATGTTCTTTAAAACACAGCATGATGAGTATATTTAATATTTATTAAAAATATAGCATCTACCAAAAGACCTTGAAACTGAACTCTAGCTCTTCCAGCCCAATTCTACAAGAGAGAGTTAAATAAGATCAGAATAAAAGGTCCAGGAAAAGCACTATAAAAAAGAGGGGATAAAGATAGAAGAGTGCCTCCCAAAATAAAAAGAAAAAAAAGAAACAACCTCCCCCCACCCCACCCCAGCAGAAACAAACAAGTAAACTGCTTCCCCTCCATTTTTTTAAAATGCTGGGAATGATCCACTTTGACCTATGCACATTAGTGTAAAAATAAAAGCTATAAGACTGGTTTTCCTTAGGTATTTGCATGAAATGTAGACACGGCTGACAGTTCATGTGAATTTCTTTTATCGCTTTTTCTAAGTAGATTCTCCCATTCTAGTTTCATTACACGTGGAGGCGTCCATTTTTTAAGATGACTTTTATTTTGCCACTATAATCCCCAATTTGTCATCTGACTATTTCTGCAGGTTCATTAAACTAATTCCCTGAAATGCCTCGCATCTCTTAACTTTCAATAACGTGAATGGCTCAGTGGCCTTGAGTCACCTGCGTGACCCAGGCCAGCCACAGAGTTAAAAAGAGAATTTCCCCACTGGCCAGGGTAGCATTAAGGATGAAAGCAGAACCTGACCACTCTTCTGACCTAATTACATCAGGCTTTCCCTTTCAGTGAACCAAACCAAGGAGAGGAAGCTGAGGAGAAGGGTTTTCTATCCAGATAAACTCTGTGAGCTCCTGGCTCATGCAGTGGATAAGCAGTTGGAGGAGAAAGAAAACTAGAATGATGAAGACCAAAGAAGGGAGCCGCGTTCTGAGGCCTCCCAGACGCTGGCACAGCCATTAGCCCACTCTACTGTGGTCCTTGCGCCCGGAACACACATGTCTTGAGTGCAGAGACCATTCTGACCCATTTTTTGTTTTCTCGGTGCCCAGAACAGTGCCCAACCAAGTACGGTGACAAATTTGAAACTGCTGGTTTGTTAGGTAACATTATCAAATATACTCTGCCCTTGATATGGGCACAAACAGAGGGGTCTAATAAACTGAACCATATTTACAAACATTACAAGGAGAACTTACTACAACGGGTTATGTTAAGGGAAGAATGTGCACTTAAGTAATCAATTTTGTAAAATTGGATTTAATATATCAGGTTTGCCTAAAGTGAGATATAATGACAATAGCTTGGCTTTCTGTCAAGCTGAATTTGGGGTAAGACATTTTGAATTAGGGTCATTTATTAAATTTCAGAGTCTCCAGTCTCTTTGCACAACTGAATGTGATCAAGATAGATAGAAGTAAAGTGTTAACAACTGGACTACTTTTTCATGTTAGGGTAAAATAAAACCTCAAAATTCCCTAGGAATTTTCAGTTATAATTTTTAAAACTTTTCATTCCTTCATAGAAAGATTCCCTTTAAAAAAAAATTGTTGTACTTTTAAAATGTGCCCCAGATTTTTCTTGTCTGAGGAATTATGGCATTTTTATTCTAAGTAGTGTACATAACTTTAAAATTAATATTTATTTTGGTTATTGAATCTAAAATAAACATTGTTACAAAGTTATGTGGTGGATTCTAGTCACTGACCAAGCATTTATCTCCACATCCTCTAGCAAGTTTTCTCTGACCAACCTAGATGTCCAGCATGGTGGATGGTACACTTGTCTTGTTTATTGAAATCCTGACCAGACAAATGGCCCATCCAGTAGGAAGTGCTATGTTGCTCACTATGCAAGATGGAAAAACAAATAAAGAACACTTCTCTCGAATGCAAATAAAAACTACAGTGAGGTATCACCTCACATGGGTCAGAATGGCCATCATCAAAAAGTCTACAAATAATAAAAGCTGGAGAGGGGGTGGAGAAAAAGGAACCCTCCTACACTGTTGGTAGGAAGATAAATTGGTACAACCACTATGGAGAACAGTATGGCAGTTCCTTAAAACACTAAAAATAGAGCTACCATATGACCCAGCAATCCCACTCCTGGGCATATATCTGGAGAAAATCATAATTTGAAAAGATACATGCGCCCCAATATTCACTGTGGCACTATTTACAATAGCCAGGACATGGAAGCAATCTAAATGGCCATCGACAGAGGAATGGATAAAGAAGATGTGGTATATTTTTACAATGGAATATTACTCAGCCATAAAAAAGAATGAAATAATGCCATTTGCAGCAACATGGATGGATCTAGAGATTATCACACTAAGTGAAGTAAGCCAAAGACAAATATCATGTGATATCGCTTATATGTGGAATCTAAAAAAATAAATGATACAAATGAACTTATATATAAAACAGAAATAGTCCCACAGACATAGAAAACAAACTTATGGTTACCAAAGGGGAAATGGGGGGGAACGACATTTTAGGAGTTTGGGATTAACAAAAACACACTACTATATATAAAATAGATAACCAACAGGGACCTACTGTACAGCACAGGGAACTAACCTCAGTACTTTGTAATAATCTATAAGGGAAAAGAATCTGAAAAAAAAAAGTATAAATGAATCACTTTGTTGTATACCTGAAACTAACACAACATTGTAAATCAACTATTCTTCAGTTAAAAAAAAGAACACTTCTCTCAAGCAGCTCACCATCCAGCGGGGAACGTAATCAGGAAGACAGTGCAGGTTACAGGAGAAGCATGGGTTTTAGAAGTCTCAGCTATTTAATAATTACACACCTGACAAAGATTCTCTCCTTGACCAATCTTTAGTCAGGTTCCTCTAAGCCCTCTTTTCAACCAGGCTTTGACCTTGGGCTTCAGTGTCTGCCCTTGTCAGGCCTGCCTTGCCCAGTTTTAGCAAGAATACTGTCAGTTTAAAGAGAATCCCCTACCCTTGAAAGCCGATCAGCCTAAGTATCTGATCACAATTCCTTAACCTTCACCATTCCCCATGTGTCTGATCATCTTGGCCCGCCTTCAGGAAGGATCCTGTTAGATATGTTTGGCCAGAGTCCTCCCTTATCTCTGAAGTTTCTTCTTAGTAATTTTCTATCTACCGGTTGATTCCACACTCCCACCTGCCCCCCAGTCCTGCTCCTTTGACTATCAGCCCTCACACTCCTCCATGGCGTATTTGAAATTGAGCCAAGTTCTGTACTACACTCTCTCTCCCCCTATTGCAATAGTGCCTCAATAAAATCTGTTTTTACCACTTCAGCTTCTGTAAGGCTCTGGTTTTTTTGATACTGCTATAAGACTTATTTTGCTCCTTTGGAGAACAAGATTATTATTATCAATAATAAAAATGAGATAAAATATTACTTTAGCTGAGGCCAAATCCATATTAGTCATTCAGAAAACACTACTTCTTTTCTTACGTACACTTAAAATATATGCTCTAACATGCCCAAAAGGGTACAGTAACACAGACTGTGGTGCACTGGGACTGAAGGGCAAGAAGAAATACGTGCAGAGTGGCTGCATCGCCTTCCCACAGCTCCAAGAAAACCAAATGTGAAAGAAGCTTCTCTGCCCAGATGACTTTGTGTGAACCATGAACAGGAAACTATGAATTTTAGCCCTGTTACAATTAGTTCCCAGATGCTCTGATTGGCCTCTGTGTCTCAGACTCATTGTCTCAAAGGGAAGACAATACTAATGGATCCATTTTGCACAGTATATACAAAAAAAAGTATCTATTTCATGTTTTAAAGGTCACTGAATATATAACAGCTAGATAGTTGAAGCAAAATACCATATTCATCAGTGAAATAGAAAAGTTTAGCAGCATTCATCTGTTCTCATTTTAAATTTACCACAGTATGTAAATTAGAGGATTTAAAAAAGCATCAGGCAAAAATCTGAGCTAGGTGCGAATGAAAAGCACAATCAGAAGCAAATTTGTGACTGCTTGAAGGGTAAGAGTTTGCCAAATGGGCTGGTACTTAGATTTTACTACTAATCTGAGTTTATGTAAAGCCAGTAGAAAGATCCCAATTATTGTTAAATACCCAGAGTAGAAGTTTGCTGCTAAACTGCTGTACAGTATCGGTCTCAGGTTGGTTCTTGTAAGCATCTTATTTTAGGTACTGAAATTATCACAGGAATACCACACACAAAGCTGAACTTTAAATACACAGTCCCAGTCATATATACAGTCTGAAGAAAATAAACCAAATACAATTTGGATTAGAGACTGAATTACCTGATTTTAAAAATATTTTGCAGTAGTTGAGAGAATCTACTCAGCCAGGAATAGCGGTTATTGTACCAACTTAACATTACAAAATACGATTGATGGCAAAATGAGATAACCTGATCATTCTTAACAGGATTTTTTTACATCCAAAACATTCATACTATATCAGAAAAGTACAGAGGCGGGTTTGTGATTCACACTTTTGTAGATCTCAGTGGGCCAATATGTTACATTGAGACAACAGCCTACTATTTAAACAGCACCCTGTCTGGTTTCCATGGAACAAATTACCTTCAAAAACAAAATGAACTAGATTAAGTGAAGCCAAGGGAAGGTCAAACTCAAGAATGCTGCACATTGTCAAACCTGAGAGTCAGGAGACCTGCTGACTTGGGCTGGGGCCTCGAGCCAGCCAAGAACGAAATTTAGAGTCAGAAACAGCTTAAGTGACTACGAAGTCCAGCCTGAGAAACAAGGAGACAAATGCCCACTCAGGTGCCAAATCCAACCCTGCTTCAAAACCAACTGTGTGACAAGACAGCATAAACCTCAGTCTGAATCTCAGTCTCAGAATGCTTTTGATTACTTCCTGCTTCCTCAAGTAACATCATATTTAATCAATTCTGAAAAGTGGGGATAATAAAATAAATGCCTTTTCTGCCTCATAATGCCTAATCATTCAAAATGTTACACTTTTTGAGTGCCTACTATATTCTAGCACTGTTCTAGGCAGTAGGAAATTGGTGATGAAAACGACAGACAAGTCCTGGCCTCGTGACACATTCTAAACAAGGAGAACAAACAGGGTAAGTATAGAGAACAGTGGGTCAAGAGTTCTTCATTGTTTTGAGATTCTGATTAAAGACCAGCTCTAGAACCTTGCCTGCTACAATGGAGGCACCCAAAAACTAACTGGATCTGCTTCCCAGAAAAGAAATGAATGGACATTAAATTTTGCATACATTTTCTGGAAATTCATAGCCCATCTCTAGAGTTCAGTTTAAGAAAAGAGAAGTGATCTATAACATTGATAAACCAGCAGAAGAGGAAAGGTCTGAGAACTCAGAGGAAAACATGATAAAAACAAAGCAATGGTATAAGTGCAGGGCAAGAGCAATCAATAAGGCAAAATGGAAAAACAGACAGGGATCTAACTCTCTTTGGAAGGGTTTAGTCAGGAAAGGTTTCCTAAAAGAGGCAAAACATGAACTGGGCTTTTTTTTTTTTTTTACTGTTTACATTTCCTTTTACAAAAGTAACACATGCTCAGTGCAGAAAACTTAGCAATTATTGGAATATGTGAAGGAAGAAAATACACCAATAATCCCACTGCTTAGAGACAGTTAATTTATTATATCCTCTGTGTGTCGTGTGTGTGTGTGTGTGTGTGTGTGTGTGTGTGTGTGTACAAGTTGGCAATGTTAAATTTACTTTTTACTCAACATCCAGGTTAGATTGAATGTATATGCATTTGAGGCAACAGCTGGGGCAGAGTTGGATTATTCTGCATAATAGAGGGGTAAGGAGTTTATGGTCCCCAGAACATGAGAAAGCAAATAATTTGAAAGTTATGGGGGAGGGAGGAAGCAGGAGCAAGGAAAAAAGTACCAGAGTAGATATGTAGATATATAGCCTAGAAAGGACTTTGAAGGAGAGAACTAAGTATCAGTGGCGATTACTACATTTTTTCTAAAAGATGTGTGGTGTTAGTGTTCTCCGTTTTCTTAATTACAATGTCCTTAGTAAAGTCCATGCTGCTCAGCAGTGCTTTTGTGCATATGAAGTCTTTGGGGAACTCTAGGAGATGTGGAGTTCTACATACAAGTTGACATAGGGCAAAATTTGAGTCCACGTGTGTGAGATACAAAATCTAGAGTGTGAAGAAGACATGATATTTTGGGTACATATCTTTTTTTTTTTTTTGCAAAAAATAGAATCATATCATATAATATATACTACTTATATCCTATTTTCCCTTGGAGATATATTTTGAACATGTGCAATGTCAATAAACACTTTTCTTCCAATAAATGATTTTACTGGCATTTTATAATTCCATTGTAGGGAGTTTACATACTGTTTATGTAACTAATCTGATGTTGGATATTTTGATTATTTGATTTAATATTTTGATTTATTTTTAATGTTCTTCTCTTAGAAATAATACTACTGCTTGGAGTCATAATTAGTAGGACTGGCCAAAGAGAGGTATCATTATACTTATTATACTGTATTTTATTATCTATTAGATTTCTGTCCTGCTAGGACTCTTGTACCTCGCACCAAGGACACTATATGATAAGTATACTGCAGGGAGGAGAGATCAGCACGGCTGGGAGGTGAAGGAAGGCTAAACACTGGCAATGTCAGGAGCTTGTAAGTCAGCTACCATCTCTCTTCTGATGTAATTCTTTTTTTTTTTTTTTTTTTTTTTTTTTATGCGGTACGCGAGCCTCTCACTGTCGTGGCCTCTCCCGTTGCGGAGCACTGGCTCCCGACGCGCAGGCTCAGCGGCCATGGCTCACGGGCCTAGCCGCTCCGCGGCATGTGGGATCCTCCCGGACCGGGGCACAAACCCGCGTCCCCTGCATCGGCAGGCGGACTCTCAACCACTGCGCCACCTGGGAAGCCCTTCTGATGTAATTCTTGACGCCCATTTCTTGGGATTTAAAATATTTATTATAAAAACTATAAATCTAGTTTGAATGGTCACAGAAATAAGGGATATGTAAATTTGAAAAAAAAAATGTAGACTCGCTTTAGGGAATATTTAAGCCAAACGAAGACATGACCAACAAATGTCATTTTAAAATCATTTGCTTTTAAGGCATTCTGAAGATTCATTCCCAGAGATATCAAAAATGTCACTGGGATTTAGACCAGAGAAACAGCTACTAACAGGGGGAAAAAATTACTCGATTCCTCCCTTTTCCTCATTTCTCATATCCTATCAACTGCTAGCCAATTTTACCCCCTAAATATTTCTCCAATCCATCGCCTCTTCTTCATCTCTATTTCAGGCTTTAATTATTTCCTATCTAGTTTCCCTGCCTAGCTCCCCCAAATCCATCTTTTATGCAGCCACCAGGGTGAGTTACTTGAAATGCCAATCTGCTATTGTGACCTGTTTAAAATTCTTCATTGGCTCCCCGATACCTTTAGGATAAAAAGCCAGATCCCTGGCACGGATCTCCAATTCATTCCTGCTTTCTGCCTTCCCCACCCCTCCACCGACACTGACCTGTTTGTAGCTCTTACACCACAAGATAGCACCTCTCTCTCCAGAGCTTTCCTCCAGTTTTCCTCTCTGCCTGGCATGTAGCCTTGTACATCCTCTAAAGTTAAGTTTTGGCCTCCCTACCTCCAAAAAGTTCCCCAGCATCTCTCGGGCTGGATTTGTGCCTCTCTTCAGTAATCCTATGCTGCTACATGCCTATCTCTTTACCACATGGGGTGTGCGGGGCTACAGTGAAGGATTTACACCTCCTTCTCCAGAGAGCAAGAGGTCAGTGATTGCTTAATTTATCTTCTATATCTCCACGACCTGCAGTTCCTATCATGTAACAGGTACTCAATCACTTTTTTTTTAACATCTTTATTGGAGTATAATTGCTTTACAACGTTGTGTTAGTTTCTGCTGTATAACAAAGTGAATCAGCTATATGTATACATATATCCTCATATCCTCTCCCTCTTGCGTCTCCCTCCCACCCTCCCTATCCCACCCTTCTAGGTGTTCACAAAGCACCGAGTTGATCTCCCTGTGCGATGCAGCTGCTACCCACTAGCTATCTATTTTACATTTGGTAGTGTATATATGTCCATGCCACTCTCTCACTTCATCGCAGCTTCCCCTTCCCCCTCCCCATGTCCTCAAGTCCATTCTCTACATTTGTGTCTGCCAACAAACACATGAAAAGATGCTCAACATCACTAATCATTAGAGAAATGCAAATCAAAACTACAATGAGGTATCAGCTCACACCGGTCAGAACGACCATCATCAAAAGGTATTCAATCACTTTTGTGTTTGTTTTGTTTGTTTTTGTTTTGGATGGACCAAACCATTCTGTAGCTTTAAAAGGTTGAAAGAGCTAATAAAGCCAGGTGAGTTCAAATCCTAATGGATTGGTGGAAAGAAATGAGGACACATACGGAATCAGCACACATTAATCCTAACCATTAACTAAAAGCTTTTAAATTAAAGAAAAATCAGTTCCTAGATAATTACTCGTTAATTCAACATAATTTTATACACTGGGACTTCAGAGATTGATAACTCATGGTTCACACTGAAGACTTCACAATCTAACAAGGGAAAAGGACATAAAACGCCATGAATACAGTACTCAAAGTGCTAGAAAATAGAAACATTTACTATAGAAATAAGAGGGCGTGACTAACTGTCTAGAATTAAGGAATGTTGACCTCTAGGGAGAGCTCAAAGTTTCTATTAGTTTCTATTCCCACCCCTACCCATCCCCCAAATCCTTCCCTGAAAGCAGTTCTCATATGAGATATCTAGAGATGAGGCCCAAATGTATTTTTCAGCCTTTCCTTGGGGTCATTTAGTCTCCATAGTGAAGAGGGGGAGATCTAGGACCCTAAGATGGGAATATGGACTTGAGGGAAAGGAGGCTGTCTGGGCTGCCTCATTTACAGTCATTTAGGCTTCCCTGTTCTAGGCAAAAAGCCAAAAGGAGTCCAGGACTCTTATGACCCAGCCAGGCCTAGCAGGAGCTAACCCTGCAGGTGAACACAGTGGCATAATTCAAAATAAGAAATGTGAAATGCAACACTAACACTATGTTCTAAGAGCCATGTGGAAAAACTGGAGCACTTCCAGATATAGGTCACAAAAATGATTATTTAAATGTGGGACAGATATAGAAGTTAAGTATATTTGGTTTGAACCAGAAATGATCATTTCTTTCCAAGGATCAGCTTCCAAGGGCTCTTCTGCCTGGCCCTGTAAAAGAAGAAAAATGTTCCCCAGCCTCAATTCTACATTATCTCCTTCATCTATGATACAGAAATGACTAGCATTATGTGTGATGTAAAATTTAGCTGATTAAAAAAAACCTCTCACATAGTTGCATCTTAACAATCATCCTGTAATCTATCAGGCCATTGTGGAAACCAAACGCTTGGAAAATGCCTAACTCATTCCAAATTACTGTCATAAAATTTATAAAGTCAAAGTCATTTATATAACTGCTAACAACCTTAACAAGCAGCTCCATTAAATGTGACCTACAAACCTTGCAAAATAAGGATCAACTAATAACACAATGAGTAGTTAAATGGCCTAGATAGTGTGAGGGAGCCATTCCAGTTTTAATGAGATCAAAGCATATTTAATAATTGTGATTAATATTTACTGAGTGCTCTCTGGTTGTACATCATTATGCAATAAAAATTTAGATTTATATTACTTAATGACAGTGATTAGATGCACATGTATTGAGCAGTTTTTCCAAATGTAGGGATGTAGATAAGAGGTTATAAATTATTTTTAAGTTGTGTATACACATCAAACTCTGCTTTTGTCTCATTATTTTTTTCCCTTCTACAGTTTTGGGAGACTGAAAAAGATGAGTTAGAAGACAAAAATGACTGCAAATTCATTTAGTGAGTGACTTCTAAGTGCCTGGCCCTTGGCTATGTACGAGAGAAACAATGATAACTAGGATATGGTTCCTGTTCTTAAGGAACTCCTTCTAATGAGTCAGACATTCAAAGAATAATTATCATGTCCTGTGCGCTTGATCAAAATGCTGTTTGAACGAAGCGTTGAGTAATACAGAGAGTGGGGTTAAGGAAGGCTTCACTGAAGAGATGACAGCTGACCTGAATCTCAAGAAATAAGAGATCTCTAGGTAGAGAAAGGAAAGGTATTTCAGGCTTTGGGAAGCACAGGCAAGAGCATCTGGACTATGAATTCTCAAAGACAAGAGCTAAGTCTTATGCATCTTTTTAATCCCTAAGCTTAGCACAAGTCCCTGCTGGCACTCAGTAAATATCTCGAGTGTATGTATAAACAGTTAATGAATAGATTAATAATTGGATGAACACAAAATCCTCTTTCTGTATATACCATTCAGAAATGATTCCTGATCCCCAAGAAGAAGGAAAAACATAGCAACAAAAAAAAATCCCTTTTGAGAGTCCATGAACTGAGAAAAAAATAGCTGTTACTCTCCTTGCTCATCATAGCCAGATGAATTGTAATAGAGATAATCAAGACTTCTGAGAACTATTCCTCCCCAAATCCATTCCTTGATATAGTCTCAGTAACCTGGAATAATCACACCTCAACTTTCACTTGTAAATAGCAGACTCCCATTGTTTGGCAGTGCAGCTGTACACAACAGCCATGAGCCGCTCTTCCTGCCTATGGGTTAGAAAGCATGGACTTGGTATTCACGCCACACATTAGAGTATAAAAGGAAAAAGTGAAAAACCATGTTTGTAATAGGAGTAAGGGGTGAAAGATGATCAAAGAGCCATGAAAAACTATGCAGGTCCTCCATGAAGTGCCACAGTGGGTTATTTCCACCCTTAGATTAATGACAGGTCTCCAAAAACAGCCCTACAGAGCAGTTTATAGGTCATCATGCCACATCCTCATTTGTGAAGTTTTAAATTTTTACAAGTATTTTAATTTATATTATTAAGCCAACTTACACTTAAAAAATGATTAATAATTTCTCAGACTTATCAAGACTTTTAATATTCTAATGTGCATTTTGACTTTCCAGAGAGAAACAGTCTTTGCAATATGTCCCAAACTAAAACATCCTGCATTCCTTTTTTCAAAGACCATTTTGTAGGACTTGTTGTCCATAGAATACACATTGAAAAATGCTGCCCCAACCCTTTGGGCCACAACAAATGTAGCAAGGGAGTGAAGAGGCAGTTATATAGCATGTTTGTGTGTTTGTTTTGTGAAGTGGCTGTGTGCTATAATCATCATCTTGATAAATACCATGACTTAATTAAGAAAGGAAAGTGGAATGGATGCTCAAACCAAGAAAATAATAAAAGGAGAAGGATTATATTCATAACCCAATTTAGAGAGAGGATAGTTGTTAATTACTTGTTGATTTGTTCATTCATTATTGAGGAATGAGACAATGCATTCACAGTACCCTTTAAAAACCAGACATGGGTTCTTTTTTTTTTGCGGTATGCGGGCCTCTCACTGTTGTGGCCTCTCCCGTTGCGGAGTACAGGCTCTGGACACGCAGGCTCAGCGGCCATGGCTCACGGGCCCAGCTGCTCCGCGGCATGTGGGATCTGCCCGGACCGGGGCACGAAACCGTGTCGCCTGCATCAGCAGGTGGACTCCCAACCACTGCGCCACTAGGGAAGCCCCCGAGACATGGGTTCTTAATCCAAGAATTTATCAAAACCCATTTTGAAATCACTTGTATTTTCAGCTGTGCAACCTCCTAGGAGAGCAATTCTTCCAGGACTTTATGCAAAGAGTAGAGCAGCTCCCTAAAGAAAGCAGGGCTGCGTCCCCAAGAATCCCCAACTGAGTAGCAGGTCACTTGAAAATCTGTACATGAGGGGTGATTCTCTAGGCTGAACAGTGGCCACTGCTTTTACTGTCAAGCAGCTGTGGAAAGTTTGTTTGGTATAAGAATGCTCCATTGGCCCATCTTCTGGGTGGGGTAAGGCTGGCTTAAGACCCAGGGGATGAGAAAGCACAAAGGGAACAAAGAAAGTTCACTTTCTTCTGCCTCCCGGTTGGTTGCCTCCTCTCTGGTACAAAGGGGAAAACTGCGTATGGAGAATGCAATGCAGATTCTTCTTATAAAACTAGTTCACTGTATACCTTTACTTGTCTGACTCTAGTAGCTCCTTCCAAAGTATAGTAGAAACTCTCTGAATGGAAGGCCACTTACCCCGATCACCTAATGAACCAACACTCTCCCTTCCTCTCTATTAAATGTATTGAATGATGTCCAGGGCACATGTAATACTCATGGCCATTGGCTGCTACTCTATAGTACAACTGGACACTTCTGCTCTCACCAGTTGTGTTATACTTCCCCAAGACAGTTGTGTTTCTTCCCAAGTCTGTTTATGCTGCTAACATAAGCATAACTTAATGTTTAGTGAACTCAGAAATACGATTATTAAAAAAAGAGTTTGCTGATTCTATGAAAACAAAGTAGAATGATTTAGAAAGAATCAACAAAGCTGAGTTAAAAAGTCCGTCAAATTAGGTGTGAGTGAAATAAATGTAAAAGATGTGGTGGGAGGGCAAGAGGGTCGTTAAAGTCTCAAATTCTGCATGGAGGTTGCTTCCCAAGTGTCTTTATGTCCTCAGTTGTTTTAGCGAAATCAAAATTGGGTGCATCAAAAGAGGTAATTTTGGTATGGTTTATCCAGGAAAGATGATATGGCACTCCAAATCAGGTAATCCATTCATGAAGAAAATGTCTTGGCCTAAACATACTATCACTCACTATGATTTCCTGACCTTTCAATTAACCATCCTACTTCCAGTCTCAAGCTTACTGGATGAGCCAGTTTCTGCTAAACATCTATTTATCTGCACTTAGTATTTTCCTTTTGATTATTAGAACTAACCCACCTCCTTACTTCTGGGAACATGTAAATTACTGAGGGGGTACAGCAGAAAACACTAAGGCAGAAGTCAGAAAACACATCTAGTCATTACCTGAACTGTAGTCTTAGAAGTCACTTTATCACTTTGGGCCACTTTCCTCATCTATGAAGTGTCCATGTTGCGTGTAGGGATGAAGGATGAGCGGTAGATGATAAGAGAAGGAGTTGGACTAGATAATCTTTCAGGTCTCTCCTGATTCTTTAAAATGCCATTCTATGCAATTCAGCTTATATAAGACAGGTTGAGTTCTTTAAAACATCTCTTAATCTTTATTTGGAATATAAAATACAAATATTCAGAAAAAAATATATAAATTCATTGTTAATGTCAAGAGGAAGTAAATTTACTTGAGAAAAGTAACATTATTTAGAAATTTTTTTAGAAATTTTAATTACAAAAAAGAAAATACAAAGTTATATATATACACTCACACACATAATGATTCAAATAAGATCTAAGTTGCCAGCATAAAATTGATAACTGATATCCTTATAATTTGAGAATGGGAAAAAAAGTCTCTAAGATGTTACACTTCAAATGTCCATGCTCTCTATAATAAAAAGCTTTTGGAAGAAACTATCTTTATTAATTTATATTTCCAAAGTGGATTACAAAGCTATAGTTCTGGGAATAGCATGTAATATAAACTTGTTTAAATAATTCCCAGGTTTAATTTTTTTTAAATTTTAATGTTACAAATACAAAACTACAACTACTGACTGGAAAAAATAAACTACTGAAAGAAACAAATGCTGTCTTCTTTAAACTCATTAGTTCTGCAACAGAACTAAAATGAAAAATTAAGCTCAAGACTCAGTTCAGATCCCAACTGAATTTCTTTAACAGCAGTGAGTCTTGTCAAAAATGTGTTTCTAGATAAAAAGAAAATTGTTAGAGAGTACTGCCTAACATATTGTCTTGGTATTTCTTTCACAGAATGATGCCTGAATCACTTTTTGTGCCATAAAAATAATACAAATTAAGACTCATATACAAAGATAAGAGATTTAAGTCTAAGTATACATCATCTTTTAAAATAACCATTTGCTATTTGTGAGTGGGAAAAGAAACTGTAATACTCAGTTTATATGCTCCCTTGGAGTCTATATCAATTTCAAGTTTTCTTTTATGATTCAGCTATTCTAAGAGTATAAAATATTTTATTAAAAATTAATGTGTTATCCACACAAATGGCAAATATTGAATATAGGAACATAAATAAAAAATAATAAAAATAGTAAGTCTACTAATACTGAAGAGGAAGGAAGACAGGAGGGGGAGGAGAGCATGTGAAAGGGAGAGAGATTTTAAACATCCGGTTTCTATTCTGGACCATTTATAGAAACAGACAGACACAGCAAGCAGAAGCCAAATATATTCTCGGGCTCTGACAGGATTTGTTTTCTATCTTGTCATTACTTTTACTATATTCTTCCTAATAATATTTCTCCAGTGTTCTAGATTTCCTGACCGACAATACCAATCTTATTAAGAGCTTACACATGAGAGTTGTAGAGGATTCAGGCATGTGCATGGAGTCTGGCTGCCCTGTGAGCCTACTTGCTGGGGGTTTGAAGCTTTCCCAGGAACTCTTCAGCACAAAGGCACACACATCCATGGCAACTTCCTCCCCCATCCTATGCATCCTTCCCAAATTCCTTTGAATGATTTTCTTAGGAACTAGCACACAATCCCTGGCAGAGCAATAGGTACCTACCTGGTCTATTGCACAAAGGTAAAAGTATATGCATGATGCCCATTTCACTACTGCTGGCACAAAGGCAACAGACTCACTCAACGTGCATCCTCTTTGTTTGCTCTTTTTATGAGAGTGAGTCCATGTCATATCTCAAGCAAGTACCTATCAAGCTCAACCCTTTCCATTTCAATGCCATTGAGAGAAAGTCACAGTGCCTACTAAACATGCAGCGTTAGACACACACACTTGTCCCTACATCAAAATAAAACACAATAGAATTCCTCTACACCAAAGATAATGAGGGAACTATTTTGAAAATATGAATGATTTGTTTATGCAGACTATAAAAACATCTCTTTGCATCAAAATAAGTGTCCCTCTTTATTGCACACAGACTATTTTCTATAGAATTTAAATTGCACATGAAATTATAATTGTGTCTTGTTTAATGTAAATTGATTGTCTCAATTATTGGGAAAGCATTTGAATTTTAATGGACTAATTTTAATGGACATGTGCCAAGCAAATCAGCAAAAACTCTAACAGCTCTAACTGTGGAGGTGCACAGCCAGACGTCTCTACAAATCAGAAGGGACTGCCTGGTCTCGAGAATTCATCCTAAAGTGGCGGCCCAGAGGAGTTAGTAAGCTATTCCCCATGAAGAAGAGATCAGCTTTTGATTGTCAGTGTTAGAAGATGCTGTGACAGTGAGGCTGTAACTTGGTTTCTCTCTCTGAAAAAAAAGATCCACTATTAGTAGAAAGGACTTTTATGGCTATGCTTTTTAGAAAAAAATTTTTTTAATGTTCTTTCTTTCTACGGATTAGGCTATCCATGAAAATCAAGGCTTTAACCTGAAGGTAGAACCAACAGAGAATCTAGCAGTACCGTGTCACCAGGAACTAAGACACATTTTTTTTTTTAGCATAGTAAATATACATGTATATATTTATTATTTTTTTAAAATAGATCTTTATTGGATCATAATTACTCCACAATACCGTGTTAGTTTCTGTTGCACAACAAAGCGAATCAGCCATATGCATACACATGTCCCCATATATCCTCCCGTTTGAGCTTCCCTCCTATCTTCCCTATCCCAACCCTCTAGGTCATCGCAAAGCACCTAGCCAATCTCCCTGTGCTATGCTGCTGCTTCCCACCAGCCAACTATTTTACATTCGGTAGTGTGTGTATGTCGATGCTACTCTCCCTTCGCCCCAGCTTCGCCCTCCCACCCCATGACCTCAAGTCCATTTTCTATGTCTATCTGTTTATCCCTGCCCTGCAACTAGGTTCATCAGTACCTTTTTTTTTTTTTATATATTTCATATATACATGTTAGCATACAGTATTTGTTTTTCTCTTTCTGACTTACTTCACTCTGTATGACAGACTCTAGGTCCGTCCACCTCACTACAAACAACTCAATTTCATTTCTTTTTATGGCTGAGTAATATTCCATTGTATATATGTGCCACATCTTCTTTATCCATTCATCTGTTGATGGGTATTTAGGTTGATTCCATGTCCTGGCTATTGTAAATAGAGCTGCAATGAACATTGTGGTACATGACTACTTTTGAATTATGGTTTTCTCAGGGTATATGCCCAGTAGTGGGACTGCTGGGTCATATGGTAGTTCTATTTTTAGTTTTTTAAGGAACCTCCATAATGCTTTCCATAGTGGTTGTATCAATTTACATTCCCACCAACAGCACAGGAGGGTTTAAAACACACTTGAATGTAAGCCTTGGACGTCTGAGGGAAGGCCACCCCAGGAAGCTGGCTGCAGACACATTGCAGCAGCACACCACATAGTCAATGCCTGACATTTCTCCTGTTACAAATCCAGTGTCTGTGAAGTCAAACAAATATCCTCCACACTTACAATCACAGGCAATAGCAGACCTCACCCATTTTGCTACCCAGATAGTGCAACATTTTTATAGTTAAATTATAACCAGTGATGCTGGAGGTATAGATACACATCTGCTGGAAATTGCCAGCCTTGTAAGATCTTTTCCTCACACCCCAAGCCTCAGGAAGCACTGTTGATAGGTATAAAAATCACCCCTGGGTATAATATGATGAACAATATACTACACAGCCAAATCTATACCTCAGCTATAAATCGTCATGAATTTACTTTAACTGCTATCTATTTGAGATATTTTAGGAATTGAAAATACAAGGTTTTAATCATTTCAGTCTTGAGACTCTTTTTGCAATAGAAAACTGGCAGTATTAATCTAGACATACATGTAGATATTAGGTACAGAGTATAAATTTTGAGCCAGTGAATAAAGATTTCTTCTCCTATTCATCAAACTTTCCTGAATGAATTTCTATGATGTTAAAGAATCAAGCTGAATATGAGGCATTTCTCTCTATAACAAAATTCAGAAAGGGCCAAAAGTTATGAGCAACTACAATTTTTACTGATTTCTTCCTACATGTTATCTGGCTTGTATAAAACCACCTCAGTGTTAAGATAGTTCAATACCTATGTGTCCTATGACTTTTTTTTAAGAACCCAGAGTTCCCTGCCAACTAGATATTTGATTAAAATTCATAATTAGTACACCTCAGATTTTGGATAATACCGCCTAACAGTGTGAATTCTAACAAAATGCCACACCCAAGGCACACCATTTCACTGCATAAGAGTATGAAATCTGGCCACAGGTGGGTATCTAGAAATAAAAAGCCGAAGCAAAGCAACAGAAGCATGAAAAGATAGAGGAAGAGTAATGTAAAAGTTAGGGGGAGTATCAGACAAAGAAGAAGATGAAGAAGTAGCAGATAAGCATCACTGGCTGGTTAGAAAACAACTCAGCATGAACTGCACGTTTGGCATCTCAATACCCATCCATCCCACATCCCCACATTTGTAAGGGACTGGTTAAGCTTCACTTAGCAGCCAGAGTCAGTAATGCATCAGCTAGATGGATGTCTCCTTTCTTTTAATGACATTTGCTTAGCATACAAACATTAAAATTTGCATTAAGGGGAAAAGAGTGACTCAAAAGCCACTTTAATGCAGCTTTTCTATATTTCTGCAAAATGCCTTTAAAATATCTGCTCTTTAAATGGCTGCATTATTTTCCATAGATGATAAGGAGAAAACAGTCCTGCCCCTGTTCTCATACACACACACACACACACACACACACACACACACACACACACACACACACACACAGTATAATAGCCATTTTTAACACCAATTGACTTATAGAAAACAAAAACCCAGAAAATATCACTCTATCATCAAGATACTATAAAACCAAATTTTCTCTTTAATCTGTTAAATTCCCATCATGGCAAAAACAATGTATGAAATCGCTCCCCGCAACCCAATTCATGAAATGTTTAACTAAACAAAGGAAAACACTTTAAAAAGGACTAAAGGCATTACCCTCCTTATGTAATCACCTCAGAAGTTATTTTGTTCAAAATGATCAAAGACATGTCAAAACCAACATGGAATCACACAAAGGAATTAATTCATTATGGTCGACTGATTCTAGATGTCTTTTGTGCAACATGGAAGAGCTAAAAGAGCACAAAAAAGAATACTGCCTACAGGGCTGCGTACACAGCCCCAACTCCAAGTACCCTGCAGGCCAGGGCTGGGTTTTCAGCCCATAGGTAATGGGCTCTCTGTTGGGACTGCCCCTCCCAAGTCAGGTGAAAAAGGTCTGCCTCGGAACAAAACTCCACAAAAGCAGCCTTAAACTGAGTATTTTCTGGGAGAAAAGTGATATTTTTTGCGGTCCTATCTATCAGTGGAGATTATTTTGTTTTGCTTTTTTTTTTAACATCTTTATTGGAGTATAATTGCTTTACAATGGTGTGTTAGTTTCTGCTTTATAACACAGTGAATCAGTTATACATATACATATGTTCCCATATCTCTTCCCTCTTGCGTCTCCCTCCCTCCCACCCTCCTTTTCCCACCCCTCTAGGTGGTCACAAACCACGGAGCTGATCTCCCTGTGCTATGCGGCTGCTTCCCACTAGCCAGCTATTTTACGTTTGGTAGTATATATATGTCTATGCCACTCTCTCACTTTGTCACAGCTTACCCTTCCCCCTCCCCATATCCTCAAGTCCATTCTCTAGTAGGTCTGTGTCTTTATTCCTGTCTTACCCCTAGGTTCTTCATGAACTTTTTTTTTTCTTAGATTCCATATATATGTGTTAGCATACGGTATTTGTTTTTCTCTTTCTGACTTACTTCACTCTGTATGACAGACTCTAGGTCCGTCCACCTCACTACAAATAACTCAATTTCATTTTTTTTATGGCTGAGTAATATTCCATTGTATATATGTGCCACAACTTCTTTATCCATTCATCTGTTGATGGACACTTAGATTGCTTCCATGTCCTGGCTGTTGTAAATAGAGCTGCAGTGAACATATTGGTACATGACTCTTTTTGAATTATGGTTTGCTCAGGGTATATGCCCAGTAGTGGGATTGCTGGGTTGTATGGTAGTTCTATTTGTAGTCTTTTAAGGAACCTCCATACTGTTCTCCTTTTTGACCTACCTCCTAGAGAAATGGAAATAAAAACAAAAATAAACAAATGGGACCCAATGAAACATAAAAGCTTTTGCACAACAAAGGAAACCATAAACAAGACCAAAAGACAACCCTCAGAATGGGAGAAAATATTTGCAAATGAAGCAACTGACAAAGGATTAATCTCCAAAATTTACAAGCAGCTCATGCAGCTCAATAACAAAAAAACAAACAACCCAATCCAAAAATGGGCAGAAGCCCTAAATAGACACTTCTCCAAAGATATACAGACTGCCAACAAACACATGAAAGAATGCTCAACATCATTAATCATTAGAGAAATGCAAATCAAAACTACGATGAGATATCATCTCACACCGGTCAGAATGGCCATCATCAAAAAATCTAGAAACAATAAATGCTGGAGAGGGTGTGGAGAAAAGGGAACCCTCTTGCACTGCTGGTGGGAATGTAAATTGATACAGCCATTATGGAGATTATTTAGTTTTAAAGGAAGACCTGCTATTTTGTGTTTCTATTTTATTTTGTTTTGTTATTTAATGAGGATATACTATTACGTTTGAATTGCAAAATAAAATCCAAGAACTTAAATTTAACAAAAGTATATATTGTTTCCTATGTGTCAAGCAGATTCCAAGCTCACTTCAGTCTCAGAACAGCCCTAGGCAATGGGAACTGTTTTCCCTCCTTTTACGTGTGAGGAAACTGAGTCACCAAGAAGTGAGGTGACTTGCCCAACATCCACAGCCTGTTCAGTGGTGGGCCTGGGCTTAGAATCCAGGCAGGAAGCTCCAGAAACTGCATGTTTTTAACCACTATCCACCACATGCTCTATTGGTAATTTAAAAATCTTTTTAAAAGCTCATTTAGTCTTGCTATAATAACCTGGGGAGATTTCTAAGGCACATTAGCCTGAAAAGCTGCTAGTAGAGACTTTGACTCTTAGATACCACACTGTCACTCACAAGTTAGAGTGGGAAAATCTGCTGTGGGGCTTTGTGGCCTGGAACTCTGGAGACCTGGAATGGGGTTCAGGACCAGCTCAGATGCTGGCTTCCTGGGGAAACTCAGAGAGGTATGGCAGCATGCTGATGAAAGCACAGGCTCCAGCATTAGACAACCTTGCATTTCTAGACTGGCAATGGGACATATTAGCTAAGTGACTGTGGGTAAGTCACATAATCTCTTGGAGTCTCAGTTTCCCCCTCTAAAAAATAGGAGACAAGAATATTATCTCAATAGAATTGATCCGATGCTTAAATTATTCAATGCCTCTCTGCTGCAGATTCTTTAATCACAAAACTGCAGTGTTGTGTTAGAGATCACGAAGTCCCATCTACCTAACAAATACTGTGATTCCATAATACTACGACTACAAGACAGTTGATTATAATACTGTACGTAGTGCTTATGCTTTTCAAACATTTTCACACCTATGATCTGATTTGATACTCATTACTAATCTGCATAGTATTCAATCCCTATTTTATGGATGAGGAAATTGAGCCTGAGAGAGTTTATTTGGCTTGGCCAAGATCATATGTTGGCAGGTGACATGGTTGGCCCACAAACTCTGAGCTTTTGCTCCTTATCCAGGATTCTTATAATTTGCTGTGTTTCCACAGAAGACATGACGCCTGCATGCAATAAGCTTACAAAACAAATGGAGAAAGTGAAAGAACGTGAAAAAGTAGAAATAAATACTAGTTGCTCCAAGATCCTGGAGAGAATGGAGTAGCTGCCTCTGGTTTGTATGTCAGGCAGCTTGCACTGAGTGGACCTCTTACGCATCCAATGATAGTGCAGCACCCAGGCTTGCTTGGAGCGCAGAAGCCAAGGTAGAGTTTCCATGAGGAGAATGAAGAAAAGAAAATGAGAGATATTTAACCGAAACATGGTTGCAGGAATGCTTGTAACCAGTGAATGGTAATTGATGGCTCTGGAAGGGAAGAGAAGCGAAACAGTAGAGAGGATAGGAGATGCACATAATGAAAGTTTTCTCAAGGGTTGGCCTTGAGGTTGACATTATTTAATGTTAGTATCCATGACAGGTGTACCAGATTCTCTCTGTGCCATCCTTTCCTGGGCCCTCAATCCCTTGCCACTGCTATTGAGATCACTGATTTCATGGAACCCTCTTTGCTCTGCCACCTGAGGCTCACTGCATGCAACTCAAGTCTTGGGTTCCTCCTGCCACTTGGAGTCCAATGACATGTCAAATTCTAGAATTTAGGATTTGGCTTCTGAAGCAACTGCTAAAAGGACTGGAAAATGTAATATGAAGTGCAGGGGAATTATCTCCCATGAGGAAAATTTTGGACCCAAGGGAGACATGAGATGGAAGTGGGGCAGATAAATTCCCTCTCCTTTCCTCCCTCCAGTGTGCTATCTGGAGGCAGTTTCTCTGTACAGCCTGTCCAGAAACAGCCTGTGTGGCTGTGACTCTGTGGCTTATCATGAAGCAGTTGCCAGTATGGTAACACATTGCCTTACATTATTTTCCATTATTCTATGCCTCACCTTCCTTTCCCTCACTCTCACTGCCCTGGGGTTGCAGCTAAAATAAACATTAGCATGTAACCCTTGTTCAAGTTCTAGGACAGCAGAAGTGGCAAAGTCATCATTGAAATTACCCAGTTAGTTAATATATTTAAAAATCGATGTAAAAAGACATAATTAGTCATGGAAATGTAAGTAGTCTGATAATGTAAGCAAAATGGTGAGAAGTCAATAAACTCAGAAATCAGAAACAGACTACAGATGGGAAATAAGCAGAAAGCTATCAGGGGGCCCCTCTGGCACTCCAATTAGGTGATAAATATCATGATGTTTAAAAGGCTAACATCACAGAAATGCCACCCCCCACTCCCCTATCCACTTAAGATCCTTCAAAGACTCCCTTCTCACAGTGAAGGATAAATTTCAAACATTTTTACATGATTCAAGAGAAAGACTCTTCCAGATCTAACTTCTGAGAGTCCCACCTCCTCTTAATATGTAGGAAGCCACAAAAACATTACTCCCACCCTAACAATGAGAAAAAGAGTCAGATAATCAACAAAGCCGTAAGTATTCTTGAGCCAGAGAGCTGAGGTTGGAAGATAACCAGGTGAACTAAATTCCAAGAGGCAGAGTGTCCCTCTGAGGAGAGGCAGAAACACTTGAATTCTTTTATCTTTAGCAGAGCATGGAAAAGAGAAACGGCCACTATAAAAGGAGGGAAGAGGAAAGCAGGTAATGTTCTGATCTGTTCTTACAGTGTAGGCTAGTATGATAGTCTAGAATTCCTGGGACCCCCAGACACGAGAGGACAAGAAGAGTTTGCACTCATTCTTAAGCACTTTTCCACAGGTTTCCTTCCACTGGATGCTCACAAGAAAGACTGCGAGCAGGAAAGGAGATGTGCACCCCAACCGGGCAGGGCACAAGCAAAAACCCTGCTCACAGAGTAGACTCCATTTTTTCACATGAAGCAAAAGCCTCAAGCTTCTGGGGAAGGGGCAAGAAATCTTCCCAGGAAAAGGTTCAGTGCCTCTGGGGAAACGTTAGATGCAAAAGCTATCTTCCCCTGGGAGGGGTGGAACCCTCTTGCATGTGGCCCTAGGAATAGGTAAACTTTCACTGAGGAATATAGGTCAAAGCAAAATCCATCATTGCTGTGATGGTAGACATTTGAAATCCAGCTCTCTGGGGAAAAGGAAGTTCTGAATTGTAGTGTCTGCCCATTTCTGTGATGTAAATACTTCTACCGTGTCCAACTTAAAACTATCAAGATGATGTTAAATGACTCACACATTTATAAAAATTTAATAATCAGCTCCAGCACGCAACTGCATCTGACCCTGAAGAGGCAGCAGGAAATCCCATCCCCATGCCCAATCCCATGCTCATCATAAACCACAAGGAGAGTCAAATGGAAAAACCAGAAATAAAAAAACAATTAAAAAAAAAAACAACTCAGCATCAACAATAAAGAATTTCTTTGATGGGCCTATCAACAGACTGAATTCAACACAGGGAGGGAAAATCATTAAATTTGAGATTGGTCAAAGAAATTATCCAAGCTAACTACAAAGAAGACAGAAAGGAGTTAAGGTGGGAGGCACAGGGGGTAGTGTGGGGAGAGAAGAGACTAGAACAGTACATCTAAGAGCTATGGGACAACATCAAATGATCTAACCAATGTATAACTGGAATCCCAGAAGGAGGAGAGAAAGAAAGAGAATGGGAAGATCTAACTCCTGCATACTATCTCTGCCTCATCTACTGTCAATCTCCCTTAATATTTTAAAGCCACAGTAAAGTTCTTGAAGAGACCATGTCCTCCTTGACTCCCAGGACCTTCAAACATCTATTCCTTTTTCTCTGTTAAGAGTACTTCTACTTCTCAGGTATTATTTCTCTAAGTAATTGTACACTGGGTCTCTAAACCCAGGTCGGGTGCCAGGCTGGTATGCCCCAGAGCATCCTGATTCACTCTCATCATATCAGATTATACCCCTGTGATTACTGTGTGCTCCTGAGCAGAAATGAGAGCTCCTTAAGGGTAGAGATCATGACTTTTGGGACTTACATTGTATGTATGGAAGAAATGTTTAGGGATCTTAAGCATGGAAATACATTTTTTTTTCTCTAATATAAGAACAGAAATTTACCTGCTCTGTCTTTTTAGCAAAAGCTCTGTCCAAAGAGTGATGTTCAATGCTCATAACCTCTTGTGGTTATTTGTACATTTCTAACATGTGTCTAGCACCTATTTTTAATTGAATATTTTTAAAAATCTGACTTAACTGAGGAAAAATAAAAATAATAAACACTATAAAAATATTAAAACTGGCTCATTATAGATGGTTTTATAGAATATTTGTCTCCAAAAAGGTGTTAGCTATTTCCTAGTACTTTATGTTCATAGAATTTTTTCTTTTCTAATGTTTAAATGTTATAAAATTTTCCCTCCCAGGAATAGAAATTAAAATCTGATAGCCTTTTTTATTTTTTCTGTTTCTAAAGTCAAAACCTAAAATAGGTAAAATTGGGGATTTAAAAAGAGTGCGCCTCACTCCCAATTATGCTGAAAATATGATTTTTAAAACAACTAGGTAAATGTATCCCTCTTGAAATTTTATTTGGGGCTCATACTAAAAACTTTCACACATACAAACACACACACACATACATTCATATACTCACAAACACTTAGAATATCATAGGCATATCCCAAGTATTGTCTGAAATGTTGTTCCATAAATCACTTGTTGAAAACTCAGAAGGCATTTACCCTTAGAAATAACATTATGTAAACATGATATTTTGTTTCACAGACTAGTTCACAAGAGCCTATTTAACCCCAAATATAAATAAACCACCTTCTAGAATGTTAGCCTCTCAAGTTCCTGTTGCATGTCCAAAATCTAGAACAGAACCTAGTATACTAAGGGGTTGGTAAGTATGTTGAATGAAGGATGCTGAATAAATAATAGTGTGAAACATTTGTTGAAGACTAAGTCTGCACCAGACACTCTCCTAAAGAGTTTTCAAGGGTAATTTTAGGCCATTATCACAACCTTATAAGGTAGCATTTTTCAGAAAATGAAAGTGAGAAACTGAGGAAATAAGGAAGATTAAATTTATGATTTAAGGAATTTGCTCTTGACCTGACATCTAGGAAGAGAGCCTCCTTCTAGGGTGCATGTTCTTAACTACTATACATACTGTGAAAATTAGTAAAAAGAAATCTCATTTAAAATGGTGTTGGGTTTTTTGATATTTAAAGTGTGTGTTTCCTTATTTATTTCATTTTGGATGATTTGTCCGTTGGTGAAATTGGGATGTTGAAGTCCCCTACTATTATTGTGTTACTGTCGACTTTCCCTTTTATGGCTGTTAGCATTTGCCTTATGTATTGAAGTGCTCCTATGTTGGGTGCATAAATATTTACCATTGTTAATATCTTCTTCTTGGATTGATCCCTTGATCATTATGTAGTATGCTTCTTTGTCTCTTGTAATAGCCTTTATTTTAAAGTCTATTTTGTCTGATATAAGAATTGCTACTCCAGCTTTCTTTTGATTTCCATTTGCATGGAGTATCTTTTTCCATCCCTTCACTTTCAGTCTGTATGTGCCCCTAGGTCTGAAGTGGGTCTCTTGTAGACAGCATATATAGGGGTCTTGGCTTTGTATCCATTCAGCCAGTGTATATCTTTCGGTTGGAGCATTTAATCCATTTACATTTAAGGTAATTATAGATATGTATGTTCCTATTACCATTTTCTTAATTGTTTTGGGTTTGTTTTTGCAGGTCTTTTCCTTCTCTTGTGTTTCCTGCCTAGAGAAGTTCCTTCAGCATTTGTCTTAAGCTGGTTTGGTGGTGCTGAATTCTCTTGTCTGTAAATGTTTTAATTTCCCCGTTGAATCTGAATGAGATCCCTGCTGACTAGAGTAATCTTGGTTGTAGGTTTTTCACTTTCAACACTTTAAATATGCCCTGCCGCTCCCTTCTGGCTTGCAGAGTTTCTGCTGAAAACAAACAAACCAATCCAAAAATGGGCAGAAGACCTAAATAGACATTTCTCCAAAGAAGATATACAGATCGCCAACAAACACATGAAAGGATGCTCAGCATCACTAATCATTAGAGAAATGCACATCAAAACTACAATGAGGTATCACCTCACACTGGTCAGAATGGCCATCTTCAAAAAATCTACCAAAAATAAATGCTGGAGAGGGTGTGGAGAAAAGGGAACCCTCTTGCACTGTTGGTGGGAATGTAAATTGATACAGCCACTATGGAGAACAGTATGGAGGTTCCTTAAAAAACTAAAAACAGAACTACCATATCATCCAGCAGTCTCACCACTGTGCATATACCCTGAGAAAACCATAATTCAAAAAGAGACATGTACCACAATGTTCACTGCAGCACTATTTACAATAGTCAGGACATGGAAGCAAGCTAAATGTCCACTGACAGACAAATGGAAAAAGAAAATGTAGTGCATATATACAATGGAATATTAGACATAAAAGGAAACAAAATTGAGTTATTTGTAGTGAGGTGGATTGACCTAGAGTCTGTCACACAGAGTGAAGTAAGTCAGAAAGAGAAAAACAAATACAGTATACTAACACATATATATGGAATCCAAAAAAAAAAAGGTTCTGATGAACCTAGGGGCAGGAAAGGAATAAAGATGCAGATGTAGAGAATGGACTTGAGGACACGGGGAGGGGGGAAGCGTAATCTGGGCCGAAGTGAGAAAGTGGCATGGATTTATATACACTACCAAATGTAAAATAGATAGCTAGTGGGAGGCAGCTGCATAGTGCAGGGAAATCAGCTCGGTGCTTTGTGACCACCTAGAGGAGGTAGGGAGACGCAAGAGGGAGGGGATATGGGGATATATGTATATATATAGTTGATTCACTTTGTCATACAGCAGAAACTAACGCAACATTGTAAAGCAATTATACTCCAATAAAGATGTTAAAAAAAAAAATGGAGTTGGGAGGCCAGCAGGGGAACTATCAGGCCCTACCACTCCATGTCAATCATAGACCCATGAAGAAAAGACATACTTTGTATCTCCAACAGGTAGAAGGTTACTACTTTACTACCCAGCAAGAGGAAGGAAAAAAAAAAACAAAAAACCTCCTTGCCAGGCAACAACCCAATCAATTAGAGGCTGTCACAACTCAGTCAATGAAAAGCCACTACTTTGAATTCCCAGTTTCCTCCAGTGAACTCTTTGTTTAATAACAGGCCTGCCCAAGTCCTTCTCTAGAAAAGCACATTCCTCTCCTTTGTCATTTGGACTTGCCTGTGGATCGCCACAGATGAGATGTCCTGAATTGCAATTCTTTTCTGTTCCCAAATTAACCTATTTTGCTGGTAAAATAACTGGCTGTTTTATTGCTTTAGGTCAACAATACTGTCTCTCTACTTTCAGTTTTAGGTCTTAAAAGCATAGAACCAGAACTTGAAGGCTGTTTAAAGAATGTAAGCTCCATAAGGGCAGGGCTGTCTGCTTGTCCAGTGATTTACCCAAGCACATCAGTGCTATATATAATAAGCACTCAATAAATATTTGATGAAGAAGTGAAAGGGAGTCTTTTTCCTTTTCCTGGGTTTTGGGCCTATTCTAGGAATAAGCGTGAATTATATTAAAATGTCTGACATTTTCCTCATTCTCTTTTGTTGGGTATATTTCCCATTTAATTTTCTCCCAGGTGATCAGTTATGATACTGTCTGCCTTGTTCCAGCTATATAACTTATTCACTCTCGGATCAAAATCTAACTCCTAAAGCTAGAACTTCCTCTGTTACTGGGAGGGAGGAAAGCAATCTGATTTCAGGTCTTCCCAATAAAATGTAATTGAAAATGCCTTCCAGTCCTCTTAGGAATTTTCCAATAATGTGTAGAATAATTGGATTTTAAAGAAATTGCTTACTGACTCCAACTGACTTATATATTTGGTACAATTTTGGGGGAAAGGGTCAAGTTTTCTAAGCTGTTTCTGTTTTTTGTAGCTTCCTCTTTTCCTCTACACAGTGCTCTCAGATTGTTTGTCTTTAGACCCCTCAGGGGAGGCAGCCTACCTAATCCATGGTCCAGCAAAATGAAAGCTAGTGATAACCAAGAAACATTTCAAAACAGAGTTGAAATGAGCTTCTTTCCTAGCAACATTTGGATTATATACCAGTTCCTACAATTTGATATTAGAAAATAATGGCATATAGATCTAAAATAACACAGCAATTATGCTAATTTACTTTTAAAAGTATGTTGTCAGTTATTTAGAAACACAGGTTCCCAAGCAGCCCATCACCAAAGGAGTACCTCTCTAAAGAAAACTGGTGGTGGTGATGGACAGATAGGAGGTGAGGATTATACATATATTTGCTTTAGCAAAAGAGATGCTGGATGATTCACTTCTGAATTACAATTCATACAGGACTTGAAACATAGTTATTGAGAAAATAATACACTGCTGATGTAAATATGTGGTATTGCACTATAGGTCAGCAAAACAACTCACAACAAATGAAATTACCGTGAAGCTAAAGTGAGAGCATTTTATAGTTAAAGCTAATAATATCAGTATTTGAAGACCAAGATGACCTCAGTGCAACACTAATAATGCAATAGGAACTAAATGTCCTTCCCCCAAATCATCAGAAGTTAAACTACTGGTGCTTATGCAATATCACAGGAGTTCTGCAAGGTGTGGAGGCCAGTGAAATACTGCACTGGCATTCTCAGTAAGTTATTTTGGCTTATAAAACCCAAATTTCAGTACTTTTAAAACATTCACTTAATAGATTTAAAAACTGCCCATAAGAACTGCAGAAATGACCTATAATTTTGGGTCAGTTTCTTGGCCATCAGTACCCAGGGAGCTTTGGTCTATATTTTGATTACTCTTCTTAATGAGGAATGATCAACTCAAGAAATTTCCTCAGGAATAGGGGAAGTTTATCAACAGACTTTTGGTTTGTGCAAAACAGAAAGAATAGGAGATAAAACAACAACAACAACAAAAAGTCCTCCAGGCAACCAACTCCTACCCAGGCTGCCAAGGGTGGCTGGTCCCCCAGGACATCCTTCCTTTTTGCCTCTGGGGTTTCAGGATGCACAGAGCAGCCAGAAGGCACCTCCCCGAGATGGCAGGTGGTGTCACAGATGCTCTGGACTCTGGGCTCATAGTGTCTTGACCAGCCCAAATAGAGAGGGAGCTTGTAACCACGGGAATAAGGCAGAGGTGAAGACACTTATTTTTGTATCCCCTGGCCGAGTACAGTGACTGGTACAAAATAGTTGCCTAATAAATATAGAACAAACAAATTGAGGCCTCAGCTTACTTTACCAGCACCATATCCATAAACCTGCATTCATCAGCTCATATGCTCTTTTCAACCACAGCTGTAGCAATGTATGAAGTAACTCTTTCCAGTCCAAGATTAATTCCTGCTCAATGCTTGTTGTCCCAACCCTCTTCTACTCTCAGGACACATAACATTGCCTCTGTGTCTACCTCAGCTTCTCCAGATTTATTTTGATTCTAAAAATCCCCTTCACAGAAATACATAGCTTTACGAAACCCCTTAGAAATTTATTAAATTATTTCATTATTTTACATAATATGATTAAGAGGGGAATTTTAAGTAAAAACATTTTATTTGAAATAAGTATATATTTAAGGATTATAATATAAAATTCATTTTAAAAGTTCTTGAACCTAAAACTACTCTAGAAAACAAAGTCTATTAAAAAATATGATGAGTATTTGCAAAGTCTCTAAGTACCTCTCCATAAGACACTTAACGATTTCTCTTGAGCAGAGAGACCTGGCAGATCCCACCTTGACCTAGTGGTCCAAGTCCACACTGCCAGTGACAGGACAAACTGACAGCATGTACCCCTCAACACAATGCACCAAGAATGACACTTGGGATTCCTGCCCCAAATATACAGCCTCAATCTAATCATGAGGAAACATCAGACAAACCCACACTGAGGACCATTATGTAAAACAATCGAGCGGTTCTCATCAAAACTGCCAACTCTGGGAATTCCCTGGAGGTCCAGTGGTTGGAACTCCATGCTTTTACTGCCAAGGGCCCCGGTTCGATCCCTGGTCAGGGAACTAGGATCCCACAAGCCGTATGGCGTGGCCAAAAGAAAAGGAATAGAAAAAAAAAATTTTTTTAAGTGTCAAGTTTGTGGATGATGGAGAAATACTGAGGAACTGTCACAAATCAGGTTTCTCCACTCAAGGGAAATTATTAAGGGTCTAAAGACCACTAAAGAGACATGAGAACTAAATGCAGCATAGGATCTTAGACCAGAATTAGAATATTAGGGGAAAAACTGGTGAAATCCCCATAGGGTCTACAGATTAGTTTCTAGTATTGCATCAATACTAATTTTCTGGGTCAGATAACTGTATTGTGGTTTTGTAAGAGGCTGACATTGTGGGCAACTGGATGAAGGGTATATAGGCACTCTCAATTATTTTTGCATCTTTTTATAAGTCTAAAATTACTTCAAAATACAAAACTAAATAAATGTAATTTTCCTATGTAACAAATGACAGCTATTCATTTCATAAATTAAATTCTTACTGAATTAATTATGTAAGAAAAAAGACAAAACTGGCCAATAACGTTTTTAAAAAAATGTGTTCTAAAATGTATATTTGAAATTAAATCCATGTATAGAACAAAAACCTATAAAAGAGCTTCATGATATTTTTTTGAATTCTTACTTTTTAATGTAAAATTCCACTGTTACTTTTATAGATTTCTCATTTTGTTATTGACTATTTTTTAGAGCAATTAAAGATTCAGAGCGAAACTGAGGGGAAGATACAGACACTTCTCATACACATTTCCCACACATTCATAACCTCCCCCATTAAGCAACATCCTCCACTAGAGTGGTGCATTTGTTACAACTGATGAACCTACATTGGCACATCATAATCACCCAAAGTCCACAGTTTACATTAGGGTTCACTCGTGGTGTTGTACATTCCATGGGTTTGGACAAACGCATAATGACATGTATCCATTTATAGTATCATACAGAGAAGTTTCACTGCCCTACAAAATACCTCTGTGCTCCACCTAGTCACCCAACCCCTAACCCCTGGCAACCACTGATATTTTTCTTGTCTCCATATTTTTGCCTTTTTGAGAATATCACATAGTTGGAAATCATACAGTATATAATTTTTTCAGATTTGCTTCTTTCACTTAGTAACATGCATTTGAGTTTCCTCCAGGTCTTTCCATGACCTGATAGCTCATTTCCTTTTAGTGCTGAAGAATATTCCATTGTCTGGATGTACCACACTTTATTTATCCATTCACCTACTGAAGGGCATCTTGGTTTCTTCCAAGTCTTGGCAACTATGAATAAAGTTGCTGTAGACATCCATGGGCAGGTTTTGTGGTGGACATAACTTTTAAACTCCCTTTGGTAAATACCAAGGAGCACCATTGCTGGATTGTATGTTTGGTTTTACAAGAAACTGCCAAACTGTCTTCCAGAGTGACTGTACCATTTTGCATTCCTACCAGCAATGAATTAAAGTTCCTTTTGCTACAAAGACTTATCAGCATTTGGTGGTGTCAGTGTTCCAGACTTTTGCCATTCAAATAGGTGGGTAGTGGTATCTCATTGCCATTTTAACTTGCATTTCCCTGATGACATATGACATGGAGGACTTTTCATATGCTTATTTGCCATCTGTATCTCTTCTTTGGTATCTGTCAAGGACTTTGGTCCATTTTTTAATTGGGTTGTTTGTTTTCCTGTTCTTGAACTTTAAGTGCTCTTTGTATATTTTGGGTAACAGTCCTTTACAGATATGCCTTTTGCAAATATTTTCTCTTAGTATGTGGCTTGTCTTCTAATTCTCTTGACATTGTCTTTCTCAAAGCAGAAGTTGTGAATTTTAATGAAGTCCATCTTACCAATTATTTCTTTCATGTATCATGCTTTTGATATAACTAAAAGGTCATCACCATTCCCAAGTTCATCAAGGTTATCTTCTAGGAGTTTTATAATTTTGCATTTTATATTTAGGTCTGTGATCCATATTGAGTTAATCTCATGTAAGGTGTAAGATCTGTGTCTATATTCATTTTTCTCTATGTGGATGTCCAGTTGTTCCAGCATTATATATATATATATTTTTTGCGGTACGCGGGCCTCTCACTGTTGTGGCCTCTCCCGTTGCGGAGCACAGGCTCCGGACGCGCAGGCTCAGCGGCCATGGCTCACGGGCCCAGCCGCTCCGTGGCATGTGGGATCTTCCCGGGCCGGGGCATGAACCCATGTCCCCTGCATTGGCAGGCGGACTCTCAACCACTGTGCCACCAGGGAAGCCCCAGCATTATATTTTGAAAGGACTTTCTTTGCTCCACTGTACTGCCTTTGTTACTTTGTCAAAGGTTGGTTGACTATGTTTATGTGGGTTTATTTCTGGGCTCTCTATTCTGTTTCATAGATATATTTGTTTGTTCTTTCTTAAATACTACACTGTCTTAATTGCAGTAGGTTTATAGTAAGTTGGAAGTCAGGTAGTATCCAGTCCTCCAACGTTGTTCTTCATTATATTGAAATTGTTTTGGCTATTTTGGGTCTTTTGCCTCCCATACAGAAACTTTAGAAGCAGCTTGTCCCCATCCACAAAATACCTTGCTGGGATTTTGATTGCACTTGTATTAATATACAGATCAAACTGGGAAGAACTGATATCTTGACGATATTGAGTCTTCTTTTTTTTTTTTTTTCTTTTTCTTCCACTCTGTTTTAGATCCTATTCCCACATAGGTCATTACAGAGTATTGAAGAGAGTTCCCTGTGCTATTCAGTAGGTTCTTATTAGTTACCTATTTTATATATAGTAGTGTGTACGTGTCAATCCCAATCTCCCAATTTATCCCTCTCCCTACTTTCTCCTGTGGTAACTACAAGTTTGTTTTCTATATCTGTGACTTTATTTCTGTTTTGTAGATAAGTTCATTTGTACCATTTCTTTAGATTCCACATATAAGTAATATCATATGATATCTGTCTTTATCTGTCTGACTTACTTCACTCAGTATGACAAGCTCTAGGTCCATCCATGTCACTGCAAGTGGCATTATTTCATTTTTTATGGCTGAGTAATATTCCATTGTATATATGTACCACATATTCTTTATCCATTCTTCCATCAATGGACATTTAGGCTGTTTCCATATCCTGGCTGTTGTAAATAGTGCTGCAATGAACATTAGAGTGCATGTATCCTTTTTTTTTTTTTTTTTTTTTGCGGCACGCGGGCCTCTCACTGTTCTGGCCTCTCCCGTTGCGGAGCACAGGCTCCGGATGCGCAGCCTCAGCAGCCATGGCTCACAGGCCTAGCCGCTCCGCGGCATGTGGGATCTTCCCAGACCGGGCCACGAACCTGTGTCCCCTGCATCAGCAGGCGGACTCTCAACCACTGCGCCACCAGGGAAGCCCCATGTATCCTTTTTAATTATGGTTTTCACTGGATACATGCCCAGGAGTGGGATTGGTGGATCATATGTAGCTCTATTTTTAGTTTTTTAATGAATCTCCATACTTTTCTCCATAGTGGCTGTATCAATTTACATTCCCACCAAGAGTATAGGAAGGTTCCCTTTTCTCCACATCCTCTCCAGCATTTATTATTTGAGATTTTTTGATGATGGTCTTTCTAACTGGTGCGAGCTGATACCTCACTGTAGTTTTGATTTGCATTTCTCTAATAATTAGTGATGCTGAGCATCTTTTCATGTGCCTCTTGGCCATCTGTATTTCTTCTTTGGAGAAATGTCTATTTAGATCTTCTCCCCATTTTGGGGTTGGGTTGTTTGTTTTTTTGATATTGAGCTGCAGAAGCTGTTTGTTTTTTGTAGATGAATCCCTTGTCGGTTGCTTCATTTGCAAACATTTTCTCCCATTCTGTGGGTTGTATTTTTGTTTTGTTTATGGTTTCCTTTGCTGTGCAAAAGCTTTTAAGTTTAGTCCCATTTGTTTATTTTTGTTTTTATTTCCATTACTCTAGGAGGTGGATCAGAAAAGATCTTGCTGTGATTTATGTCAGAGAGTGTTCTGCCTATGTTTTCCTCTAAGAGTTTTATAGTATCTGGTCCTACATTTAGATCTTTAATCCATTTTGAGTTTATTTTTGTGTACAGTGTTAGGCAGCATTTTAATTTCATTCTTTACAGGTAGCTGTCCAATCTTCCCAGCACCACTTATTGAAGAGACTGTCTTTTCTCCATTGTATATTCTTTCCTCCTTTGTCATAGATTAGGTGACCATGGGCATGTGGGTTTATCTCTAGACTTTCTATCCTTTTCCATTGATCTATATGTCTGTTTTTTTGTGCCAGTACCATACTGTTTTGATTACTGTAACTTTGTAGTATAGTCTGAAGTCAGGGAGTCTGATTTCTCCAGCTCTGTTTTTCTTTCTCAAGATTGCCTTGGCTATACGGGGTCTTTTGTGTTTCCATACAAATTGCAAAATTTTCTGTTCTGATTGTGAAAAATGCTATTGGTAATTTGATAGGGATTGCATTGAATCTGTAGATTACTTTGGGTAGTATAGTCATTTTGACAATATTGATTCTTCCAATCCAAGAACAAGGTATGGCTCTCCATCTGTTTGTGGCATCTTTGATTTCTTTCATCAGTATCTTATAGTTTTCTGAGTACAGGTCTTTTGCCTCCTTAGGTAGGTTTATTCTTAGGTATTTTATTCTTCTTGATGTGATGGTAAATGGGATTGTTTCCTTAATTTCTCTTTCTGATCTTTCATTGTTAGTGTATAGGAATGCAAGAGATTTCTGTGTATTTATTTTGTATCCTGAAAATTTACCAAATTCATTGATGAGCTCTAATAGTTTTCTAGTAGCATATTTAGCATTTTCTATGTATCATGTCATCTGCAAACAGTGACAGTTTTACTTCTTTTCCAATTTGAATTCCTTTTATCTCTTTTTCTTCTCTGATTGCCATGGCTTGGGCTTCCAAAACTATGTTGAATGAAAATGGCTAGGGTGGACATCCTTGTCTTCTTCCTGATCTTAGAGGAAATGCTTTCAGTTTTTCACCATCGAGGATGATGTTTGCTGTGGGTTTGTCGTATATGGCCTTTATTATGTTGAAGTAGGTTCCCTCTATGCCTGCTATGCCCTCTGATAAAAACTTCTGGAGAGTTTTTTTCATAAATGGGTGTTGAATTTTGTCACAAGCTTTTTCTGCATCTATTGAGATAATCATATGGTTTTTATTCTTCAGTTTGTTAATGTGGTATATCACATTGATTGATTTGCAGATATTGAAAAATCCTTGCATCCCTGGGATAAATTCCACTTGATCATGGTGTATGATCCTTTTAATGTGTTGTTGGATTCAGTTTGCTAGTATTTTGTTGAGGATTTTTACATCTATATTTATCAATGATATTGGCCTGTAATTTTCTTTTTTTGTGATATCTTTGTCTGGTTTTGGTATCATGGTGATGGTGGCCTTGTAGAATGAACTTGGGAGTGTTCCTACCTCTGCAATTTTTGGGAAGAGTTTGAGAAGGATAGGTGTTAACTCTTCTCTAAATGTTTGACAGAACTCACCTGTGAAGCCATCTGGACTTTTGTTTGTTGGAAGATTTTTAATCAGTTTCAATTTCAGTACACGTGATTGTTCTGTTCGTACATTCTATTTCTTCCTTGTTCAGTCTTGGAAGGTTATACCTTTCTAGGAATTTGTCCATTTCTTCCTGGTTGTCCATTTTATTGGCATATAGTTGCTTGTAGTAGTCTCTTATGATCCTTTGTATTTCTGTTGTGTCCATTGTAACGGATCCTTTTTCATTTCTAATTTTATTGATTTGAGTCCTCTCCCTTTTTTTCTTTATGAGTCTGGCTAAAGATTTAACAATTTTGTTTATCTTCTCAAAGAACCAACTTTTAGTTTCATCCATCTTTGCTATTGTTTTCTTCACCTCTATTTCATTTATTTCTGCTGTGATCTTTATGATTTTGTTTGTTTTTTGGTTTTGTTTGTTTTTCTATCTCTAGTTGCTTTAGGTGTAAGGTTAGGTTGTTTACTTGAGATTTTTCTTGTTTCCTGAGGTAAGATTGTATTGCTGTAAACTTCCCTCTTAAGACTGCTTTTGCTGCATCCCATAGGTTTTGGATTGTGGTGTTTTTATTGTCATTTGTCTCTAAGTATTTTTTTTGATTTCCTCTTTGATTTCTTCAGTGATCCTTTGGTTATTTAGTAACATATTGTTTAGTCTCCATGTGTTTGTGTTTTTAACAGTTTTTTTCCTGCAGTTGATTTCTAATCCCATAGTCTGTAGCTTGAAAAGATGCTTGATATGATTTCAATTTTCTTAAATTTACATAGGCTTGATTTTTGGCCCAAGATGTGATCTATCCTAGAGAATGTTCCACATGTACTTGAGAAGAAAGTGTATTCCACTGCTTTCGGATGGAATGTCCTATAGATATCAGCTAAGTCTCTCTGGTCTAATGTGCCATTTAAGGCTTGTGTTTCCTTATTAATTTTCTGTCTGGATGATCTGTCCATTGGTGTAAGTGGGGTGTTAAAATCCCCCACTATTATTGTGTTATTGTCAATTTCCCCTTTGATGGATGTTAGCATTTGGCTTATAAATTGAGGTGCTCCTACGTTTGGTGCATATAATTTACAATTTTTATACATTCTTGGATGGATCCCTTGATCATTATGTAGTGTCCTTCCTTATCTCTTACAACAGTCTTTATTTTAAAGTCTATTTTGTCTGATATGAGTATTGCTACTTCAGCTTTCTTTTAATTTCCATTTGCATGGAATATCTTTTTCCATCCCCTCACTTTCAGTCTGTATGTGTCCCTAGGTCTGAAGTGGGTCTCTGTAGACAGCATATCCATTCAGCCAGTCTATGTCTTTTGGATGGAGCATTTAATCCATTTGCATTTAAGGTAATTATCAATATGTATATTTCTACTGCCATTTTCTTAACTGTTTTGGATTTTATTTTTTCTTCCCTTACTTTTTTGTTGCCTTCTCTTGTGGTTTGATGATCATCCTTAGTGTTGTGTTTGGGTTGCTTTTTCTTTCTTGTTTGTGTATCTATTGTAGTTTTTGGGTTTGCTATTCCCATGAGGTTTTAATTTAGCAGTCTATATATGTACAAGGTTGTTTTAATTTGCTAGTCTCTTTCCCGCCTACGAAAGTCCCTTTAGCATTTGTTGTAAAACTGATTTCATGGTGCTGAATTCTCTTAGCTTTTGCTTGTCTGTAAAGCTTTGGTTTTCTCCATCGAATCTGAACGAGAGCCTTGCTGGGTAGAGTATTCTTGGTTGTAGGTTTTTCCCTTTCACCACTTGAAATATATCATGCCACTCTCTTTCTGGCCTGCAGAGTTTCTGCTGAAAAATCAGCTGATAATAATAATCAGGATTCCCTCATATGTTATTTGTTGCTTTTCCCTTGTTGCTTTTAACAGTTTTCCTTTGTCTTTAATTTTTGCCAGTTTGATTAATATGTGTCTTGGCATGTTCCTCCTTGGGTTCATCCAGTGTGGGATTCTCTGTGCTTCCTGGACTTAGTGAGTGCTTCCTTTCTCATGTTAGGGAATTTTATGGCTAAAATATCTTCAATTATTTTCTCAGGCTCTTTCTCTTTCTCTTCTCCTTCTGGTACCCCTATAATGAGAATGTTGGTGTGCTTATTATTATCCCGGAGATCTCTGAGACTGTCCTCATTTCTTTTCATTCCTTTTTCTTTATTCTGTTCTGTGGCAGTGATTTCCACCACTATGTCTTCCACCTCACTTATTCATTCTTCTGCCTCAGTTATTCTGCTATTGATTCCTTCTACTGCATTTTTCATTTCAGTTATTGTATTGTTCATCTGTTTGTTTGTACTTTAAATCTTCTAGCTCCTTGTTAAACATTTCTTGTATCTTCTTGATCTATCCCTCCACTCTTTTTCAAAGATTTTGGATCATCTTTACTATCATTACTCTGAATTCTTTTTCAGGTAGATTGCCTATCTCCTCTTCATTTAGTTGTTCTTGTGGGTTTTTATCTTGTTCCTTCTTTTGTAACATATTTCTCTGTCATCTCATTTTGTCTAACTTTCTGTGTTTGTGGTGTCCTTTCCACAGGCTGCAGGATTGTAGTTCTCTTGCTTCTGGTGTCTGCTCCCTGGTGGGTGAGTTTGATCCAGGGGCTTGTGCAGCCTTCCTGGTGGAAGAGACTGGTGCCTGCCCTCTCATGGGTGCAGCTGGATCTTGTCCTTCTGATGGGCAGGGCCACATCAAGGGGTGTGTTTTGAGGTGGATGTGAGCTCAGTACAACTTTAGGCAGCCTGTCTTCTGATGGGTGGGGCTGTATTCCCATCTTGGTGGTTGTTTGGCCTGAGGTTTTCCGGCTTTGGAGCCACAGGTTGTTGGGTGGGGCTGGGTCTTGGTGCCAAAATATGGACCTCCAGAAGATCTCACTCCAATCAATTCCCTGGGGCTTCTGCTACCAGTGTTCTTGCCCTTGTGGGTGAGCGATAGTCGGATAGTCGACCTTCCCCTCCCCAGGACACCCTCTAAGACCTCTAGGTAGGTGTAGCCCAGGTTGCTACTGAGGTACTGCTTTGTGCCGGGTCCCAGTGCATGTGAGACCTTCTGTGTGCCATCCAAGGGTTTAGTCTCTGTTTCTCCCAGCCCTATGGAGTTCCTGCACTCAAGCCCTGCTGGCCCTCATGGCTAAATGGCCTGGGGGTTCTTCTACCCAATTCCAGACCCTCAGACTGTCTTGGAGGGCTATTTATGTGGAAATGTCCCTATGTAGCCTGCATGGGTTTAATATTTTTTGGTGTGAGGGTTGTTTTTAGTATAGATGTTTGCCACCTCTTCCTCAGTGTATGCTGGCCATTATCCCCTTTACAGGAGGTGTGACTGATGTTGTGCTGAACAGAGCCAGCACTGGATATTGAGCAGGGCCTCCCCTTTGCTCTGTGCTTGTCACTGCCCTGTCAGACATGGGGTCTGCTCCCTAGTTGTTGGAGTAGAGGCCCTCAGATCTGTTTCTTAGCTGTGTTTCTGATCTGCGGTGTGAGGTAGGTAGGATTGGAGTACTCCCACTGGGAGGGAAGCCTCTGAGTATTCCTCCTCTGGACCTGTTCACCTGTGGCTGTGCTCTGTTATGTCACTTTTCACCTGTTGTGCGAGCTCTCTTACACTGTTGTTGGCACTGCTCTAGGCCCCACCTTAACTGTGGGTATGCCGGCAGTTGGCCCTGGTGTCTCTCAGACGTTGTTTTCACCAGGCCACCTGCATAGATCCACTTAAATCAGGTCCCAGGATTGTAGTAATCATGGATTGGACCCACTATGGGTGCTATGGGGGCAGCTCTGACTCTAGTCTGGCCCAACCCCCATGTGTATGTGCCGACAAAATCTACAGCTGCTAAAGCTAGGTCCATCTTGGTTGCAGGAGCACTGGCTGTTCATTCAGATGTTCTGTAGGCACTGAGTTTACAAAGCCAGTCACCGCATTGTCAATTCATGGTTTGAACAGCTGTGTGGAGAGGTTTCAGCTTTTCTTTCTTAGTTGCATGGCCCCTAGGGCTCAGTTGTGGTTTCAGTCCCACCTCTGCTTGTGGGCCACCCATAGGGGTCTGCTGTCAAGGCTGCCCTGGAGCACAGGAGTCCACCCCGGCAAGCAGGGGTTGTGGCAGCAGCACGGTGGCTGGGGTCACAGGACCCCTGGCAGCAACAGGCATTAGGGGGAGCTGGTGGCTGCAGGCACAAGAGAGTCAGCCCCAGTGGGGGCTCTTCCTAATACCCAGCCACAGGCGTGGGCGAGCCAGCCCTAGTGTTGATGAGGCATGTGGGGAAGCTGGCCCCGGTGGTGACAAGGCATGTGAGGGAACCAGCCATCGCGGGCACAAGAGACCTTGTGGTGGGGGGGCCTCCTAGCACCCAGCCACAGGCAGGAGAGAGCAGGCCCCAGAGGGGTCCCCCAGTGCCTGGCTGCCAGCGTGATAGAACCGGCCCTGGTGGGGGCCCCTCCTAATGCCTGGCCCCCTGCACAAGAGGCTAGCCCTGGCAGGGGCCCCTCCTTGTACCCGGCTGCTGGCTCAAGAGGGCTGGCCCCAGCAGGGGCCCTTCCTAGTGCCCAGGGAGGCAGGAGTGGCACATGGGGAAAGAGCCTGCAATGGCAGCTCTGCCCCTTACACATCACTTAACAATGGTGCTTTGCTTCTATGGCAGCCTGGGTTTCCTCCACAGGCATTCCTGGTTGCAATGTCCTCACTCCTGTCCCCTCAGGCTGTCTCCTTATAGCCAACACCAGTCCTCTACCCAGGTTTGCTCTCCAAACACCACATTCCAGCACGCAGCCCCCATCCTCACCAGGGACACATCTAGGGCAGGGGCACACAGGACTGTGGCACGAACAATCTGTGTAGGTCTCACTCTGTCTTACCTGCCACAGAACAGTTGCTGCACTCTCTTCTGATAGCCCCAAAGCTCCCGTTCTGTCCCAACTGATCTCTCCACCAGTGAGGGGGCTTCTCCAGATGCAGGAACCTCTCCTCTCCTCAAGCTCCACCCCAGGGCTGTCGTTCACGTCCAGCTTCCTCTCCTCTTCTTTCCCCCTTCTTCTTTCTTTCATCCTACCAGGTTATGGGGGATCTTTCTTGTCCTTTTTGGTGTCCAAGGTCCTCTGCCAGTGTTCAGCCAGTGCTCTGTGAGACTTGTTCCATTTGTAGATGTATTCTTTTTTTTTTGCGGTACGCGGGCCTCTCACTGCTGTGGCCTCTCCCACTGTGGAGCACAGGCTCCGGACGCGCAGGTTCAGTGGCCATGGCTCACGGGCCCAGCCGCTCCACGGCATGTGGGATCTTCCCAGACCAGGGCACGAACCCATGTCCCCTGAGTTGGCAGGCGGACTCTCAACCACTGAGCCACCAGGGAAGCCCTGTAGATGTATTCTTGATGCATCTGTGGGGAGAGATGAACTCCATATCCTCCTACTCCTCCACCGTCTTGACCTCCTTTGATACTGAGTCTTCTTAACCATTAACCTGAATATCTCTCTATTTATTAGTTCTTCTTTAATTTTATTCATCAGAGTTTTATAGTTTTCTACATCTAGATCTTGTACATAATTTGTTAGATTTATACCAAAACTTTTCATTTTAGGGGGGCTAATGTAAACGGTATTGTGTTTTTAATTTCAAATTCCACTTGTTCATTGCTGGTATATAGGAAAGCAAATAACTTTCAGATATTAACCTTGTACCTTGCAACTTGCCATAATTGCTTTTTAGTTCCAAGAATTTTTCATCAATTCTTTCAGATTTTCTACATAGATGATCATGTCATCTTGCAATCAAGAAAGGTTTTTTTTCCTCTTCCCTCCCAGTCTTTATACCTTTTATTTCCTTTTCTTGTCTTATTGCATTACTTCCAGTATGATGTTGAAAAGGATGGGTAAAAGGGAATAATCTTGACTTACACCTGATCAATGGGGAAAGCTTTGAGTTTCTCACCATTAAGTATAATGTTAGCTGTAGGGTTTCTTTTTTGATATTCTTTATCAAGTTGAGAAAGTTTCCCTCTATTTCTAGTTTACTGAGAGTTTTTTAAAATCATGAATGTGTTTGGATTTTGTCAAAAGCTTTTTCTGCATCTATTAATGTGATCATGCAATTTTTCTTTTTTAGCTTATTGATGTGATAGATTACATTTAATTTTCAAATAATGAACCAGACTTGCATACTTAGAATAAATCCTACTTGACTGTGGTGTGTAATTCTTTTTAAATGCTGTTGGATTCTATTTGCCAATATTTTGTTTTTTCGAGCACTTCTCAGAAAATAATGAACAGTCCTCCAAAATTTAATGTTGAATTAGATAAAAATCAATATTTTACTTCTTATTTTTAACCCTAGTTTTCAAGGAATAAAATTTCTATTAGAAAAATACAGCTTACAGATTTGTTAAAGATCATTGTGAGGCAGTTTATAAAAGAATTACCAGTTCTAAATTAATAATTAGTTTGTTACATTTCAGTCAGCAGCTTCATGTCATCGTTCAATGTTTTTTTAAATTATTTATTTATTAATTATTATTATCTTTTTTTTTTTCTTTTGGCTGTGTTGGGTCTTCATTGCTGTTCGTGGGCTTTCCTCTAGTTGCAGTGAGCCAGGGCTACTCTTCATTGCTGTGCATGGGCTTCTCTTGTTGTGGAGCACGGGTTCTAGGCACACGGGCTTCAGTAGTTGTGGTACACGGGCTCAGTGCTCATGGGCTCTAGAGTGCAGGCTCAGTAGTTGTGGCACACGGGCTTAGTTGCTCCACAGCATGTGGGATCTTCCCGGACCAGGGATCGAACCCGTGTCTCCTGCATTGACAGGCGGATTCTTAACCACTGTCACTAGGGAAGTCCCCATTCAATGGTTTTTATGTATATAATTTAAACAATACACTACCATAAGAAATTTTTAAAAAATGTGAAAGTGTATAACCAAAAAAACAACCAGGATTTCTGGGGGTTGGTGACATAATACTAAATCACATGAGAACACATGAGTGCGTTCAGCCCATTTCCACTAGCTCGAGGGCTTGCTCCCTCTGTATACACTGTGGAGTTCTCACGCGGTTCTACTTTCTACGGAGAAATATATGAATCAATACTTATTTTAAAATATAACTAGAAAGAAATACCATTGCTATCTTTAGCCTGAATTCCCTGGTCTGCCTTTGTGGACACCAGGGGTTCCAAACTACCAGCTGGAAAATGTAACTTTCCTGACTTTATAACTTTAATAATCTTGACAATCAGAATTTAATAAGTTCACATCTACTACAACTCAAAAAATTCTCTTTTCCAAAATGCCCCTCCCAATACGTCTACCCACCACCAGTTGGTTGGTCTGTCTCTTGCTTTCTCTTGCTTCCCTCTTTTCTGTGCACCCAAATCTTATGAAAAAGTGGTTTAAATTTGCTATTTCAATTTTTCAACTCACACTGTTTTCAATCCATATTATATGATTTCTGTACCCACTCTTCCAGTACAAATATTTTTGTTAACATAACCAGTGCTGTCCATGTCACTAAGTCCAATGGATACTTTTCAGTCTTATTTAATCACTCAGCAGCATCTGGTAGATCACCTCCTCTTTCCTGAAGTATTTCCATCTGTCGGCATGCATGATAACAAGCCTTTTCAGTTTCTACTTATTTCTCAGGTTACCTTACCTTTAAAACTTTTGATGTTCTTTAGGATTCAGTAAGCCCATCTTCCTTCTCACTTTATTTCTCTAGGTGACCTCATTTACTCCCAAGGTTTCTAATATTCTCTGTAAGCCAGTGGGGATTTCTATCTCCAGCCCAGTCCTCACTCCTGAGCTTAGTCCCTTGTGTCTCCATGCTTATTCAACATACCCATTTGTACAATGCTCTTGAACATTAAATTCAACAGGGTCGAAACCTAACACTTGATCTTATCCCAAACCCAGGCCATCTCAACCACAAACCTTCTTATTTTGTGTACTTTCTATTCTCACTAAGTACTACCACTATGTACGTATTGCTCATGTCAGAAATATGGATATGCACTATTCTCTACCCAACATAGCCAATCAGTCATTAAGTCCTGTTGATTTCACCTCCTATATATTTCACCAATCTGTTTACTTCTAGCATCATTATTATCAGTTCAATCTAAGCCATCATCATCACTTGACTAACTGCTCTACTAGCTCCCTAACTGGTCTTGTGTAAACACCATGGCTCTGCTCCAATCCATTATCTACTCTGGAGCTGGAATGCTATTTTTAAAATGCAAATTTGATCACATAATTCTCCTTTGTTTTTTTAAAAATCTTTTAATATCTTCCTTTTAGTAAAAGGATAAAGTGAAAGGTCTACAATAAAAACTTAAAGCCCTTGTCTTTATCCGGCCCTCACCTGCCTCTCCAACCTCACCACATGCTATTTTTTCCATTATTCTTTATGTTAAACACAGTTTCTTTCCTTCTTTAAAAGTCCTATCTCAGGACCTTCAATTTACAGTTTTCTTTTCTCTAGAAGAGGAGCTGGCAAACTTTTTTAGGAGAGGGCGAGATAGTAAATATTTTAGGCTTTGTGAGCCAATAGGCCAGTCTTTGACTCACCTACTCATTGTAGGGTGAAAGGAGCCACAGATAACATGTAAACAAATGAGCATGACTATGTTCTTGAGCCATACAAAGTGGGCTTGGGCTGGGGTACAATTTGCCAGCTCCTGCCCTAGGACTAATAATCCCTATATTGCCACTCACAGATTCATTTCAAGTGTCATTTTTTTCATTGAAACTTCTTCTGATCAGGGTAAGTCACCTTATTAAATGTGCTTATATCACAAAGTATATTTCGTTTTCATATAACTAATCATTACTGCAATTAATTAGATATCTGTGAAATTTTCTTGTCAATATCTATCTTCCCTATAAGGCTGTAAACTCCATTAGACTAGGAATTATATTTACTTTGCTATTTTATTCCCAGCATGTGGCGGAGAACATGACACATGGTAGCAATCAATAAATATTTGTTGAATGAATGAATTTACTATCATTCATATCAATGAATGAATGATTAATTTACTATCTGACCTTCAGTTGGCAACTTTATCTTTCTGAGCCTTAGTTTTCCACCTGGAAAGGAAGATGATAATAACAACTACTTCCCAGGTTTGTTTCAGGTAAGGAAACATGTGTGAGGTGAATTTTGTGAACTCTAAAACAATATACAGATCTAAGAAAAGAAATATTAGAAAGATGAGTTGGTTGCATAGTACAGGAGCAAATTATAGCCCAAGGTCCAAATCTTTTCACTCATTTTGTTGGGCTTCTAGCTAAGAATGGTTTTTGTCTTTTTAAAGGGCTGTAAAGAAAAACAAAACAAAGACTACGTGACAGAGACTACTCATGGCCCAGGAAGCCTAAAATATTTTACTCTCTGGTCCTTTACAGAAATAGTTTGCTGATCTCTGGCTTAGAAAATAAATGACTGATTAATTCTTTATAAATATACTCATATTTTAATATTTTGGTGTCATTTTCTGACTACCTTTCTTCTCTTCAATAGAGAAAGTGATCAAATTTATAAACATTCCTCCTGCCCCTGCCGAGGGACTCTATGTTTACTTTAAATTAAAAAATAATGATAAAGGGAGTATTTAAATATTTTCTTTTCCCCTCAGTTATATGAACAATTGATTTTGAAACAGAGTAGGCCTGGGGTGTCTGGGGATGGGATAGAAACGGGGAGATGGATGCCAAGAAAACTACCTCCACTGGAAGGTTAACTGCTGTTATGTATGTGATTGCTGAGATTTTTTTTCCTCGGTAATTCATCACTATATAGAAATTAGGAGTGACACATTTATAGTAAATATAAGGGACTGTGTTTTTCACACACAAAAAAATACTGCACAAAAAAGGAAAGGAATTTGGAATCAAAAGATCATGATTCAAGTTTGAACTCTACCAACTTACTCAATATGGCACTTTGAGCAAATACATTAGTATCTCTCAGCTTGAGCTTCTCCATCTAGAAAAAGAGAGTAAATATTGATTCCATTTAGTAGGTGGCTATTATGAGCCAGGTGCTTTACATATATTATATTTGATCTTTATACCAAAGTGCAAAGTGGCTATTGTTAGCTCCAATATATAGATGAAGAAACTGATGCTCAGAGAGGTTAAGTAACTTGCTCAAAGTACACCACTAGAAAGAACCAAAGGGTCTGGAGTCAAATTCTGACTCTAGCAATATATTTAACCTTCTTAGGCCTTACATGTTGTATCTTACAAAAATACATACAAAACCTAATTTCTAGAAGAGAAGTTTTGAAATTCCTGCATGTTACATTACCAGCTTGCACCTTAAAGGTAGATGGTTTTCCTACAGTGTTCTATATTAAATCTACTTCTGTGTCTTTAGAGAACAGTAAAGAGGGAATGTGCTCTCCTCTCTGTGCATTATAAGAACAACCTAAATTGAGAAAGCATAAATATATAGAAATATTAGATTTTAAGCATGTTCCTTGAGTACCATAGTAACCATGAATTCTATTTATTCCACAGCAATTCCCATTCTGTTTTTGAACCAAACACATTCAATATGTGGCACATCAGTTGATTATTAAGTCTTTATTACCTTTGCTTCATTATCTCATGTAGTCTCCCATGCTGGACACACTGTTCCTCCAATTCATCATTTCTTCTCTGTAACTTTTCCAGTTTGTCACATGTATACCTTTTTTCTTGACTGAGCTGAGCTATTTCAGATCTAGAGAGGTGTAAACACAGAAGTGACTGATGTTAAAGGTTCTTATTACCAGAGCATGTTTTTATTGTATAATCTTATCACTTTCTTGAACTCTGTACTTAAACATAACAGTGTCAATAAAAATTATTTTATGTAAAATAAAATATTTCAGAAATTACAGAATGTCTAGTAGAAGGATATACACACTGCAGGAACTCAACTGGTAGACAGAAAAAGGAATAACAACTTCAACAGAGAGAGTTTTTTCAAGGAACAAGACAAAAATGATAATAATCAAATCCCGTTTTTAAAAAGACAGCTATTAATTTACCAAATATTTAGTAAGTATCTATTACAGGCCAGCTACCATGCTGTTACAGGAACAACCCCAGGCCTAATTTCTGACAGAGAGTTGTTTCTTTTAATTAACATAGCTAATTTAATGGTACATGATTAAAATCATATAGTTTTAAAAAATGGTGAGGCTTCCCTGGTGGCGCAGTGGTTGAGAGTCTGCCTGCTGATGCAGGGGACACAGGTTCGTGCCCCGGTCCGGGAAGATCCCACATGCCATGGAGCGGCTAGGCCTGTGAGCGGAATGGCCTGCGCGTCCAGGGCCTGTGCTCCGCAATGGGAGAGGCTACAACAGTGAGAGGCCCGCGCACTGCAAAAAAAAAAATGGTTCTCTGCCCCCTGACTCCACCTCCAGCTTGTCAATGTAATTACTAATATTTCAGTTTGTAGTTAAATCAGTATCAGTTTTATGTCATAACAACTACATAAATATTGGTCCTTGTTGTTTAAGGAGTATATTATGGTTACACATGCATTTGTGTACATTTATTTTCCCTAAACAAGTGGGCTTTAGTGTAGAATGATTGAGTGGCAAGCCATCTTTTCTGATGGGACATTCCCAATATTATCAGCATCCGTAATTCTTTCCCCCGTGGCCATTCTGTTTCTCAAAAGAAGGATTCTCCATTTTCCTGCTTGTTGTGTACAACCCTAACCATCAGTGGTCTAGGAGCTGGTTGGAAATAGAGGGGTGGTGTACTCACTTTTCAGAATGTAGACTTTTAATTAATTCCTCTATTCTAATTTCAGTGCAGCTATTTTCACCAGTGCCTGCTGGTTTAATCTCTTCAGAGGGGAAGCTCCTAGTTTTATGGGTGGAGGAGGGATAGTCACCTGGCTGCATGGGGTGGGGGTAGAACTGTCAACTTTGGCTTCAGTCCTATATTCCACTCCTGCCTTCTAAGTCTTTCTGGGATCCTGAGAGCAGATCAGCTTGCTTCACATACAAGTATCCCTGTCTGCAGACATTTAAGACTCACCTTCCTCCATTTGCTAAGTGAGGTACCATTCCCCCAATTTTCTTTCTGTTTTCACATTATTTCATTTGGGATTACAGATATCTATCTACTTTGGTGATGATTGGTGTTTGTCAGGAAATAACATTACTTCTTCAGTGTCTTGGATGGCCATTTCAAGGCTTAAAATTTGAAGCTAAGAGAGACATCTGTCCAAGAAAAATTGTACTTTGTCCTTGATTTAATTAAACATTACTCCTTACTCCACCATCTCCTCATACTCCACTGCCTCATAGGTTAGAACTGAAAGCTTAGAAGTCGTGCACATTAAAATACAAGTAGTTAACAACTGGTTCGTTTCTTGAGGTTTATGTGAGATGCTTGATGTAAAATTATTTCCCTCCAAAGAAAGGATTCCTCCATTAGGTGACATAGACTTTTTTTTTTTTTTTTTTCCTGGGAAAGATTTGGATTTGCTAAGGGAATTTATCCCAAGGACCAAGCTGCTTCACATGGCATGAAGCGATCGCTCGCTTTTAGTTCACCTCATTCCTCATTTTGTTTTCACCTTGGTTCAAGTTTCACCTCGAAGAAAGCTTGCTCTGATTAATACCTGCAGTTCTCAGTATGCCAGCACATTTTTTGAAACTACCTTTAGCTTTTATGCATACATTAGCTTATAATTTATTCCTGTGAATTGTGCTCTGTGCCTCATCCTTCTTGCTAGATTACAGATTACACACAAGGGCATGGATTATCTCATTTTCAAGCTCAGATTAAGCACTCAATCTATATTTACTTCTTCTAATAAGAATTTACTTATATTTGAAATAGTCTAAATAAGTAAATAATGACTATGTCTATCCTTTCAAAATCACATACAATATAAAAGAATTTAGGAGCAGTTATATGAAATTTTTAATTTAGTATTCTTCCACGATTAGTATTTCCTATCACAATATGCACTATGCACTAAAATTCCAAAAGGCCCAAAAATATCCTTAAACTGCATTAGAAAAAAATGCATAAGAATATTTATCTGTTCTCAGGTACTTTCCCAGAAAAACAAGTCACTTTTGAAAAGTCACGAAGGAAACATAGATTTTACAATATAAGAATATAAAGCTTTTACATACAACAAAATCATGTTTTTATGAGCATGTTCCTTGTAGAAACAATCTTGCTCTGCAACCCAACATATGAAAACTTAACCCAGAAATGTATCAACAGATGATTAGTTACATTACTTTAAAAAAGAAATATCAAGATGCTATTCTGATAATATGGCTATTTATTGGTGTTATATATTGACCTAAAAATATGACATATTGGTAAAAAAGGAAAATATTAAAAATCAGCATAAGGTAATTTTATTTTATAAAATAAAAAATATTTTGACATGTATTCCACATATTAATATTGATTATCTCTTGGTGTCCAGATTAGAAATATAAAATATTTTTTTTTCCTTTTCTGTATTTTCTGAATTTTTACAATGGACATGTATTGTAATATTTAAAACAAAAAATAAAGTCACCTTGATTTTGAAAAAATTCTTAAGAAATAAAAAGAACTGGGAACAAATTTTTCGAAATTAAAAAAAGGGAACGTAAAAAATGAGACAAATGAATATTAGAAGCATTATATAATAAACTGCTATCCCCACTCTTCATCAAAATTCCAATTAAAAAAGTACAAGGGATATGAAAAATACAGAGGAAGAAACATAAATGATCAATAAACATTTATAAAACATTCAATTTCCCTATTATTCAAAGAAATGCCTAATAAAACATTTACTGTACGCCTACACTACACTAGGTAGTGGAATTCATCCTTTACATTATAATCTCAATTAATTCTACAAGGTAAGTGTTTATTCCCTTTTCTCTGGGAGGTAAATATGAGGTTTAATAATTCGCCTAAGGTCACCTAAATGGTGATTACCCAAGCCCAGACACAAACATTGGTCTGTCCAACTCTAAAGGGGTTGTCCCACCCACTGTGCAACATGGCCCCTCAACTCCTTTTTTGAAAAACCTCTCACTTCTTTTGTCACAAACTGCTATGTGCACATATATACTGAGCAGAATTTAGTGCAGTACTTGAGCAAAGTCATACACATTAACAGCCTTAACAGGGTTCACAGTCTTTGGACCAGCAATCCCCTTTTAGACATCTCAACTAAGAAAATCATGAAAAAATTCAGATTTATGTATAAAATTATTATTATATTATTCATTACATTTTAAAAGAGTTTAAAATTCTGATGAATTATTATTCATACAAATGATTCAACTAAAATTATGTTTCCTGAGTAGTTACTGATGTAGAAAAGTGTTCATCAGATAATATTAAGTAAAAAAAGTAGGATGTAAAACTATATATATATATATATATATATATATATATATATATATATATATATACACACACACACACATATGTATATCACTCACAATATAAATGTATGGTAACATACACATTTACCTACACATGGAAAATGACTGAAAGTAAACATGTCAAAAGTTAAACATAGTTAGCTGGATGGTAATGTTACAGGAAATTTTTTTCTTTAATTCTTCTTTGCATTTATAACCAAATGCCCTATATTGAGGATATCTTATATACAGAATTTCAAAAATATAAATGTTAATTGTAAAGTACATATTATTATCAAGTACTTTATTGCTACAGTACTTTTCTGCTTTGCATATTTTATGTGTACGCTTTTCTTTGTTTACAATAGTAATTTGCCTACCAACTTCCAATGTTCAATAAAAATTTGGTATATGTACATGGACATCATCTTTTATCTGTCTAGAGTCCATGATATATTGAAAGAACTAGCAGTTTACAAAGTTCAAAGAGTAAACTTACGAGCTTCTATGTTAGCTTGAGATTACATTTGTGGCATGATTATCCTAGTGTCATATAAAAAGAAAATTGATTCTAATCCATTTTCATAGAAAATTTAGGTAATTTCTGCCTTTACAGAAGCATGAACTTCTCACTGCATTTTTATATACCAGTTATACTGTGTAATTACATTTTCATGAAGTATAATATTTTACTACAATAATTAGGATTACAGTGATAATTGCTTTTTAAGGAAAAACATGACCCCTTAATTTTTTACTCTTTTAGAGTCTCATTCAACTTTCGGTAATAATTAGCAGAGGACAATATCAGTTTCTTCTTGTAGAATATAATTTTTGTAGCATCCCAAACTAACATCATCTGAACATGCCAGGGAAAAAAAAATAGTTCAACCGGGTATGTGTTCTTTACTTCAATTAAACTCACACAGTTGGATACCTACTGTTGCCAAAACAGTAATATAATTTATACATTATAGTCCACACAGTAAAACTACACTAAAAGTCATTTAACAATATTTATAACACCATAAAATACAGTGTTAAAATATATGAACTGCAATATGTACCAAAATTATAAAATTTGTTTCTCATCATCAGTGATTAAAGCCAGGATCATTGCTCTAGCCTCAATACCCACAACCCTGGTGACAGATTAGAATTCAAATCTTAATGATCAATTTACAATTAACAAGATAGAAGCGAAACAAATTAAACCAACCATTATATATAACGAGACCCAATGGACTCCCATTGTTCCTCTTAATTACAAAACGCAAATCACAAATATACAATGGGTAGTGTTAGACATCAATCCACGAACCTAGCAACCCAGAAAGTGACAATGATAGAAAAGAAAGAGAAGCAAAACCATGCAGACCCCCAGTTCTATGCTCTATATCCTTTTCTTTTCACTGGGGCAGAAGTGTTGAGAGGTGAAAACCTAGCACATGCTGGATCTCCATTCTGCAGCTGGCAGAGGCTCCCTTCCTAGCCGGTGCCCAACCTCTCTGAGCTCTTCCCAGGCCACGTTTTAGATTGCACTGCAAACTGCACTGCAAACATTTTACTGCTGATTCATCTAAGTGCCTGGGGACAGGGAACACCTCCTTCACTTTGATAAAAAAAAATTCACAGTTGCACCAAAGATATTTAAATATCTCCATTTACCAACTTCAGAAACAACCCTACCACTGTAATAAGCTCTCAGAGTCCTGGGGAATAAAGACAAAAGGGAGCTGAAGTTTATGTGAGTTTCATCTAAAATCAGCCAGAATGTCTGCCTAGTGCCAATTAAAAGCAAAATGGAATTACTTGTCTGATGCTCAAAAACAAGCTACATAAAATGCATGGAATTGGCAGTTCACTTTTAGTTTTAAAATGGGATGTGCCATTCACAAACCCTGGGGTTACAGACACCACCCGAGCAGTGTGGAAGGCATACTGTGCGGAAGTACCGGCTCTTCACTGTGGAGGGCTTGCAGACAGCAGAAGCAATAGGCACAGCCATAATGCGACTTATATCTACTTGGGGAGAAACACATATAACAGGACACACACACACGGAGGAGCCATTTCTAAACACTTTCATAAAGCAGCCTAGCATGAGGATGGGATAGAGAGTAAGAGTGTCTGGGAATGGTGCTCCCAGATTGTCAGCTTTCCCAGTGATTCTTCAGGGGCTCTAGTCAGAGGACTAGATCTGTGAGTTAAAAAAAAGAAAAAAAAAAAAAAATCGTATTTTAAATGGTATGAATCCATTTATTTAGTATGGGATTTTGAATAACATGATACTCTTAGACAAAAAAAAATGTTTAAGTTGTTAGTCAACATGAAATAAATACACTTACTTTCAGGAAAAATTTTACTGCAGTACTCTGAGGAAAACCTGGATTAAAATTACCATATGGCCTAAATAATTATTTTGGAGACTGTGCTTTCATAATAACAACAGTATAGAAAGCTTAGAAAACTTCAGGATTTCCTCACTTCAAAGCACAGGGGGAATTATTTATCCTAAAAGTTTAGTAGAGGGTATGTAGAGGCTCACTCCTGGAGGGCTTCTACAAGGCTTAATAAATGCATAGCTTTACTTTAAAAGAAACACTCTGAGCCCTTCAAGTTTTATAGGTGTTTTCAAAGCAAAGGTAATATCAAAATGGAGTGTCTTTCATGTAGGAAGCCAGAGTGAAATGAGAAATTAAGAGTAAACAAACGAACAACCCCCCCCACACACCAAATCACAATTTATCCTATTTATAATGCTAATTTCTTGTGAGACACACAAAATGTACATTTTGTAAATTTCAGGGGCACTTAAAAGTTTTAACAGTAATAAGTTACAACTTACCTAGTCTTTATTATTTGCTAGGTTTTAGTTTCAGATCCACTTATAAAGTTACAGTAGATGCCTATTTTAACTCTTCAGACTTACAAGGTACCAGAGCAGGAGCTGAAACACAACCACATCCACATTTTCCTGATCCTGCATTGCCTTCAGAAAGGTTTTCCACTGTGGTATAGACTTTATGTCTGTCAGAGAATTATGGCACTCAGACTCTGGCCAAGACATTAGTAGCTAGGTGAAGTGATATCCTAATTGCCAGTCAAGACCCTTAAAATGATACCATCAATGACAGCAATAGCACCTACTGTATACTTCTATGGGTCAAGCATGGTGTTAGGTGCTATGTATATGTGTGTACCTATATACATCTCTCTAAATTTCTAATTCCCACCATAATCCTGCAACATAGTTTTTAAAAGGTTTTTACAGATGGAGAAGCTGAGGTTTGGAGAAATTAAGCGATGTATGCAAGGTTATGAAGCTAAGTGGCAGAGCAAGATTCAAACCTTGTTCCTTCTGAATTCCAAAGTGTTTTTTACTGCACACTGCCTATCATCAACAAAGGAATAGTCTGGAATCAGAGTCAGATCAGGATACAAGGGGTAGTAGCACCATGCTCGTTTGTTTCATTCATTCATTCAGTAAATATGTATCAGGTGCCAGCTGTGTATCAGACATAAAGGAACACAATTTACAAAGTAGCAGTCAGGAGCTAGAATCAGAAGTGAGAGGAGTTGAAGAGAAGAGAGGCTGAGGTTCAAGTTCACTAGACTAGTACAGGGTAAATTGACAGACCTAGAGCAGGGGAAAGAAGGCCTCAGGGCACATGGCACAGGTTAACCCAGGCTCACAGGTTAACCCTCACATGCCAAGTATGCTTACTGCTCCATGGAAATATAAAGATTAATTTTTCTTTCCTAAACTTTCCCGTTGTAACTACTTTGGCCTGGATTTTCTTTAGTAGTAGATATAAAATAATTATACTTATTGTAAGGAAGATCATAGGCTTTGGAACCAGAAATGTCTAAGTTAGAATTCTAGTGCTCCTACTTACTAGCTATTTAAACACTCTGAGTATTGGTTTCCTCCTCTGTAAAAGAAGATAACAATTCATGTCTCAAGCTGTTGTGAGAATTAAATAATATATAACAAGCATATAGCTTCTCTTTCTCTTTTATACACTTCCATTTCCTCAATTATGTCTCCTTAGACAGCAAGATAATTAATCAATAATCAACCCCAAAGCAATCTTAAGATAACACAATCTTTTAAGACCCAATTCAAAATAATTTTTGCTTAAGTTATTAATCTAGTTTGTTTATATCTATGTGAGGTAAATCAAATATTTCTAGTTAGGAATACCTCCTGTTGATATATTATGAGGGTCTCTTCCACGGCAAAATTATTTGGGTTTCCTTGTCAAATTTCCTGAAAATACTGGTTATTTTGGTACCCTAAGCCTTTTCCCATCCCAAACAAGATACTTAATTAGTATTCGCTAAGAAGGTACATGTTCAGAGCACATTCTGGGTGGTTATAGGAGCTTCTGCCTTCCTGTGAGCAGAAAGAATTGGATACATAAGCCCCCTGATTTTCAAAAAAATTCAGGGATGGGGATTCCATAAGGTAAGCCAGCTTATTGATGCAGGAACTCAAGATAGGGCTCAGAGTGATCAGACATGCTCTGACCCTCCTAGAAATTCTTTCTGAATAATAAACCTAAGTCAATAGTTGGTTTGCTGAGCCCTATTGCTTGTTCTTTGATGATCTAAGTGAGTTTCAGAAAAGTATGCAAGAGAAGATACACAGATTATTTTCCCATTAGGTTATACTGTAATGCGACATTTCATACCTAGCTAGTTAAATGAATGATTTCTTTTGAGTTCAAGTCAAAGTGATTCTGTTCAACATCATTCATTTACAAGAGGAAACCACAGTTCAAGCAGGTCAAATAAATTTGTCCAAGATTACACAGCTACTGCCAGAGCTAAGACGAGAACTCAGGCTTCTTAGAATTTAGAATATAAGTAATTCATTTATTGAGATAATATGATTAGAAAATGTACAGAAAAAAATTCATTAATAACCCAATCAGTGGATTTATAAAAGAGCATGTACCTACAAAATCAATGATGGCTATTTTATTAAAATAAAACAATTTTAGGAGAAAGAAAAGATGGTTTTGGTTTATTTCAAAGTATCATCTACTTTTATACATTCATATTTTATCCATTATCATTTGCCTTAAAGACAGCTTTTATGTGTTCATGGAGAACTATGATAATAGACTAAAATATGTTAGCTGTGTTAAAATATGACTTTAGAACTGCTTGATTTATCTGCATCCTTTATTAAAAGGATGCCATCTTGACCTTTGTGCTCTGAAATTTCATAGTTTTCAATTCTGAACATTAAAAAAGTCAAATTATAGTATGGATACCTAATTATGAAAAAACATCAAGGTGTCTGTATGGATAATTAAGAAAATTCTCATAGAGAGAAAATGTTTTTTACAGGAAATATGTCAATACATATCTAATTTTGACATTAGACTATAAAATAGTGGAAATACTGTCCTTTAAGAAAAAAATTACAGTATTCATATAAACAGTGCTCTGAAAGTATTGTATTATATTACCCACCTGCTTTTCTGAGAGATTTGTTCCAGTTTCTTGGCTAATGTGCAGCACTCTTCCTTTAACTTTGTCAGAAATGAATTCTGGGAGGTCAGCAATGAATACTGTTCATTTTCTAGAAATAACAATAACCCCCCCCCCAGCAACATAAGATGTTTATGGTTGTAGCTCTGCAGTGCTTCCACATGTATAGTGGTAAAAGTGCTAAGACAACCACACTTTTCCTATAAGACGCTAGATCACTTTTATGGTCCTAGGTCAAAGGAATGCTCATCTGGCAAGACACTAAATCTTGTGAGATATTTATTTCCCTAATAATTACACAACAGAAACATTTCTGATCATATCAGCTTTGTGTAATTTTTAACATGTTAATAAATTGTCAAATACCTCAAGTGGAGTCATAGATGCTTATATCTTTGTAATATGCAATATATTTTTATTTTGATAATTCTACTATAAACAGTGTCAAATTTATCACAACCAGATAATTCAAAACTAAAATAATTGAGGAACTCTTTCTACACTGTAATTCATGCTTTATGTTTCATATCTGCTCACATATTTCACTACTCCCATCTTGCATATACTTCTCTAATCATAAAAGAAAAATACATAACTTTCCTTATTTTATTGGAAATAAATAATTTTCCCCATCTATTTAGTGTGAGCTTCAACGAAGATCTGATCAAAGAAACTGAAGAGAGTATGTATTTTTGTGCAAAACAAAAGGAAGTATTCTCATGGTGGTTCAGTTAATACTCTTATCTAGCACTCAGAGATACTGCCCAAGACTCCTTGATCACTGGCATCCTATTGGTAGTGGAGGCAAACAATAATTCATCCTGTAATCTTCTCCTTTTGTTTTTAGTGGAAAAACAACTACCAAGCCCGGAGAATTTTCATTTCTTCTGGCCAAACACTGTGAGAAGAAAATCTCTACTGAAAGTGATGGAGTGAATTATGTGGATCAATATGACATTTGCCTCTTTATTAGCAAACAGATTATTTAATGAATTTTACATTAGCAATTTTTCACTTACAGGATAAGCAACCATTTATTACCATGTCATCAAATATAGTATACATCAAATCACATGAAAATTATCTTTAGGTGAAAAGTTTAACAGGCCCTTTCTTTTCAGTTTTAGACAATGACTGACAAAAAAGCATATAGCATACAAAGCAAAATAAATCAAGGCACTAAAAATTAATCAACATTTTTCTGGAAGAAACAGGATCAATTAAACTTTTGTTTTAATAGTACAATCAGCTTGGTGTATGTGGTGTGGAATTATAATGACTGACACTGTCTTGTTTTGACTAACACTGTCTGTGAACACACAACTCAAAAGTGAAAGGAACTACATAATGCTCCGACTGAACAAATCAAACTGCCTATTTTCAAAGTGCATTTTACTTTCAAATTAAAGGTAAAGAGTTACTGGCCAACTCAGTCTGCAGAATAGTGCCAATGTGATGAAAGATGGCAATTTTTAGCCAAGCTGCCAGCTGTGGTCAATGCCTTGTATTAGTGAATTTTAACAGCAGTTGTGAGAACTTGAAGAATGCAAAGGATTAAACATCACTCTAGACTGGGTTGGGGGAGGTGGGGAAATCATACAAATGCTAAAAATGTTCGAAGCTGCAAAGATTAAATAAAGGAACATATCAATTTGGAGCCACTGAATTACATCCAGCTGCGACAGTGAATTAAGAACCGATTAATGGCTAAAGCTTTTCTCCAGTTTGGATGCTGAAGCAAACTCATTAGGCTTTTAGAGTAGCTATAATGTGTGTACTGTGGGAACTGTTCAATGCTATTCAGGAGGCTCTAACTGTAAGCTCAGAGCATTTCCCGCAGAGCTTCTGATGCTATTTTCTTTATATAACATGTGTGCCTGAAAACCCAGCCAAAAACAAGCCCTTTGTTTTTCTACTTTGTTGTGGTCTCTCTCAGCTTTACGTTTCTTGAACACAGGTAAATAAACTCATAATCCAGATGGTGCAACAGATGTGAGAGCAGCACTCTGAAATCAACAGACAGTGGGCAATACTTTCCATTTTCTCTTTTAAACGCTAACTAATATGTAATTCGGAATCTCCGGTGTAGTTAGCATCTGCTCCCTTCGGCCAGCCAAAGGTTACAGGTGTTCCTGATGTCATTTCACAGTAAGGCGTGGGCCTGGCTTGTGAGCAAGTGCCCAGGCTCTAATCTTTCCCTACCACCTACCAGTTTTGTCATGCTGGGCCTCCATTTGCTGTATCTTCTGTGTCAGCTCCTGCTCTCTTTGCTGGGCCTGAAGGGCTTGGGCCTTTGCATCGTTGCTAAAGCTCTGCTGAATGCTATCTTTTTCCAGCCTACAAGGCAGAGAGGAGACAGACAGAAATTTAAACTACAGATGCACTAATCCCCATCATTTCCCCTACAGACCACAGAGAGCTGATACGTAGTAAATTGTTAAGCATAAGTAGACAACAGTCTTTCTACAGACTCCCCCTTACTTTAGGCAGAAACTCCAAAGGACCTTTCATACAATGTTAAATACTTGCCATAAATCTAAATTGACTAAAGTAAGCAACTTTAAAAATCAAAAAATCATGACAGCTGAATAATGCTATTTTGTAACTTTAAAACACAAACACCGTTCTCTATAATATTCTCAATGTTACGTACCGCCAATTAATCTTTTTTTTTTTTTTTTTTTTTGCGGTACACGGTCCTCTCACTATTGTGGCCTCTCCCGTTGCGGAGCACAGGCTCCGGAGGCGCAGGCTCAGCAGCCATGGCTCGCGAGCCCAGCCGCTCCGCGGCATGTGGGATCTTCCCGGACCGGGGCACAAACCCGTGTCCCCTGCATCGGCAGGCGGACTCTCAACCACTGCGCCACCAGGGAAGCCCATCTTTTTTCTTTTGAATGGTCAATATTTCCTAAAGATCCTGAAGTTACAGGAAGAGCATGACTCAATACACCCAAAACTTAAATTCTTGAAACTAAGTTTTGTAGATCACCTCTGCTTTTCCTCCCAAGCTTAAAACGGAACCTCAAATATAATGTAGGAGATTCTATCTGGAGGCAAGTAAATGATTCTGCAGTACCACATGCATGTTTTCATTAAATATTTTCACACATTAGGCCATGTAATGTGGATATAAATATGAAAATAAAAAACTTCTCCCAGCACTTCATAATAAGATCCCTTTTGGGTCACACTGAAGGAAACTGCAGGATGAGGAGCTTCTGTAGTCAAAGACGATGTATCTCACCCCACTGTGACTGGATATTGACCAGTGGGTGGGTCAATATCCAATCACAGTGGCTCCTAAAGAGAGAAACTTCCTAAACAATTAGAACCTGAAGAATGCAAAGGACCTCGTCACTGGCACCACTGTGGATAATGACAATGTGTGTGAGCACACACACATACACACAAACACACACACACTCACACATACACACATTAGGTTGGTTCTTTATTCTCTAAATATGGGTAAGTGATATAAAAGTTTCCTTCAATTAACTGGCTTAGTTATTTCTAACTCCTAATCTTCTTGTGGGCATTTCTCATCCATGCTGCTTTACTTTACTAATTGAGGTATTTACTGTCTTGTCTTGCCAAACTAAAAATAAACAATTCCATAAAGCTATCACTACTAGTCTATGTACTGCTGTGGAACTTCAAATCACTGGCTTCTAATCATAAAGCAACATAAGGAAAGTCTGCATTGTAATAGGTCAATGAATGTGGTAATGTTGTAGTACAAAATTCCAAAATGAAAATACACCCACACCTCAATCAAATGGATCATCAGAGGGCCACGCTAAATGTGAAATAAGGTCCCTTCTGGTACTTCTAGTAACAACACCCCGTGGACTTGCTCCAAGGTCTTGCCTCACACTCAGTTCCAAACTGGTATACAGCAACACATGGATGGTCCGTCGAGGCCACTTTTTGCCTCCCCAGTCATTCCACATATTTTCTGGCCATGGAAAGCTGCACATGTCTCTGCGGGTTTTTTTTTTGTTTATTTGTTTTTTTTTTTTTTTTTGCGGTATGCGGGCCTCTCATTGTTGTGGCCTCTCCCGTTGCGGAGCACAGGCTCCGGACGCGCAGGCTCAGTGGCCATGGCTCACAGGCCCAGCCACTCCACGGCATGTGGGATCTTCCCAGACCGGGGCACGAACCTGTGTCCCCTGCATCGGCAGGCGGACTCTCAACCACTGCGCCACCAGGGAAGCCCGTCTCTGCGTTTTGCTGGGATGTTTTTTCCCCCCGCCCACCTCACCCCTCTCTGCCTCCCACCAACCCGTCACCCCTGCTCAATGTATACTGCTCCTTTAGGACCTGCTCAAAATTCCCCTCCTCTCTTTCCCCTCTCTCCTAAATTAACTGTTCTACAGTGACATCAGTATATGTTGTGTATATATGCATCCTACAAAGATAGCATTTATCACACTTTGGTTATTGGTTTACTTGTCTGTCCCTTTCTGCCATCTTTGTCTCTCTATACCATGAGCCCAGCTCAGTACATGGCACACAGGAAGCGGGCAGTGAATGTTTAATGAACGGATGTTCTTATATACTTGCCATAGGGGAAAGAAGGCTGCAGTCTTTAAGTGAAGCTGCAGAATCTGCTCAAGTCTTATATGAGGAGGCAAAAACTTTCCAGACGTGAAAAAAAAGAGAGAAGAGTGTATGGAAGAGAACGGCTCTAATGGTGTTGCCAGATGGCGATGCTGCCGCTGAAGGGGTTAGCTTGAAGAGAGCACTGCAGATTCTTTCACTGAGTAACCATCCCCGAGACAGAACCCTAGCTAGAGCAGGGGATATAGGTTGGGAGACCTAGGACTCTGAGATCCCCAGTAATCGGGTGACCAAAAAATGCATTGTTCAAAACCAATACCCATTTGAGAGTGAAAACGGGCATTATTAATAATTAATAATAAGTAATTATACCAAGACAAACAGTCATAACTGGGACTACCCTTTGTAAACTGGGGTTTATGGTTCACTTACACAAAGGGGCTGCCAGTCTCACCAGTAATTTTCAGAATGAGGAACCTAATTACTGATCTCCTAACTTTACTAGAGAAAAGGACTACTGTCTTATTGTAGTTCTCCTTATAAAACAATTTAAAAGAATGTTCTACCAACAAATGTTGTTACACATCAACTTTTGTTTCTTGAATCCTTGCCCAACTTTTACTCTGTTAAAGAAACTACACATTTCATTTTCAATTGCATAAAAACGCGACATATTTTTGCTTTCTTACCTTCTTTATATACCCCTTTCCTTCTATGTTGCCCTCTCACCTTGCAGGTTCTTTCTGACTTAGCAGGTTTTTTATAAAACCTTAACATTTTAGAACTGAGAAGGAATCTCAAATTTGTTTAATCAAATCCTCTCACATTATAGTTGGAAAAAGAAAAAAAAGGAGGGTCAAAAAGAATTAGAAATCTGCTCAAAGGTTACTGTAAATGCTGTAAAGGCAGAGGTGGGATTTGCAATATTTTGATTTAGGAAACGTATTTTATAACACCCTACAGGTAATGCAATAATGGGTTGAAAGAATTAATAAAAATCACTTAGTTATCCAAGGAAGTGATCAGAGAAGAATCCAAACCAATTCATTTAATATTTAACATAACTCTGAAAGACACTCTGTTAGGCACAGGTCAAACAAAGATACATAAATATGGCATAGTCATTGTCCCAATAGGGGATTCAAAATGGCCAACACAGAAGGTAAAAGGTGAAATATACCACAAGAAAGGTACTAGGGAATAAAACTACTAAAGCTTAGAAAAATAAGTCAATTCCAGCTGGGTGTGAGAGCCTTGTAAAGGATAGCTGGGCCAGGCTTCCCCAAATGGTTTTCATTCATTTCTTACTCAAAATATTGATGATCTCACTTAACAAAACTTATAGTTACCATATTTTACAAATTGGGATAAAAGCAATGGCAGTAAAGAAGAATCTCTTGGTTGTTATTAAAATAAGGCTGAAAGATGTATTCATAATAGCTAAAACCTGGAAACAACCTAAATATCCATTAACTGCTAAATAGATAAACAAATCATGGTATAGCCTTACAATGGAATACTAGCAATAGTAGTAATAAAATAGTAATAAAAGGCTATTGTTACATATGACACCTAGGTAAATCTCAAAGACAGTATGCTTAAAGAAGCCAGGTACCAAAGACATATTTTATGATTTCATTTACATGAAATTCTAGAAAAGCAAACAATAGAGTGACTGGTCAGTGTTTCTAGGACCTGGAGGTAGGGAATGGGCATGAAGGAACTTTGGGGTTGATAGAAATGTTCTATATCATGGTTATGATGGTTCTGTAACTATGTACATTTGTCAAAACACATTTAATTGCAAACTCAAAATTGGTGATTTTTATTATATTTAAATTTACCTCAGTAGAGCTGACTTTAAAAAGGAGCAAACGTATTAGAATAGGAACATCCACCTTTTTCTCCAAGTTATCCACATCACCTGTGGCAACACATGGGCGTGTGGGCCATGTCGATGTTTACTTGATAACAATTGAGAGTTAAAAGGAGGGAACAAGTACTGGGTAGGCCTCAAACACAGACTAAGCACACACTGAGGTTTAGTCTCTCCTTTTTTCCGATTATAATTCTGGTTGATTATATCTTCTAAAATGTCATTTACCATCCCATTTAAAAAATGGGATTGAAGAATTAACTATACATTTCTAATCCTCAACTTTTCCATATCATTTATTATTTTAAATCTTGCTATTTAGAAAAATACATGTCATAGAGCAAAGATGATTAATTAGATTTTTTTTAAGTACATTTAAAATTTTACTACTACATTAAAGGACTGAAAGTTTCTGATGATCCTAAAATTCACCAGTGAGTGTGGCACGGAAATGATGAAAGCCTCAAGTCTAACCTGAGGACAAGGACGTGGTGTTGCCAGTGACTTGAGGCACCAATCCTGTCCGCTATGTTTCTATTCACCTTTTTACTAGTGACTGAAGTGCTAGTATTAGACATACAACCCTTTTGGTTAAAAGGTGTTTCCTTTTTAAAGTAAAATATAGAGAGCTTTGTGACAGTAGCATATTGGTGTAACAAAATGTATGAGACCATTTATAACACACATACTAGCTGAGAGCCATTCTTGATGGAATTACAGAGAGAAGCAGCAGGGAGGTGCGGGGTGCTATTGTGAGTTAAGAAACATGATGTTGGGCTTCCCTGGTGGTGCAGTGGTCGAGAGTCCGCCTGCCGATGCAGGGGACACAGGTTTGTGCCCCGGTCCGGGGCCCGTGAGCCATGGCCACTGAGCCTGCGCGTCCGGAGCCTGTGCTCCGCAACAGGAGAGGCCACAACAGTGAGAGGCCCGCGTACCGCAAAAAAAAAAAAAAAAAAAAAACCCAACAACATGATGTCCACTTTTCCCAATAATAGTGATATTATCTTTGATCACTTGGTTGATGTTATTGGTGTGCTGGAAAATGTTTAATAATTGATTTGGGGGTATCCCTCATTTGCAGTGTTTACCAATTTTCATTGTAAATACTTCTACCAGGTCCTGTTTTAATAATATGATATTATCTATTATTCTTGTGCACTTCTTGGTTTCCTATTCCTAAGATGTTCCAGTTTCATCTTGTACTGTCCTTTACCAGTGTTGGAATCAGCATTTGCTCAAGGAGCTCTTGTGCCTTTTGGTGGAGAATGGTATTTAGAAATCAAGATCTGTCACTAGGTGGTACTCATTGTTACTGACAAGTCTTGGCTTCTAGGTCACCTTAGTAGACAGAGCCAGTATATGAATATACATATGAATATATAAATATAAATATGAATATTTGTCTATACATCTTTATGTGAATGTATACATACACATTCAAATTGATATCTCTAATGCCAATCCAATAACATCAATAGAACCTAGTCTTCCCTTTTCCCTAAGTGTAACATTATTCCTCAACAGTGAGAAACTTGGAATCCATTCTTTAACATACTCATTTTCTCAAACTTGGTATACACAGAAGTGCTTTCTAAGTTGCTAATCTACTGTGGAAATCAAATCTATGAGTAACTAGAATTAAATATTTCCTTATAGCTTTTAGTTTTGCTTTTTTAAAAATTGAACTATAGTTGATTTACAATATTGTGTTAGTTCAGGTGTACAGTCAAGTGATTCAGATTGTTTTCCATTATAGGTTATTACAAGATATTGAATATACTTCCCTGTGCTATACAGTAAATCCTTGTTTTCATCTATTTTATATGTAGCAGTGTCTGTCTAGTAATGCTTTTTTTAAAGCGTACACACCGTTTTTCACTTGATTCTCTTTGTGTTCTGGGAAAACCACATCTTAAGAGGCAATGGAGGGACTTCCCCGGTGGCACAGTGGTTATGAATCTGCCTGCCAATGCAGGGGACATGGGTTCGATCCTGGGTCTGGGAAGATTCCACATGCCACAGAGCAACTAAGCCTGTGCGCCACAACTACTGAAGCCCGTGCACCACAACTACTGAGCCCACGTGCTGCAACTACTGAAGCCCGCATGCCTAGAGCCTGTGCTCCACAACAAGAGAAGCCATTGCAATGAGAAGCCTGCGCACCTCAACGAAGAGTAGCCCTCGCTTGCCTCAACTAGAGAAAGCCCCCACAAAGCAACGAAGACCCAATGCAGCCAAAATAATAATAATAATAAATTAAAAAATAAAAATAAAAAAAGAGGCAATGGGGTACAGTAGAAAACTCACAGAGATAGAGGATCCAAGTATAGTATCTACCTCCTGATTACCTATGTGATCATGAACAAGTAACTTAATTCTTTTAATCCAGGGGTTCTTCCTGAAAATAGGGCAGGAAAAAAGCCTATTTTAAGGGTTAATAATTTTAGTAATCTATTATTTACTAACGTTTAGCATAAGCTAAGCTCTTTACATGTATTCTTTTATTTAATCTCAAACAACCCTAAGATGTAGGTTCTCTTATTATCCTCACTTTATAAATGAGGAAACTGAGGTCTAGAGAGGGTGTACAATTTGTTCAAAGTCCCCCAGTTATTAAGGGACATAGCCAGGAAATTCAGGCGTACCTGAATCTAAAGTCCATAGTATGAATCTCTATGCTTCAATATCTTACTCTGTCAGGGATGCAGAGAAATGAGATAAAGGATGACAAGAGTCTTATTTCAATTATCCGTGTGTGTGTGTGTGTGTGTGTCATTTACTACCCATATTATCCATCTTGATAGCCAATCCCAAGCTAGTCCTCGTTCTCCTTTCCCATTTGTCCCATATGTTATTGGAACACTTCCTCCTACAATGACACCATCAATTAGTTGTATCCTCCTTAAAGAAATATATTGACTTTTGCAAAAACATTAAAAGGCACATAAATACATCTCCTGCCTCAAGCTTATCACAGACTCCTAGGAAAGATAAGACGTGCACATCTTAATTGGAATGTAAGTGCCTGAAGAATAGAGACCTTTGTTTTGCTCACTAATTTATTTCAAGAGCCTGGAATGGTACGTGGAATACAGTTGTGCAGTCAACAAATATTTGATGAATGAATGAACGAGTGAATGAATGAATGAACAACTGTTAAGGGACAGAAAATACTAAGTATCCTTACAGGTTTAAGGATCCTCCTACCTACTGATTAGAAGAAGAGAATGGGATAAAATAATCTCTATTTTGGCCAATAATTTAATTTAGTTTTATTATTGTTATTGATAATAACAACAAAATAAAAACAAAGTAAAATTAGTAGAGAGAATGATATCTTCCATGTTTGAGAAGAACCAAAATCCTGTACCTGTTTACTATTAACAAGGACTATGTTCTCATATTTGAGCAAATGTAGAAATACAGGGATGAAACAAATAGGGAAAGGAAAATACAAGACGGCTAGGATTCAGTAATCTCTACTTCCTCAAGTGTGCAAAAAACTTCATGGCATTATACATATTTCCTAGAGGAAATTATTTCTATTTTCTTCCCTGCAAAGTATATCAGAATTTTAAGTACAATGTTGGAAGTTGAGTTATCAGATCAGAGTGTGAGTCACTTCTAGGAAAAGGAAGCAGAAACAAAGGAGGTCAACTTCTTTCAAAGGAATAAACATAAAAGAAAGTAAATAATTCACAGAAACTTTCCTAAAAATATTTTTCCCTCCAAAAATGTTCTCTTACAGTATCTCCAAAATAATTTGAAGATTCTAACCTTCAAGGCCAAGGATGTGTGCTAGACTCTATATTGCCAGCTTCTATTACACCTCCTGAATAACTCACATTTACTTAAGACAAAACCCACAGACTTCTACTATCTCATCATCTTCCAGTGCCTGTGCTTTCTATTTTACAAAGCACAGTCAGATGCACTGACCTCTTTCTTCTTCTTTTTTTTTTTTTTTTTTCTCGGTATGCGGGCCTCTCACTGTCGTGGCCTCTCCCGTTGCGGAGCACAGGCTCCGGACGCGCAGGCTCAGCGGCCATGGCTCACGGGCCTAGCCGCTCCGCGGCATGTGGGATCTTCCCGGACCGGGGCCCGAACCCGTGTCCCCTGCATCGGCAGGCGGACTCTCAACCACTGAGCCACCAGGGAAGCCCTCTTTATTCTTCTTAATAGTTCTGTAAGGCATGGAGATGGAGCAGATATTCTTGTTTGATAGATGAAGTATCTCAAGCTCAGAGAATGAAGAGATTTGCTCAACACTGCACAGCTACTAGTAAGTTTGGTGTCCTTTCCATTCCATGGCATTGCCTTACATGAGGAGTTTAGTAAAATTCTATTGCTCATCCAATTCAACAAATACTTAAACACCAATTTGTGCCAGGCACAAAAGTGTGGGGATGCATCAGTATACAAGATACAGACCATGACCATCCCCTCGAAGAGTTCATGGTCTAGTGAAGAAAACAGACAAGAAAAAACAACTAAAATAGTAAGGTAAATAATAAAATGGAGCTAAATTCCTGCTATCATAGAGTGCATAGGACAGGAGTTGGGGAGTAGCTAGGCACAGTGAGGGAGGATTTCAGGAAGCTTAAAATATTAGAGGCTTAAAATGAGTAGTCATTAGCCATATAAAGAAAGAGAGGAATATCGTTACAAGTGAAGTGGACAACTGGTGCAAAGGCCCAGGGAAGAGAGAGAATCAGGTGCCTTTGGAAAACTGCAAACAGTTTTGGCACGAGTGGAGGGTGGAATATATGTGTTGTGGGGTAGAAGCGAGCAGTTGGTGGAGGGGAGACTGAAGAAAGATGAGACTGGAGATGTAGGCAGGAGCCAGAACATGAAGCTATTTTTAAGGACTTCATCCTCAGGGAAATAGGGAGCCAATGTAGGGTTTTAAGCAGGGGAGTGTTGTGATCACACTCGAGCTTTAGAAAGATCACTCTGGCTGCAGTGTGGGGAACAGATGGGGAAGGGACAACATTAGAAGCAGGGAGAGCACTTATTACTACAGCAATAGCAAGAGCAATTTTGGTAATTGTTTCTTAGATATAGTAGATATCATAGATCGATACTGAGACTGAATAGCCATCAAATGCACATTTCAGGATTTTCAGCCTTGAAATTTCTTAAGTAGCTCAGAGGGCTCCGATGCATTAAGTGCTTGTCTCGATCAAAGTTCCTGGGAGAATATTAGGCCCTCCTATATTCTATTTTACAATACCATGGGCCCAATTCTAACGACTAAAGAATAAGAACAAGCATGCTTTTGCATGAAATAAATTAGACCATGATTTTGCCTTTGCATCTTCATATTGTCAAAATATTCATATTTCCATCTCTGACTTTTCTGTGTAAACTAATCACATTGGTCCGCTCTTGCCTTTCCTCTCTGAAAAATATCAGTTTATCTACATATTCCCAATAATTAATTAATGCTTCTGATGAGTAACTTCAAATTAGACATCAGTAGGATCAGTATATATTATAATGGCATTTCTGTAACCTCTCAATGGATCTGCATCACTGTCAAATTGTAGTACAATTGACTGAAAGAGTTTATATTCTATTATTAAAATGTTTTGGAATTAATTTCTAGGATCCATTTTTAAATGGGGAACATGTTGATTACTTTGTGGCTATTAAATTTATTCAGAAATATGCTATAATAGCAAGAGTTACAATTATGAAATACATGTCATAATGTCTCATTTCTCAAGCATAACAGAGTAATGCTTCATTTATCTGGAATGTTGGGAGATGAGCTGTTCCACGAGAGAGAATTTTCCAGGTGTTAGACCCATACAAATCTGACCATTTGCAGTAGAAATATCTAAAATATATTACATCTCTGCTTCCTTAAGCAAATACACCAAATATAACAAACTCTTCAAAATAAAGGTTCATAATGCCTGCTTGCATCTGCATTCCCTTTGCTAGGAAGCTCCTAGGAATCACTGCTCATTGCTGTATCTTCAGGTATCTACCATAGTGACTGGAAACAGCAGACACTCGATACGATTTGTTGCATGGAAAGTCTCAGGTGCTATTCTAACAAAACAGAAAGCATACAGAAGCACTAATCTGCTTCTTATAATTTTTTTTTATTGATTGGTTTGCTATGATTTGCTGACATGTTTTTTGCTTTGTTATGTTTCAATTTTTTTTTAATATATAAAACTGATGCTTAGGATAGTTCCACTGATCCTACACAGAAAAGTGCAAGGGCTTTGTGATAGTTATTTGCTTCTTAAATGTACTTTTAAATTTATATCTCAGTTTATGGCTATGTGTCAAATGGCTGAATTTACCAGAAGTCTACATCTGAGGAAGTAGGGAAGTTCTGTAAGAAAGACAGCAGGGTTTTCATTGTTCTAACGTGATGGCCTTTGGTCAACCACCCAGTATGTTTGTACAAAGAAATTAGGACTGTGATCTGCTGACTGACCTTGGCTTGATAACAAAAACACAGTTCATTTTTAAAGCTTGATTAAGATCTCTGTAACCTCTCCATTGTTGCACAAACTCTGGGGCTGAAAAATACTACGCTTATGGAAGAAAAAAACTGACCTGAGGCCAAGTTTTCAGATTCTTAACTCCAGTATAATTCTCACTCTTCTAAATAAGAAAATCATTGTTCTTGTCACAGTAATTAGGTCATTTTCCTCATCAAAACATTTTTCCTTTTAGTCATTTCATGATTTAACATTATTTCTATTTGGCTTGTTAACACTTGCTTGTAACTATTTTTATCTACATCCTTAACTGTTTCCTCTGCTTCAGGAACTTAAAGTGTTTGTTGGATTTTCTTCTTCCCCAAGCCATTTCTAAGCCATCATCCTCATCATTCTTATAGTTGCAGAACTGTCCTTTCTATTCCTGAGAACCTGCTTTTACCTTTATTCTAAATCTATTTATATTCAAATTCATTTCTGGGAGGCAGCCTGTCTTGAGCCTACCCAAACCAGCAGAATTTGTGCCCTAAGAAAAGGAAAATGAGCAATTAAAATCCTAAAATATGTCTAAAAATAATGTTGCACTTTTGGCCTTTATCCCTTAGTACGTAAACTTCACTGCCAGCAGGGCTGGGTTGGTCATTCTTTGTACACAAGGAGGTAGGGATTAAGGGTGCATACTTTGGTGTCAGCCAGACTGGGCATCAGAGTCTCCATACCTCCACTTACTAGCTGTGTACCCTAAGTGAGTTACTTACCCTATCACTGTTTTCTCGAATGTGAAATGGGGTTAGTGGTACCTCTCCTTATAAGACTAGCATGATATTGTATTAAAATACACTTAGTATAGTACTGACACATTGTAAGTGTTCAAAAATATCAATTAGTGCCATTATTATTATCATTATTATTTCTCAAAAGATGACTACTCAAAGTGTAACAATCAATATAATTACCTCAAAGACAAAACACCTTGAGGAAAGAATAAAACATTTCCTCAGTTTACTGATAAAAACCTACATAGGGGGAGGTGGTATTGCACAGTGGATGTGAGCTTGGGCTTTGGACACACACAGTCCAGATTTGAACCCTGGCTCCACTATGTACTAGTTGCATGACACCAGAGTGGAACTTCAGCCTAAGGCTTATTTTATCATTTAATAAAATGATATTATTAGAATATGTGATATAGTCTACATAAAGCAACCAGCAATGTCCATCCCAGATCATCATTTGAAAGGTGGCTAAATTCAACTAATGGACTGGCATCTAATTATTTGTCAAATTTACTTTCCATAGCTCTTAACATGTAAAGGTAAAGACAGGACAGTAAGATATGGAAGAACTTATTGTAATTTGCTGCTGGTACAGTAAACTCTTCAGCTGCTTTCTCTATCCTCCTCTTCCCCTCAAAGTGACAGTTCCTCAGAAAAAAATTAACCAAAGTTAGTCCTGGCTACCAGCTTTAAATTAAAAAGCTGACATGATTTTCTTACTTGTACAGAATGATTCCAATTATTGTAGAAATCGACTTTAGGGTTTATGACTGCATCTACAGTGGGCATTGTGGGAAAGCCAGGAAAACTGAGGAACAAAAGGTCTAGGGCTACAGTGGCGTGTACGGCAGCCACTGGCCACATGTGGCTACTGAGTACTTGAAATGTGGCTAGTTTGAAGAGAGACATGCCTCAAGTCTGGACTGCTGTGAAGAATTAGAAAAAAAAGTAAAATATATCTAATTAATTTGTATCGATTACATGTTGAAAAGGTACTATTTTCTATATATTGGGTTAAGTATACTATGTTGTTAAAATTAATTTCACTTGTTTCTTTTTAAATATGGTTATCTGGAAATTTTAAACTGAATATGTGGTTTGCATTTCGTGGCTCCCATATTTCTACTGGACAGTGCTGATTTGAGCATAACTCCTTTTCTCCCTCCCTAAAGCAGAGCATCATTTTTAATCTTGATGTTCCATAAATCAAAATAACCATGTTGCCAAACACTGCTAACTCTAAATGTCTCACAAAGATACAAAATCTCATAATTCTTATAAAAAAGCCAAAACTATTAAAATAACATTTTCTTATCTTGATAAATTTCTCATTTGCATCAGCCAGTCACCATTACTTGAAAAGGAGAAACAAAGAAGAATTCTAATAGAAAACTAAGAAAAGCTAAAGCTGAAGTAGTCACCGTATTATACAAATGTAAGCAATACAAGCTTTTTTTTTTTGTAAATCAGATTTGGTTTGAAGCAACTCCCAAAATACATATTCATATTTAAAATTAAATTATAAAGCATATTAAAAAATTATTCCATACAGCCAAGCTGGCAAATTATAGAAAAATGTCCAGTTATATACATGGATTGTAGGCTCCTAATAAGTTAATGTGCATATAGTTGGAAAATATTGATCATTTAATAGTCTCTCTATAATTGTTAAATGGGAAATAGCAGATTCTCTACGATCCGCCCTCCCACAGATTGCTTTCCTGAATCTTCAGCAATCATCCTCATATCATTCATTCTTTGTTTCTAGTAAGAAACTAACAGTTTCAAAGTCTATCGAGAGTATTAGTTAGTCAATCAATCTGTCAACCAGTTTTTAATAAATTATCCTACTGCCTGGTGAGTTAATCTGTTGTCTTGGTAGTTTTTACTTATTGCAAAACATTATCTCCATTTTATGAAATACAAATAAGCTGCTGAATGGTTTCAAACCTCTAGAAACATTGGTGGAATTTATTTGTTGAGAGAAATGTAATTCAAGGATCCGGAAAGGAGAATGAGTGGGAAAGCCAGGACCACACATAGTAAGCCCTCATGAGAATCACAATTCCACTCATCATTATCATTACAAAGTCGTTCTTTATAGAAAATCTCACTTGAAATATTTATAAATTATGGGCACCTCCAAGTGTATTTATAGAAACATTAACACATTATGAGTGCTAAACTTCTTAATTTCTAGAGCTTACTGCCCATGAGTTGCTGCATTTCTTCAGAATACAGTAAAGGATACACACAGAAGGGAGGAATATCAGTATGCCATGAATGGAAGGAGAATGAAATCTACTGCAGAGTTTGACTTAGGGTCCCATACTTTAAATCTGTGCCAATAATCCTTAGCAGAAGATTGTTTAAAATAATTTATACCCAAAAGTACCCATAATGTTTTATTCTAAAAAATCTTATTCTAAGAATCAAGCTTTGAAAGGTACATAAATTTAATTAGCTGACTGGCATCAAGTTATCTAATTGTCAAATTTATTTTCCAGAACTGTTAACATATAAAGGCAAAGTTGGAACAGCAGATATGGAAGAACTTGCTGTAATGTCACTCTGGCACAGCTAATTGTTCAAGTAACGGTCAAAGATGTTCCCCTCTCTCACTTCCATTTCAGAGCACTGATTACACCTAAAGTGAAAGTTACTTACCTCCCTGCTCTCTTTGTGAATGAAAGTGAAGTGGGAGGTGGGGGCAGAGACTGAAGTTCCGGAGGCACAGATGAGATAAGAAAACAAACAATTTAAATAATTTAATTTTGTGTATTCCCCAAAACCTGATTCCTGGGAGGTATGTGAAGATTTAACAGAAAAGTTTCCCTAAGTCATATAAATTTGACTGAAATACTGAAAACTAAATTTCTTTCTAAAGAAAGTCATACTGTGTGTTAGCATATTAAAATCTCTGAGAAGCCCTACTGTCAAGAACCCTATTTAATTCGACTTTCCAAAAGGAATATTTTCACACCATCCACCACCATCAGAGGCAGATAGTACAATGGATAAAACCTTATTCTGGAGCCTAACTGCCTAGGCTTGAATCCCAACTCCACCACTTGGTGGTGCTGTGACCTTGGCCAAGGTATTAATCTGCAGACACCTCGGTTTTCTTATCTGTAAAATGGGGCTCATGGCAGCATCCACCTGGAAGGGTTGCATGGAGATTGAGTTCATGTGAGTAATGTGCTCATCATGGAGTAAGCAGTGTGTCCAGGGAGCTACCTTTACCACTACCCCCAGGAGGAGTGTTCCAAGAAGCAGTAATTTTTGTTTGTAACCTAAACCTCTTTGCTTTTTTGTTTCAAGAACCAATAACCATGCGCCCGAGTCCAAAAAGAAAATTATTTTCCCTTTCAGCAACAGGTTGTGTGAAATTTCTACAGAAAGATTTTAATGTGTTTATTCAGATTAGTCATATTATCAATGAATACAAAGTAGTAGTATGTGGAATGCAGGGAAAAGCACTAGACCAGGAGCAAGGAGATGGAGATTCTAGGTTAACTTCCACTAAACGACTGTTGACCTTGGGCACGTCACTGAACTTCTCTGCATCTCAGTTCTCACATATTATAATGAGTATTGGCCTACATGGGAGTTTCATTAATTCATTCATTTAAGATGATCTTCAGTTCAGGACAGTTTATAAATCTAAATACACTGTTTTCTAGATTTTACACACACACACACACACACACACACACACACAAAGTATGTAGTCACATAAACCTTGTCCACTAGGTTGTAGGATAACTATAAAGAAGAATCCTGCCGTCTTCATTTAAAAATTTTAGTGCCTAGATGTTCCCTCTACAGCTGGAATAGAACACGCACTCAATAAATGTTGAATGAATGCCTCTTTAACTGCAATCAACCCTTATCCCTTCATTCAAAAACAATTCAAGACCCCTATGATGTAAGACACTAAGCTGGGTACAACTAAGTTTACATATTTCTGGAAAGCTATTAGTTTTACCTATAAAGAGCTTGCAATTTAATTTGCAGTATGAGCATCAGATGATGACACTAATTGTTGCAGTTTCTGTTCACTACCTTTCAGTTTGAATCCCATAATTCAAGTGAGTTTCATGGTATTATTTTATACAGCAGCACCATGCTATTAACATTACTATAAAAAGGTGTTTAGTAACTATGATAGAAGAGATGGCAAAATCAGTATATTACAGTGAAAGCAAGTATGTTCTAATCAATTTTATGTAAAATTTTAGATTAATAAGAGTATCTATTAGGTGAAAACTTCTTGACGGGTTGGGGGAAAAAAGCACATTTTAGAGCTGATTTTTAAAAATCAGGTTATCAATTTCCTTTTATTAGAAGACACAACTATTTTCCCTTCAAATGTATAGTTGTATGTAGCCTCATCCAGTCTTTAAAGTGACCAGAAGTGTTGATCTCTACAAACAATATAAGCGTACATCTTCTATAACTGCTAATTAAATTTCAGTTCTTCTCTTTACAGACAAAAGCATGCCATGGATCATAGACATATTCTCTAAAATCAGAATGTCCCAAAGCACCCTGCCCTAATCAAATGTAATCTATTTGATCTAGGCTGCTCTGAGATGGGGAATGTGAATGCAGTGCTCATTGAATTTACTCTGAGTATTTAATCTTTGTGAGGAGAATGCAGAAACTCTTGTGAATAAATTATTAGATCTTTAAAATCCCAAAATAATTGTGCATCTTCATTGTTTTTCCTAGTGATTGCTTTATAACAGCTCCTCCTCTATTGGCATCTTTTTATCAGTAATGTAACAGGAACTTTTCAAGGACAAGAGTGGAAGACAAGGGCCCGCATAAACGGCATGCATGATGTGACCAGACAGATGATTAGCAAGATGTCTTTAGTTTGCAGAGAGGTTTCATTTTCATAGGTCTAAGAAAATTTTTTTAAAAGTCCTCCTTCTTAGCCCCGCTGTAAACTGTTCCTATTGTAAATGATACCTAATTTGCAGGTGTCTGCCTAAAGGCAGGTCACTGAAAGTCAATGAAAATCAGGGCAATCTCAGCAACAGAAATTAACCTGAAGATCATGGCGGGTAAACATATATTTCAGAGGCATTATTCCAACTGAAACAATCAAACCGGACTTCAAAAAATGAACAGAGACTTAAAACAACAAAAGCAACCAACGGCATCTATTTTAACATTGCAAATTTCTTAGATATTACAGATGTCACCCAACAGTGCGTGCATTTGCTTCCCATATGTGAACAAAACTGAGGCATCACCAGATAAATTTGAATGGAATGTTAATCTTCACTTTAAATTTTTTTTCCTTTCCTAGCTGACGACACAATTTTAGTATTATCATAACGGAGCTTCTGGCTGGAAAAAATTAAATTAATGGATGGATAAAAAAAGCTTAGAAACTTAAAAAAAATAAACAACTTTCAAATATCTATACTTGATGGTGTCAAGAGCCAAGATGAATGTATTTCAATTGCAACTTCCAAACTAAACTCACAAATTACTACCATTATGCTAAGTGTTAGCTACCCCACTGTGCAGTTTTGCTTTGTGAATTTTTACCTTCCTCTATGAACACTTTTAGCCACTGATCGCACAGCCTTTCAATGTTTTCTGCCTTTTCCTTTAAATAAACTGGCTCTGGCTCCTTCCATCTGGTTCCCCTTCCGTCAGCAACCCTGCACCTGTTCACACCTCCTCTCCTGTTGGATTCCACTGAACATTTCCTCCTCTGCCAGGGCTATTCTGGCACTCGCAACCTTTCTGTCATTCAATCCATCTGTCAGAAGTGAACTTTGTTTACCGCAAGCTTCTGCTTTCTTCTTCAAGAAGCAAAGCCCCTCAAGGTCATTGTCAAATGAACTGTCGGTATGGATTTAAATCCTCTACTGCTAACCAGCAGAAGATGAAGTTCTGCTGTGTAATGTACTTGTGAAAATTACTTTTGGGTTCGGGAAGACAATAATTTGGAGTCAAAGTAGTAAGACATAGTGTTTTAATGATCATTTGTAAAACCAGACAGCTGATATGTATTCCCTTCATGTGTGTCTGCACTTCTTATTATATCAAGTATGAACTATATGTATAAGAAGCAAAATAAAAGTTTTAAAGTGAAATCAAAATATCATAAACAAGTTTACACTATGTAAAAATTGCTTCATACTATATAGCATTAACTTGAGGAATAAATATTTTCACTAATGAATTAGCCAAGGGAAAGAGTATTCCAATTAAGAAATTTTACACTGAAATGCTTAAAATGTACAAATATGTACCATTTCAATTATAAGCTATATATTAACACACAGCTCCACTACTGCTTTGAAAACCTTAAGCCATGATATACAAATCAATTCATGTATATTTTAAATTCCATCATTTAAAAAATAAACAATTCTGCTTAAATAATACTCAGATATATGTTGCCAAACAAACACATCATCTATCTAAAGAAATGCAGTTGTATCAATAGGCCAGTTTTGTGAAAGAAATAAACTCATAGGAATTAGGTGAAATTGATACTCTCAATTAAATTTACTCTGTGTCATCTACAGCTATCAAGTACTTACCCTACCTTCATAAATTGAACATGAAATTACTTTATGTTGAATTATTCACCACTCTTTTAGACAACTATATTCTTCAGGAAAAAGGCAAAGCAATGACTTGACTCAAATTTCTTATAAGAAAAAGGAAGATCACTTTTTAGGAGAAAATATATTTTAAACAAAGCACTGTTACAAATGTAAAGCTAAAAGGCACTTTGTGCACAATGTTGCTTTTATAATTTGGAAGAATTACCCCAAGATTTAGTCTTACTGCATGTGCTTTTATGAAGTAAAATTAATCAGGTCTGTAAACTTTTCTATATTATTTTTAGAAGAGATAATTAAACATTTTTTCACTGCCACATAATTGAAAGCAGGTTTTATTAATAAAAAGAGTCTAAAAACATGCAATTTAAAATTTGAATCTTAGGTTTGGACTGATTAAATGTAATTTATTTAAAAAGACTTTGTGAGAGAAATTTTTCAGATGCATTTTAAGAAAATTATTGTAATACTAAATATAAAAGTAAAAACAAAAACCAAAAAACGATAGCTTAAAATCCAAGTACAAAGACATTCTTTTTTAGCTCTAATTTCAATTTTATTACTAATCTCCAAAATACTCTATATCCTATAAATCACTCTTAGCTAATATATATAATATAATTTAATATATGGATTTTGAACACAAAATATGAATTCTAAGAGGTGCTTCCTCTTTCATCTTCCTAAAACGTAATTTCTAAATAATTCCATTTTATGTGGAAAAGAATTCAAAAATAATATCTAATTTACCCAGCAAGTTTGTTAACACTGTTCCGGGTATTTTTTCCCTTTAGTGTAATCTGTGCTTTGACTGTAGTTTGGTTACCTGGATCCCTGCTCCTGAATAGCATGGAAAGAATACTGCTAATTTGATCACTTCTACGGTCTGATTTGCTATATAAAAGAAAGAAGTATTAGCAAAATGCTAGTTTAATAGAGGCTGCTTAAATTACCGTGAAGGAACTGTTCATTTTTAGCAAATTGCGTTTGAAAAACGCAGTAGTAGGCTTGTTTTGGAAATTTGTATAATAAGAACATAAATAAAAACCACTCAGTTTAACATCACTGATAGTCACACACAGATGCATGAATGTGTGCGCGCACACACACACACACACACACACACACACACACACACTTTTCCCCTCCATAAATACGTAAGAAAAAGAACAGGGAAATAATACTACGATTACTTTTACAAATGAGCTAATTTAAGGAATTCAAAGACTACTGTTAATGTTAATTTGCTTAATGTATAACATGCTTATTTTATCTTTTAAATAGAAAACACTAGGAAAAAGTTTTAGATAGTTTGCTACCAACACGGGAAACACAAATTTTACAGAAAAAATAAAGAGGCATTGAAGCAATGTTGCCGCGTTGCACTAGAGAACAGGAAAGCCGTTTCTAAGGGCACTGCCAGGTAAAGACCAAGAGCTGATGTCATTCACATTCTTTAACATCAGTTTTCCTAAAACAGCATAGGGATGTAGGATGGAAGGTAAAATATTTAAACTCCTTAATAAAGAACTGACCTTAATTTATCTACATTCTGAATGAGACTAATAGTTCTGCTTTTCTAAGAACTGAAAATGATGAAAATACTATTATTTTCCTCTGGTTTATTGATTTTTCTGCCTATATATTCATGAAGTCTTTTAATACCAGAGGATATTCATTCTTCCACCCCCTTCCTCAATTACCTTAAGGCAAGACCTTCTTTCAGATGTGGAAATATTTGCAGGAGTGCAGGACAAAGAACTGAGACATTTTCATAGAGTTGATCAAGGGGGAAAAACAGATTTGCAAGATTCTGTTAAAGAGTAAGAAGAGACTAAATGACAACTTTAAATCTGCCACAATCATTTACTAATGTGCTGCTATATCAAATAAGTCTAATTTTTTGACAGCACCAAATTAGATTTATTGCAGAAACTGCTGCATAAATAGCATATGGCTATGTTATACCACCTATTTCAAATCCTGGTAATGTTTCCCTTCCCCCTTCAAAATGAATAAATTGAGCCAAGCTACAAACCTTCTGCGAAAAAAGAAATATACTAGTTCAAAAACAGATGTAGGCGATCTGGATTTCTTTGTTAAAGTAATAGTTTTAGCATGAATGTCCCACTTCTATATTTAAAAAAACATGACTCCTTAATAAGTTATTAAATTTAGTAAGTCAGTTTTCTCTTCCATTTCTTTCAGAATGACTTAATTTGATTTTTGTTTTAAGGTTTTAGGTTCTGAATTATGCTTACATTTTGATGTTCAATCCACAGTTACACGGGGGAAAAAAGAAGGGCAAGTGGCTCTGAATCAAGCATGGCTTAAATCAGGTTATGAGACATTATTAAGCACAAATGCATGTATTGTATGATTGCTTTTGGTTTTCATTTGTGAAAGACGTGGTAGAAATCATATCAAAAAGTCTTCGCTAATTTTAACTATAGCTTTGATACTGCAAACTCTTTGATGCATAAAATATATAAAGTGATCATTCCATGTGCCACACTATACACATTAGGACGGCAGAAACGTACAAACTGCAAAAATCAAAGTTCCATGAAAACTGGGATTGAAAACTCACACGACAATTCCGAGATGGACAATTCTTCCTTTCTCAGTCTCTACCCTGATACCCACCCCACCCCCAACTGTGATGCAATTCAACTCGATTTTTCTTTTTGAACAAAAGTTTCAGTTCTTCCTTAGATGGGAAAGACATTGCAAGGTCTTATCTCAGACCAATGGGCACACCACTGCAAACATCATGGCACTCGGCTACCCCGCAGACTCCCTCTCTGTGGTCAGTCTTCCCAGCTGCCCTATCTGTTACTGTCTGATTAGTTCTGCTAAGGAGCCCCTCCCCTGCCAGCTTTCGGTGCCATCTGTTCTACACAAGATGGCTGCTGCCCAGCAACCTAACACTGCCCTCCTACCTGGCACCCGGCTACCATCCTTACCCCAAAGTGCTAACACAGGTTCTCACTGCTGGCAGAGTCAGGATTTCATTACTACTACTTTGACAAGTGCAGGGTTGTTTGTAATTTCTCTTTTATCCTGATTTTGATTGTACAACCACCTCCCACTGATTCAGTTTGCTTCAGTTTTGTTGCTCACAGATTTTACTCTCCACATTAATCTCCCTCTGGCATGTTACTGCATCTGTTCCCTTTTTTATTATTAATTTTCAAATTCCCACCATTTTTGACAAAAAGGAGGTAATCTACACTCTGTTTCTGCCCATTTCATTTTCTTTAATTTGGAAGATAAGTATGAAAGCATGCCAAAGAAGTTAATTCTCCGTTAACAGTTTATTTTCTGGCATCCCTAAGCCTTTGTATATGAAAAACAGATAGGAATAAATGTTGACTGAATCACAACAACATAGTCGGAACCATTCCTGAATTTAATGAAAAGCAAACATATGAAACAGCATTTTTAAAGTTTATTAGTTATATGAGTTGTCTCATGCTGTCATTCCTTCTTCCACTTTTAACAGATAATTCTTTGTGGAAATTAGTCTGAGTGCAGGATCTGAGTTTGGGTACATCTATAGTTCTGACATGGGCTCTATCTTCACTGTAGATTAATTTTATTATTCCTTAATATAATTATCATCTTTCTTCAACCCAAACATTGATGATTAATTCACTTGCGAATGATTGTGAATAAATGCCTTATTTCAGAAATCGGCTAAGAATAGAGAATTGCCATCAGTGCAACAAAGCAGAGCTTAAAGAGCCCCTAGGTTGTGGAGCTGCTTCCGTGAGATCTTGTTTAACAAACAGTTAATATCAGGAATGGCAAGATGGTTTTTCCTCTAAAGGCAAAGAGGACTGCTTAAGATTTAGAAAATAGGAAGTCATATAGTTAACAATATACTCTCTTTGTGTCCCTAATTTGTCACCACCATCACCTTGCAAAAAAGGACTTGAGTAATTTGATCACTGCCCTAACATTTTCTAGATTGAGCAACACATTGTGACTGATAATTAATTTTACATGAATTCATATTAATAGCATAGGAGTCCCTGAATAGATGAGCAACACCTCAGACTTACAGAAACCTGAATGAGTTTAAGTGATTTTCATACTCACATATATCCTCATAATATCACAGTAAAGATCTATAGGAAATAAAGTACAGTAGGAGATTTTTCCAAAGGCGACAGAAGATAACCATAAACAGACCTATGCCCAGCCAGGTGAACCACACTTCAGATCTGCTATTGGAAGATCAGAAAATCTTGAACATTGCTAAAACCCACTTTTAAGGCCCCATCTTGAACACTGCCTAAATCTATCTCTTGCATATATTCCAATAGTGACTTGTTACTTTATTTTATATAATTCTTTTGTGGGTACAGTTATATTTATAACTACTCCCTCAACACAGGGTGCATTCTTTTGGTAAATCCCTTGGCCAACAATCGGCTTCTTGGAGGTAGTCGCACATAGGTGTCAGAGGGATAAGTTACAAAGACACAGGGAGGTACCCTCCCTGCAGGAATTCCTTTAACACTCTCCCTGTGCACCACCCTCCCCATTGCTTGGTCAGGGCAGGAGATGCTCAGCCCTCCCACAGGTGACCTGCACTTGCTGGGGAGAGGCCACACAGACCCAAGGTGAAGCAGTCTTTGCTCAGCTAGTCATCCGCTTTACAGGCTGTTTCCAAACATTTTCTGACCTCTCTTGTACCCACTCTGAGTTCCTGAATTCAGGGAACCGTCTCCGCTGCTTGTCCAATCTAATAAAGTAGTAGCTTAAGAAAAGTTTGTTTACTTGAATTGGGCCCTGCTCCTCCATGAGACATGGCCCGAGATGGGCACTGAGGAGACTGGATTTACTCAAGCCTCCTCTTTTCTCAGTATCCTTAAAATGAGCTTTGATTCCAGGATTTACCAACCAATGAATCACTCTACGATCTACTTGTGGGTATCAGGGAGACATTAAATTACAAGTGAGTAATGCCTAATACTAAGTTGATGATCTTTTATACTTCTTTTACCTTAAATTAGCATTAGAGAGCAGAGCTTTCCTGCAGAAAATTATTCAGACTTAGGGCTACTAGGATAACAATTCTGCTCTTGCTTTTTTTTCTCCTATTTTCATTGAACTTGATGTTCATTGTTTTGAATCAGGCAAGTGGTGTGGACGATGCCTTCTCAGTTTCCTCTGGGCTTCTTCAGAAAATGAATTGGCAGCCACCACCACCATGTTCCAGGCTGTGGGCCTGTGCGGCAGGGAGAAGAGTACATCCCCAGCATGGATTTTCATTGCACACACATTCGGGCTTCACAGACTGAGAGAAGCAAGCCAGGGAACGCTAAGCAGAACCTTCAGAGACACATTCCCTGGCAGCCTCTGACTCTAACCTCCCCTGCCCTGGGCCACACTGAGACCAGGGTTCTTAGCCCATCAAACAGGTGGAGCAGAGTGGGCTTGGGCAACGTGGTGTCCACCAGAGCAAAATGAAATGCCTTGTCTTTCCTGGCTCTCTGACAGCCTGTTCCCTCTGATACTGGGTGGGGGAAGGAAAAGAGGACGCAATTTAAAACAGTACCAAGGCTGTCTATTTCAAGACTTGAAGATGTTGGTTGCACATATATCCATTTAAAATTATTTTTGACACGTTCTCTGCTTAATTTATTCATGAAAGGAGTATAAGAAAAAAAATGAACTTAACTTTTAAATGGAAACTTAAGGCTAAAAATTCCTCAATAATTTGGAAAAAAAAGATACAGTTCACTATGGAATAGCAAGAATACATGTCAATGTTATACCATTCCCTTCAAATGAAGAGATATTGAAAGCTTGGTCTTTTGACCTAAGCTAGTTGTCACCTGAAGAAGAGTGCAGTTCCTTCTGAATTTTTCACTAACAACAAAGACGAAAGGCACGTTTATCCAGCATTTACAGAGATCTTGTCAAACAGCCTGCTGACGAACTTGGTGCTGGAGACACAAAGATGAAAAAGGCCTGCTTCCTGGCCCATGAACTGAGAATTTACAATCCCCAAAGTATTTCTATTTAGCTTTGAATTATGTTTTTATGCTTCTTTGTGAACATGAATCCAGATCACAGGTTCTAGAGTGTGATGGACCCAGTTCAAAGTCTGCCTCCTCCTTCCCCCTGTGTGACTCCTTGTCTCACCCTTCCAAGACTCGGCTTCCTTGGGCTTGTTGTTCTGACTGAGAAAGCAGGGTGTCTAAGCTTCTTGTGTAAAATATCTAATATTTTACAAAGCATTAGCTTTGCTAAATGCAAAAGAAAGAATTATTAAAATTTTTTTTTAATTTAAAGATACAAAAAAAAAAAGAGCACACTGACCACGGACTTGGATATCGTGGCAATTTAAAATGATAAAAACGTTTCCAAACACTCTCACCTTTGGATCTATCTTGCCACAGAGTAGTAACCTACAGCCCACCATAGACCACACTTACTATATAGCACTGTTATAGGAAAACAAGGCACAGTGCTTGGCACATGCTAAACATTCACCTATGCATCCTTTATATCTCTCTTTTTATATTCTAAGAGTTCTTTAAATAAAACCACAAAGCATCCCTGTGGAGAACTGATCATGCCTCCTTGGATTTATGTTGACAATAGAGAATCTCTCTCAAACCAACATGACAGAGATGTACTCCTCTTTCTCTTTCCACTTCCAACCATCCCTTAGCCAAAGGAAAAAGCAGGGATTGTTAAAAAGACAACAGAAGGGACATCTGCTGTTTTATTTACTCAGGATCCTGACAACCTTCCCCTAGTAAGAGCACCTCCCCTTGCTTAGTACAACTCTCTTCCCTTACTCTTGAGGTTCTGCCAAGGCTGCCAGCCACAGCACCCAAAAGGGTGTGTGTGCACATGAGTCAGCTTTGAAATTTGAACTGAAGGTTCTGAATTGGAAGTGGAGGAGCCAGGACGTCACATTCTTACAGTTTGAAATCAAGGGCATCTCCTTTATGTTTAGTTCAGATTGAAGGATGTGGCTCCATGCTGTGGAAGAACCTGAAAGAATGAGCCAACTTTCAGACAGAAGTCGAGCCCTGCGATTGACAGAAAATAACTGCACGATGGTGCCGCCTGGAGTCCCTGGTCCAAGAAACCCCGAGGCCCCAGTCGCACCTGGGTTTTACATGGTCTGGTTATCAAACTAATAATTCCCCCTTTGGGGGTTTCTATTACCTCAACCAAAGAGTCCTGACTCATACTGGTAATCTGAGAGGTCAAACCACTAAGAATGCACTTACCAATAGTTATTAGGTGGAAGCTAAAGGCTCTGGAATGGAAGCCTTAATCACCTCTCCCCAGGTAAAGCACCCATCATAATCGGATAACCTGGTGGCTTCTCTCTTATACTCTTTCTCACTTTCAAAAAGATACGAACACTATAGCTCAAGTTACTATCTCTCGAGGACATAAGGTCAAATTGTCCCATCTAGATCACAAAAGTAGATCATAGCATAATACCTATTTTATGGACCTCCCTTAGATTCCTGCTCGAAGAAGTGCTTTGAAGTACATATCATTAAAAACGTTATTTATGTAAAAGGGGAAATACACATTTTAAAGGTAGCCCTGCTGATATAAGTTGGAGCCTAATATGTAATATCATAAAGTAATCTGCCCACATGTATGTAAATGGTAGTCTTGTGAGAGGGATTTAAATTCTATAGCTTTTTAAAGATGTTGGGACATGTCAAAAACAAATATGTGAAGGAATTTCCACTTTTTAATGAAAGCCTCTCTTTCCTCTTGGGTAAAAAAGGAGTGAAGTAAAGGAGAATGATAGTTGTATTACAATGTGTTAAATGACTAAGGCAAATGATGAGCCAAAGGACAGTGTTTCTTAGGAAAAGCATAGCCAAGACTACAGTTCACTGACAGGTATTTATATCAGTGTATAAGGGAGCAGCTAACACTAATCTCTATTATAAATTTACGTTACAGATTTTCTTGGTTGTCTTGTAGAAACAATCGCATTAATCCATTTTCCTACTAAGTCACATAGAACTACAGCCTGATGGATAACTGTATAGGCTTTGCAAGCAAATTGCTGGGTTTCAAATACATACCAGCTGTGCGACCTTAGATGAATTGTTTTGCTTCTTTGTGCCTAGTTGCATCAACTGTAAAACAAGGAAATAATAGTCTGCATCTTACAGGGCTATTGGGAGGGATAAATGAAAAGCACTCAGCTCAGTTCCCAGAGCACAGTAGAGGTTCAGTAAATGATGGCCCCTTGCCTTTAGCTCCTACCTCTATTATTATTTTTTAAAAAGCTACTTCATGTGGCATGGTACCAGGCAGATCCTAAGGTGAATATATTCTTAACGTCAGAGACTGATACTTGTATGTATTTAACTTACTCTCATGTATGCTTGTGTACCTCCCAAATGCCATTTTTCCCTCTGGAATTTACCATGAAACTTCCTTCATTTCCATTTTCCTATATCCAAATGCTACCAAGGATCGCTAAGAAATTACCTGTCCCTCTGTCCCTGTAATACTTTATCTGGAATCTCCCTTCTGGATCTTATCATTTATCTTACCAACTCTTGGTGTATTTTTTTTCTTCCCCACTAGCCTATAAGCTTCTGAAAGGCAGCATACGAAGCTATTTTATATCTCCCATCATCCCTAGCACAGTGTCTTGTAACAGGAAACGTTCCATGCAGAGTGAGCAAATACATGAACAGATATCTTTAAATGTACCTCGAAGTTTGTTATTGAAAAGAAAGAAGTTGTTTGACTACTACTAGCAAAGACATAACTGGGAAGGGAGTAGCCTTGCTTTTGTTTCCATGTATACTGGGCTATGTATGCTTAATGATCATGTTTATTAGGCACTGGTTTCAAACACTGTCAGAGGGGCCATCTTTTAATTACAGAGACCTCTAGTTTAAAATCTTGTGTGTGTGTGTGTGTGTGTGTGTGTGTGTGTGTGTCTGAGGTTTTCAAGTGAGCATATTTAGGGGAAAGGCATACTACACTTTACCAACCCTACTTGAATTGTTAGAATGGCTATCATTTGATTAGGCTATGCTTAAACATGTGTGTGCATACTAAGTTAAAAATGAAAAAAAAATTACAAAATCATAACATAGTATAATATGTACAAGAAAAATTCCCAACAAAAATTTTCAATCTTATCTCCATGTCTTATTTTTTACCCTGATACACCTGATAATACATATATATGTATATATTTGTTTATTTATATATCAATACTGGGCTTTAAACAAATAGTCGTAAACTTGCAATATATTAACCATTCCTATAATAATGACTTATTGAGCTCCAAACTCTTTGCAAAGGGCTGAGGTAGGTGCTCTAAAAAATATAATATTAATAAGGCCTCTCCTCCCACTTGAGGAATAATGCATTATAGAAGGGAAGACTAGCAGGTACATAAAAACTTCAGAGTATGAATTTATTTTTTTCAGATTTTCATTTTTCCTGTTTTGAGGAATTTGTTCAGTAGTAGGAAATGCCTTCAGCTCTAAGTAGGAAGGATGATTCAGAGGGAAACGTGCTCCCTCTGGCATGGGTCATCAGGGAGGACTACAGTGGAAAAATCAGGATTTCAGGGAGACCTGGAAAAGAAGGTAAAATTACAATAGGGCTAGAGAAGCTCAAAGGGGTATTCTGGGTGCAGAGAACAGTAAAGGGGGAGAAAAGTCCAAAAGTTGAAGGAGGGCTGCATCTGCTTAAATCACATGTTAGAAATCAGCCTGTGAGAGGATGAAACTGGTAGCAATGAAATAAAACCAGAAGGTTGGGAGCCTGTCAGGCAACCTTAAATGCTGAGTGGTCTGGACCTTCTACAATAGCATGGCACCAAGAAAGGTTTTGAGAGCAGGTAACAGAGTCAAGACAGTGCTTATGGATATGCACTTAGCAGTGGCTGGCACAAGAGACTGGAAGGATGTTAGGAGAGAATTTTCATAACCCTTATGAGAAGCTGGCAGAGCCTAAATTATGATGAATGTAAATGGTGGGTAGGAAGGACATTTCTATGAAATCTCTTTGGGCTTCAAACTAAGGAAACATTTTAAACACAGGATACTCCAAGCAATTTAAATACCTAATGTCCAGAAACAGGAATTTAATAATGCATTGTCTTAAATCATTGTTAGAATCATTGACTATCAGAGCTGGAAGGAAACTTGATGATCTAGTCTAACCTAATTTTATAGGTAAGTTATGTGGGTTCTAAGAATTAAGTAATTTGTCAAAAGTTGCAAAGGTAGTGAATGCCTGTGAGAAGATACTATAACTCAGTTTCCTTAACCCTAGGATACCTACCAACCGCCCCCCCCACACCCTTAGTAAAGTGTGTGGTTTTAATTGTTACTTCACCAAAAGCATACTTTGAATCACTCTTTATTCTTTTCTTATACACTGAAGGTCCCATTTCAGTCTCCTTAGCTATTCTTCCACAGTACTTGAAAACATGGTCCTCTCTACTTGCTTTCACCCACTCCTTCGGCTACAATACCTTTATGTAAAAGTATCCAGATCTAAACCTCTCGTCCTGATCTCTCTCCTCATGCTAGAACTACACTGGACATCTCCATCGGAGTTCTGAAATAAAACATATTCTTTCCTCTGCTATTCCTTTTACATTCCCTAGTTGAATTGATGGATCATCCAGTTAACATAGGCTAGAAACTTTGGAATCACCTTTAATTCTAGCCTCTCTTAGCACTACCTTAAATGCCTCTTGAAGATACTATTTCCTTTCCATTTTACTGGCTCAGTCACAGCTGAGGACTACTACTGTACTTATATTCTAATTGGAGTCTCTGCCAATCATCTCTTCCACAACCAATCTGTTTTCACAGTGCCTTTCAATTACCTTCTTTAAATACACATTGGATTCTATCATAGTTCAAGCTCTCTTGACTTCTTACTTGAGTTAAACAGCCTCACAACTGAGGAACTGTAAACGTTTTCTATAAAGGTCCAGATAATAAATATTTTAGGCTTTGAGGACCATACTCAATTCTGCCATGGCAGTGCTATACATAATACATAAAGGATAATCATGGCCGTGTCCAATAAAATTTTACTTATGCATGTATAATTTTTATGTGTCATAAAACATTGTTTTTCTTTTTTCCCCCCAACCCTTTAAAAATATAGAAAACATTGATAGCTCATGGACCATAAAAAAACAGATGATGTGCCAGATTTGGCCTATGGGCTGTAGCTGCCACCTCTGTCCTAACTGGCCTTCTTGTCTCCTACAACAACTCTCCAAGTTCACTCTCCACACGGCTGTCTGAGTCAGGATCCCAACCCAAAAAGTTGATCATGTTGGCAGCCCTGATTAAAGTACATCAAGAGTAACTCCAGAATATGGCCCACAAGACCCTTCCTCTGGTTCCTCTCCCCTTTCCAGGTTTATCTTTTGCCAAACACCTAATGTGACTGTAGAGTTTATATTCCCTCCCATCTTTATGTCTTTGCATATATTGTTCCCTCTACCTGGGGTATTCACCCCACCTTTCTCCACTCTGAGGACTCCTATTCATGAACTCAGAAAGCTTTCCCTATCACCTTCAGTGGCAATGTAGAATGAGCCAGTTCTCCTTTATATGTGCTCCTGTGGCAATCTTCACTTCTCTAATTACACTGTTATCACACTCTACTATAATTGCATATATAGATCTGGCTCCTTAGTAGAGTGTGAACAACCTAAGGGTAGGAACTGAGTTTTTTTTTCTCTCTATGCCAGGGCCATCCAATGTACTTAAAAGATAGTAGGTGCTCAATAAATACTTGTTAAATAAGTGAATGTTATATTTACTAATTGTGTCCTTCAATAAATGAGTTTCTATTTTCCATTTTTAAGTCCAATTAGACAATAAAGGGAAATTCCAAAAAAGTGACAGGTTATTTTTCTTTCAGATTGGCCTATGGATTTCTACCCCAGTTTTAATTGTCTTTGCCCTAGAAGATTTGAATTCTTATTTTATCATTACTTTATATCATCTTTTTCATATTTAATTTTAAACTTTGTTTAGAATATGCCACTCAAAATATTTAAATTAGACTAAATGAAGCACTACCTGTGTGGGATTTATTTATTTCAGCTGGTTTACACTGAAAAAGAAAGACATGAAGTTTCCCAGTCACACACTTGAGTATATGAATCAATAAAGAATGGTGAGGGGAAGCAAACTCTAAAAAACCCCAAACTATATATCAGAAATATTTAGCCCAACAACCAAGTCACATTTTCAGTGCAAAAGAGAGATATACACAGTTCCTTCCATTTTTTATTGTCATCTTTAAATTTATGAATGTGGATTTTATAAAACATCAATATAGACTAAGTGTAAAATGCTTACAAAAGAGTACTACTTTTAGAAAATAGGTAATTAAGTTTTATTTTCTATAAGACTAAGTTAAATTTTGGTAGACTTGTTGTAAATAAAGCTCAATAGAAAAAGCTTTCTATGGAACCAAGCAAAATCGTTTTTCTTAAGAACAAAGGAATTAGTTACCACCAGTCCATTTTCAGCAGTTGCTGCATCTTAATATGCTTTACTTGCAAGAAATGGATCTTGTCAGACAGTACAAATTGATACTGCACAGGAAAGCTCTCTATGGACTTTGACTTCAGAAATTAACTCTCTGAATAAGACAGAATGGCAAAGGGGACAAAACCAGCATTAATATTTATTTATTGAAGCTCAGCCACACTGACATTAAAAGCTGTCCTATTTCTGTGGGTTAGTGGTACTTAGCACACAATGGTTGGTTCTCAATAGAAGTCTGACAGAGAAGAAGAACGATTAACTATCATGATCAAGCTAAATTCCAAAACTTCTAAGATTAAATAACCATAGGAACTATGTTAACATTACATTCTTAGTTCTATAATGACAATATTCTAAATGGGCATTAAAAGAATGGTTACTATTCTGCAATATTAAGCAATTTTTTATCATAAAAGTGTTTCATCTCTTGGGATTTTTCCAGATATCACACATGTATAAATGATTTGTTTTCTTTCTTTCATTTTTTCCTTTCTCTCTTTCTCCTTCTTTCTTCTCTTTATCTTTCATTGTTTAAAAAGGAAGCTGGTAAACCATTTGGAATATTATCATAACAAAATGTTTTTAACCAAGTTTGATTTTAACAGAACTAGAGGCATCTTAACACTAACCCAAAACTTTGGGAGGTTCACCAACCTCTAGAATATTTTTTTTTCTCCAAATGCAGGCTGTTCAAGTGGTGCTTTTCTCCATCTGTTATCATACCGTGCTCAGAATTACATTGTCATATTTAATGTAAAAGGGATCAGTCCCCTTTCATAGTTTAAATTCAACATATTACTATGATTAGAAGACCAGTGTTTTTCTAATTTATGAATAAACCAGATTCTATAAACTTACATGTGTATTTAGACAAAGTTCTCTCTAAAAACTGAAAAACTCTAAGAATTGAACAAACCCAAAGCTTTGATCTGAAAACTGAAAAATTGTACTAAAACTCAAAGGGAAAAGGAACCCATTTATATAGTAATGTGACTTACCTACAATTTCAGTTTAAATTTTTCTCTGTGTATATTTATGTATGTGTGTGTGTGTTTTCAATACAACAAATTGCCCAATGTTTACTACCAAAAATGTCTTACTGTAATTTAGGGCTGAGCTACATGTTTACTAAAGTTTTATGACAATGATGATCACATCACAATATCTCATGATGGAAGCAATGTAATTTGAAATCACGATAGTGTAAGCATGGTTATAGTAATGGTTTAAACATGAACAGTGCTAATCAATTTCATCTCTAAATTTTACACCTCCTTAGGACTCAGGTTGCTTATTTTGTATCAGTTCCATCTTAGTTTGCATCTTAGAATGTCTCTTACTTTGTCTCTTTCACCACTGACAGTATCTGATTATTTTCCTTAATATATTCCTCAGATACTTCAGTTCAACATTTTTATTAGACACAGAATTAACAGGAGAGGTAGTGTAGTGGTAGAAGAAATATGTCATTTTGCTTATATTGATAGAGAATCACCTAAATATTTGAGCATTGTAGATGAAAGGTTTTGTAATATATCAGTAATTCCCTGCCACACTTATCATTCACATGTCTGGGTGTTTTGCTTACCACATCTCCACTTTTCTTAATATGCCTGAAAACTGTGTGTTAATTGAATGACTAAGACTTAACTCTAACAACTGTTTGGAAGCCTGTGGCAAAAATCAGTGGAATGAAATTGGTGCTATGGTGCATAATGGGATTAGGCAGTACCTGGTGAGGTGCAGTTGGTGCTCAGATTTGCCCAGCAGTTCTGTCAGTTTCAGGCACTCCTCTCTGGCCCGGGTTGCCTTCTGCTGCTCCTGTTCCAAGTGCTGCTTGCTTTCACTCAGTTCTAAACTCAATTTCTCTATTTCCTTAGGTAGAGAGAAGAGGGAAAAAGCATCCTATAAAATATATGCACTTGAATTCAAAATTATCTCATTTTTATTTTTGCCATGAATTTTAATGTGATGAAAAATTATTAGAAAATTTAGGCTAGCTTCCATTTTATGACAAAGGGAACTAACACAGCCCAAACTGCACATTAGTGAGGATTTTTCAGATCGTAAGATTCAGCCTAATTTTAAAAATGAAATGATTAAATGAGAATAGTCAAAATGGATAATCTGCACTTTGAATCTAAGGCTCAGTCCCTTTAAAAAATAATACGAACTTAAAAAGTCACTATATTTAAAATACAACATTTCTGTTTGTGAGATTAGATCAGACATGTGCAGTGATTTACATCAAATATGAGACTCTTTTTTTTTAAAAGATACATTTATGGTTTCATTTGGATGTTTTGAAAACCAAATTAGATCGTAAAATACTTTAAGATATCTTTTAGAAAAATGTGAGGTGTAAAAGAAGGCATCATTATGATGCACAATATTATTTGGAAAACAATAATTTAGGAAAAAAATAAAGCATGAGAACCTTCAAGTGTTTTGAATGTATGACATTTCTGAGCTAAAATAATATTGCATTATAATTGCATTTTAAAAAAGCAACAAAAGCACTCTAAGATTAATAAACATCTAAAATTTATGGTAGTTTATTCTTTGGTCTCAGTATGAAATTATCCTTTTTTTACTGAAACTCAAATATTTCAAAGCAAAAATATGTTACATAGAACATAGTTTAAATAATTTATACATTAAAGTACAAATATTTATTTATTATGGAACATCCATAATTTAAAAAAAAAGAAAATAGAAGAGATAAATATTCAGACTCTTAAAACAAGAAAAACAAAAAAGGGGAAAGTAAAGGGTTGAAACGTTTTCAAATTCAGCAGAAAGCAAGAAGCAATTTTAATACACAAAAATGCAATCTACTCTTGGAAAACAAAACCATGTCTAAGTAGAGTTTTAAACTTGGTATTTAAGTACATTCTAATTTCCTCATGTCATTACTCAACATTCTGAACAATCTACAACTATATTTAATATATCAGGCAGGATAAACTAAATAATTTATTTTTCTACATTTATTACACTACAAATATTCAGTTTATCCCCATCAAAACTGTACATTACCAACAATATAATAAAACAACTTACTATAAGTTATTTATTTTAAAAAATCCTAAGTAATAATGAGTATATTGCTTTCATTCAGAGTAGATTTTCTATATCTTTCAGATTAGGATACTAAGTGAAACTGATTTGTTTAAAATATTTTTAACTGTTAAAGTTATATCAATATATTTCCATTCATAACTAAACATAAATAAAGAGATGGAAAAATATAATAGAAAAGTCTCCTAAATTTTGTCTAACATTTATGAAATTAACAAAAAAGCAAAGAAATATAGAATTGGAATTATACATTAATTTTAAAATTTCAAAAATTCATTCATTAATTTTTTTACACAGTGCTATATGCAAGAATCTATACTAAATATTATGGTGGACTCAGAGTTTCCATCTCTACACTCAGGACTTAACAATTCAGTTGAGTAAATGAGACATAAACACACAAAAAGACTATCAAAATACAAAGCATATAAAAAACAACAAATGAGATTTAGAGAAAATCTGTGCTTCAGTAGGCCAGATTAGGGATATACTAGCACGGGCAAGAAAAGTGGGAAAGAAGGTAAGGCCACATAAACTCATGCAATGATAGATTAGACCAATTATGAAACATCTTGAATTCTAGATTTATAAAGCTGTATTTTTCTTATAGAGAATGAGGAAAAAATGGTTTAAACAGGTATGCAATATGAGAGCAGAGCTTCAAAAAACTGGATCAATGTGTATGATCATTAAGATAGTAGAGACTGGCAGTAGGGAGACCACAAAAAGACAGGTGCAATACTCCAAACATGAGAAGCAGAGATACTTAAAACAGAAGTATAAAGAGAACATGATGAGTATATGTAAATATCAATAAAAGGAGAGCTATCAGGAGACAACAAAGAATTTTGAATTGAGAGGATACAAAAAAATGACAGAAATAGAAAATGTATAAAATTCCAAACTTTCTTCAAAAGAAAAGGTACAAGGACTTCCCTGGTGGTGCAGTGGTTAGGAGTCCGCCTGCGAATGTAGTGGACACAGGTTCGAGCCCTGGTCCTGGGGGATCCCACATGCCGCGGAGCAACTAAGCCTGTGCGCCACAACTCCTGAGCCTGCACTCTAGAGCCCACAAGCCACAACTACTGAGCCCACGTGACACAACTACTAAAGCCAGAGCGTCTAGAGCCCATGCTCCGCAACAAGAGAAGCCACTGCAATGAGAAGCCCACACACCACAACAAAGAGTAGCTCCCACTCTCTGCAATTAGAGAAAGCCCGTGCACAGCAACGAAGATCCAATGCAGCCAAAAATAAAATAAATTTAATTAATTAAAATAAAAAAGAAAATGTGCAACAAGTTTTATAAGTATTTTCCAACAACAACAACGTATGTAACCTTACATTGGTAATTAGGTTTTAAGCATAAAGCAGCAGCTTTCTTAATCTCATGTAATAAAAAGTCAGAGGACACACTGAAAGTCAGTCAAACACAGAGATAAAGAACATGGGCCCAAGAGTCAACACAAATCAGGGTTTCAGACACAGCTCTGGCACTTTCCAGCTCTGTGACCTTGGACAAGTGACACAAGTCTTATCAGTTTCTTCAGTCTAAAATGGGAGTGATAACTCTAGCAACCTCCTAAAACTACTGTGAAGATAAAATGAGATGATGAGTACTTAGCAGAGTGCCTAGCATATAGTAAGAGCTGAAAAAAAGACAACTAGTATCATTACTACTGATTTTTCTCTGTCTTTTAAGAAGAGCAAAAATATAAGTAGAAGAAGAAGACCTGCCTAAGGATATATAGTTATCACTGAGGACTAAAGAGTTCTTGATTTAGTTCAATAAAATTTCCAGATAAAGTCCTATTTTGGAGAAAACTGAATAAAACTTTATTATAATTTCAAAATGCAAAAAGCATTTTTGCTAGGAAGATGGAAAATTACTGCCTGCTTCTGATTATCTGTGCCAGAGAAACAGCTTATTGGTGCAGATAATCAAAATCAACAAATAATCTAACCAGCTGGACCAGGGCTCAACACTTACTCCCTGAGTCAGGAAAATCTGCCATGGCACCAACTCCAACAGTTAGAAGAGGAATCTCTTGCCAGAAATGCCATACTCCCACTGGCAGGGTAACCCTTTGCCTCACCCAACTAGGTCAAGGCTGCTTCCTTGGCTGTACGTAGTGGTTCAGGGATTAAAGACCAACAACAGTCGTAAGCCAATTGTACACTACTCTCAAAGTACACTATTAACCTGCAATGTACAATGCAGTTTGATATGGCCATCTTTTGGCTAACCAGGCAAAGACGAGTCCAGATAGCTTTACACTGTACCAAAAGATACACTTCAAGTCATGAATGTAACCACAGGAATAACTAAAAGCAGAAACTGTTAAAAGTGGCTACCTCAGGAGAATAGTACCAAGGATGGGATGTGGAGAAAGGGAGACTCATTACTGTTCACTTATAATCTGCAATGTACCAAATTTTCTTATTAATCATGGTAAACTTTATTATAATGATTTAGATTTTCTTATCAAAGTAATGTGCCTAATTTAAGTCAGATAGTACACCCATCTCCAAGCCTAATCCTCAATGGCACACAGTATCCACCCTTGATATTTATCTTCATACTTTTAAGTAACAGACTTATAATGCTATCCCTTGATTTTGCTACATTAGACATCATCTACTGACTTCCTATATTAAAAAAGGTAGTGATTTAGCTCTCTTATACCACCCACTATACCTACCTCATCCTCCCATATAACAATTTTGGTTAAATCATTAGTCAGTAGTTCATTCACATTATAATGATTATAGAAATATTATTCACTACTGAGACAAGCATTATTCTGCTTAAATTAATTTTCTTGTAAAACATTTTATTATTTATGTAGAATTAATTGCTTGCTTTTTAATAGTTATTTTTCTAGGTAAGTAACATTTTTCCCCAAATGTTCAAACAGGTCACTCAAATACCCATCAATAAAATTTTTTCAAATAATGAAACATATCAGATAAATCATCAGTTCTGTTAAATTATTTTCCTAGATATATCCTTCTTGGTGACTTACGTCTGGCCTGGTTGATCTCTGTCTTGGGTTAAGCCTTACCCATGTTCCTATTAGAGTTTCCTATTTTCTGGGTTTTAAGTCATCCTGTTTTACAGTTTACTCCCTTTTTTGGTTGAAATACATTCTCCAGGTAACTTTCACAAGAAATGTTACATGAATAATACATTTTCAAAAAGTATCTGTATGCCTGAAAATGCTGTTGTTCTATGCATACACTTGATAATTTGGCTAGGTATGAATATCTATGCTGAAATTAATTTTCATTCAGGATTTTTAAGGGATTACTCCACTGTCTTCAAGATTGTAATATTACAATTTAAAAGCCCTATGCCATTCTGATTCCTAATACTTGGTCTATGATTTGCTTTTTTGTTTCTGAAAGCTTTTATAATAATTTTTTCCCTGGAATTTAAAAATTTTACAATGTTAGACTTTGGGATGGGCCTTTTTTCATGCATTGTGCTAGGTTTTCAGTAGGCCCTTTTCAATCTGGAGGTTTGTTTTCTTTAGTTTGAAGAAATTTTCTTGTACTATTATTTTAAAATATTTTGATGCTATATATTTTAATAATTCCTCTTCCTGGAACTCCTGGACATTGGTTTTTGGCTCTGTTGAATTGATCATCTAATTTTCTTATTTATTTTCTGTATTTGTTTTCTGATTCTAACTTCTGAGATAGTCCCTTGACTTCATGTTCCAAAAATTCTATTGAATTTAAGAAAAAAATTTTAGCACAGTTTTCATTTCCATGAGCTATTTCTTTTTTTCATTGTTTTTATATAGCATGCTATTTTTATCTTATTAATATAATATTGTATGTCTCCATTAAAATATTGAAGTATTTTAAATGTTCTCCTCTGCTAATATTGCCTCAGTTTCCCTTTTTGCTATTTATGTGTTTTAGACACTCTATTATGTAAGAGGCTTTCTTCAAATACATAGTGATACTTGGCTGTCTTTTCATATTTGAGAATGAAGTACTTAAGAAAAGTTTGGATGAAATGATTTTTGGGTAATGTAATAGTTTAGATTATTCTTCAGCAAATATTCACTTCTATCACCCTCCCACTGGGATTGGAATACGCTATCTCTCCCCAGTGACTTTGGGCTTAGCCATGTGATTTCACTTGGCCAATGGAATTTTCATGTCTATAATGAAAGCAGAAGTCATAAATATGTTTATGTGGTTTGACTTTGTCTTTATATTCTGGTGATTCTCCATGAGAAAAGCATGCCCTGGATAGCTGCTGCCCCTTTTGCCTGGACCACACAATAAATACATGTGGATCAGAACCAAACCCAAACCATAGCTAAGACAACCCACAACCCACAACCTGAAGCAGAGCCACCCAGTCAAATGCAGCACAACAGATCAAATGATATTCCAGCTGACCTGAAGGTTGGTGAACATGAGCATAAATGATTGCTATTGTAAACCATGAGTTCCTTCAATATAAAATAGTTGACAAACCACTCTAAAGGAACAAAAAGTGCTACAACTGTATATCATCTTAGAATGTATTTTATTTTTGAAACAACTGCATGAAGCATATAGGGCAGGTATCCTTGTTTTTCCAAATAAGAAACTGAGGGTCAAAAACATTGAATGATTGTCCAAAGAAGTAAATCTAAGTCTTGAACCAGATGTACTGACATTGCTCCTCCATACCATACCATAAATTAGACAATAGCTTTTAATCTTTTTTCTTTTCTTCTCTTTTTAACCAAGATCCATAGTAACAAATCCATTTCACATCACAATTTAGAAACATGCACACTCTCCTACATACATGTATAAATGTAACATTTCATAAAGCAATATTAATCCTCATTATATGTGAAGCACTCAGACATTTCCTATTCCTTCTTACTTTATTCCACGTTTAAAAAAAAAAAACAAAAGTTTTGGTTTCACCCCATAAAATCGACTTCATGATCCTACAATTTAAAAAGTAGGGAAGGAGCCAAGATGGTGGAGGAGTAGGAGGACATGGAGTTCACCTCTCCCCACAGATGCGTCAGGAAGTGGAACAGGGCTTCCCTGGTGGTGCAGTGGTTGAGAGTCCGCCTGCCGATGCAGGGCACACGGGTTCGTGCCCCGGTCCGGAAGGATCCCACATGCCGCGGAGTGGCTGGGCCCGTGAGCCATGGCCGCTGAGCCTGCGCATCCAGAGCCTGTGCTCCGCAAC
>NW_020837968.1:23579657-23629110 GCF_003676395.1 Aethalodelphis obliquidens
AAAAAAAAAAAAAAAAAAAAAAAAAGAAGTGGAACAGTTCTCACACAGCACTGGCTGAACACTAGCAGAGGCCCTCAGACACCTAAAAGGACAAGAAAGACCCCTGTGTAACTGGGTAGGACAAAAGAAAACAGAAGGGAAAAAGAAGAGGAGAGGAAGAGGGACAGCTCCCTGCGGGGGGGGGGGGGGGGGCTGAAGGAGAGGAGAGGTTCTTGCATCTGGGGGAGCCCCTTCACTGGCGGGGAGATCAGTTGGGACAGAAGGGGAGCATCGGGGGCTATTAGAGGAGAGCACAGCAACTGGTCAGTGGCAGGCAGGACAGAGTGAGACCTACACAGATGGTCCGTGCCCCAGCCTGAGATGTGTGTTCGCTGGTGCAGACAGGGCCTGGAAGCTGGAATGTGGGGTTTGCAAAGCAAACCCAGGAAGACGACTGCTGTAGGAGACAGCCTAAGGTAACAGGAGTGAGGCAATCTATGGCCGTCAGGGTTTCCTCCGCAAGCATTCCATTTGCGGATTGAAGCTAAGCACCATTGTTGAGTGACACGCAAGGGGCGGGGACGCCATTGCAGCCTCTCACCCCATACGCCGGCTCCCTGGGCACTAGGAAGGGCTCCCACCCATGGTCACCTGCGACACGAAGCACCCTGTCCCCCCCGACGTCATCTCTCTTGCGCACGTGGCCACAGGCTCCCCCACGCATCCGTCCCCACCAGAGCCCCCCCAACCCAAGAGGCTGTAGCCTTCTCCTCTGCTCTCTGTCCCCACCACAGCGGGCACTCTCACGACCCTGGCCACTGCCGCCTCTGTTGCCCCTCCTCGCCGGGGCGGACTCGTGTGCTCCAGGACAGTCCCGGGAGCAGACCTCTATGGGGCTGGAACCATAGCCAGGCCCCAAGGGCCGTGCAACTAAGGAAGAAAAGCTGAAATCTCTCCTCCCCGTTGCACAAACCATGAATTGACACCGCCCCCACTGGCTTTGTAAACTCAGTGCCTACAGAATATCTGAACGGACATCCAGTGCTTCTGCAACCATGACGGGTCTAACTTTAGCAGCTGTAAACTTTGTGGGCACAAACACATGGGGGTTGGGCCAGGCCAGAGTCTGAGCTGCTCCCATAGCATCCACAGCGGGTCCAGATTCATGATTACTGCAGTCCTGGGACCTGACTTCGGTGGATCTATGCTGGTGAAAACAACGTCTGAGAGACACCAAGGGCCAATTGCCGGCATACCCACAGTTAAGGAGGGGCCGAGAGCAGTGTCAAAAACAGTGCAATCTGAGAGATCACACAACGGGTGAAAGGCGACACAACAGAGCACAGCCACAGGTGAACAGGTCCAGAGAAGGAATACTCAGTGGCTTCCCTCCCAGTGGGAGTACTCCAAACCTGCCTACCTCACACCGCAGATCAGAAACACAGCTAAGAAACAGATCTGGGGGCCTCTACTGCAACAACTAGGGAGCAGACCCCACGTCTGACAGGGCAGTGACAACCACAAAGCAAAGGGGAGGCCCTGCTCAATATCCAGTGCAAGCTCTGGTCACCGCAACATCAGTCATACCTCCTGTAAAGGGGATAATGGCCAGCATACACTGAGGAAAGAGGTGGCAGATACGTATACTAAAAATAATCCTCACAAGAAAAAAACTACTATACGCCAATAAAATGGACAACCTAGAAGAAATGGACAAATTCCTAGAAAGGTACAACCTTCCAAGACTGAACAAGGAAGAAACAGAAAATATGAACAGACTAATCACAACTACTGAAATTGAAACTGTGATAAAAAACTTCCAACAAACAAAAGTCCAGGATTAGATGGCTTCACAGGCAAATTCTGTCAAACATTTAGTGAAAAGTTAACACTTATCCTTCTCAAACTATTCCAAAAAATTGCAGAGGAATGAACACTCCCAAGCTCATTCTACAAGGCCACCGTCACCTTGATATGAAAACTAGACAAGATATCACAGAAGAAGAAAATTACAGGCCAATACCACTGCTGCACATAGACGTAAACATCCTCAACAAAATATTAGCAAACCAAATCCAACAACACATTAAAAGGATCATACACCATGATCAAGTGGGATTTATCCCAGGGATGCAAGGATTCTTCAATATATGTAAATAAATCAATGTAATACACCACATTAACAAACTGAAGAACAAAAACCACATGATCATCTCAATAGATTCAGAAAAAGCTTTTGACAAAATTCAGCACACATTTATGATAAAAATTCTCCAGAAAGTGGGCATAGAGGAAACCTACTTAGACATAATAAAGGCCATATATGACAAACCCACAGCAAATATCATTCTCAATGGTGAAAAACTGAAAGCATTTCCTCTAAGATCAGGAACAAGACAAGGATGTCCACTCTCACCACTTTCATTCAACATAGTTTTGGAAGTCCTAGCCATGGCAATCAGTGAAGAAAAAGAAATCCCAATTGGAAAAGAAGAAGTAAAACTGTCAGTGTTTGCAGATGACATGATACTATACATAGAAAATCCTAAAGAGGCTACCAGAAAACTACTAGAGCTTGTCAATGAATTTGGTAAGGTTTCAGGATACAAAATAAATACACAGAAACCTCTTGCATTTCTATACACTAAAAATGAAAGATCAGAAAGAAAAATTAAGGAAACAATCCCATTTACCATCACATCAAAAAGCATAAAATAGCTAGGAATAAACCTACTTAAGGAGTCAAAAGACTCAGAAAACTATAAGATACTGATGAAACTATAAGATATATTGTCAAAATGACTATACTACCCAAAGTAATCTACAGATTCAATGCAATCCCTATCAAATTACCAATAGCATTTTTCACAAAAGTAGAACAAAAAACTTTACAGTTTGTATGGAAACACAAAAGACCCTGAATAGCCAAAGCAATCTTGAGAAAGAAAAATGGAACTGGAGGAATCAGGCTCCCTGACTTCAGACTATACTACGAAGCTACAGTCATCAAAACAGTATGGCACCGGCACAAAAACAGAAATATAGATCAAGGGAAAGGGACAGAAAGCCTAGAGATAAACTCACACACCTATGGTCACCTAATCTATGACAAAGGAGGCAAGAATATACAATGGAGAAAAGACAGTCTCTTCAATAAGTGGTGCTGGTAAAACTTGACAACTACATGTAAAAGAATGAAATTAGAACACTGCCTAGCACCATACACAAAAATAAACTCAAAATGAATTAAAGACCTAAATGTAAGACTGGATACTATAAAACTCTTAGAGGAAATCATAGGCAGAACACTCTCTGATATAAATCGCAGAAAGATCTTTTTTGATCCACCTCCAAGAGTAATGAAAATAAAAACAAAAATAAAGCAATGGGACCTAATTAAACTTAAAAGCTTTTGCACAGCAAAGGAGACCATAAACAAAATGAAAAGACAGCCCACAGAATGGGAGAAAATATTTGCAAATGAAGTGACTGACAAGAGATTAACCTCCAAAATATGCAAACAGCTCATGCAGCTCAATATCAAAAATAATAATAATAATAATAATGCCAAACAACCCAATCAACATATGGGCGGAAGATCTAAATAGACATTTCTAGAAAGAAGACATACAGTTGGCCAAAAAGCACATGAAAAGATGCTCAAGATCACAAATTATTAGAGAAATGCAAATCAAAACTACAATGAGGTATTACCTCACACTGGTCAGAGTAGCCATCATCAAAAAATCTACAAACAATAAATGCTGGAGAGGGTGTGGAGAAAAGGGAACCCTCATGCACTGTTGGTGGGAATGTAAATTGGTACAGCCACTATGGAGAACAGTATGCAGGTTCCTTAAAAAAATAGAAATAGAGCTACCAAATGATCTAGCAATCCCATTCCTGGGCATATATCCAGAGAAAACTGTAAATTCAAAAGGATACATGCACCCTAATGTTCACTGCAGCACTATTTACAATAGCCAGGACATGCAAGCAACCTAAATGTCCATCAACAGAGGAATGGATAAAAAAGATGCAATATATATATACAATGGAATATTACTCAGCCATAAAAAAGAATGAAATAACGCCATCTGTAGTGACATGGATGGACCTAGAGACTGTCATACTGAATGAAGTAAGTCAGACAGACAAATATCATATGATATCGCTTATATGTGGAATCTAAAAAAAGCATACAAATGAACTTATCTACAAAACAAAAATAGAGTTACAGATATAGAAAACAAACTTATGCTTACCAGGGGTTAAGTAGGGGAGGGACAAATTGGGAGATTGGAATTGACATCTACACACTACTATATATAAAATAGAAAACTAATAAGGACCTACTGTAGAGCCCAGAAAACTCTACTCAACACTCTGTAATGTCCTATATGGGAAAAGAATCTAAAAAAGAGTGGATATATGTGTATGTATAACTGATTCACTTTGCTGTACACCTGAAACTAACACAACACTGTAAATCAACTATACTCTAATAAAAATTAAAAAAAAAAAAAAGAAATAGAGTCACAGATGTAGAAAACAAACTAATGGTTACCAAGGTGGAAGGGGGGAGGGATAAATTGGGAGATTGGGATTGACATATATACACTACTATATATATAAAATAGGTAACTAATAAGAACCTACTGTAGAGCACAGAGAACTCTACTCAGTACACTGTAATGTCTTATATGGGAAAAGAATCTAACTGGATATATGTATAGGTATAACTGATTCATTTTGCTGTACAGCAGAAACTAACACAACATTGTAAATCAACTATACCCCAATAAAAATTAATTTAAAAATATAAAACAAAAGTAGGGTATATTTCTGATTATAAACTATATATATATATATATACTTTTTTTTACATCTTTTTAAATAGAATTTATTTTTCTTGAGAAGTTTCAGGTTTATAAAACAATTGAGCAGAAAGTTCAGAAATTTCCCATAAATCCATCTCTCCCTCCCGCATAAAGTTTCCCATTAATAACATTTTGTTTTAGTGTGATACGTTTATTACAACTGATGAAGCAATATTGATACATTATTATTAACTAAAGCCTATAGTTTCTATGAAGGTTCACTTTTTGTATTTCTTTGACTTTTGACAAATGCATACTGCCATGTATCCATCATTACAGTATTATATAGGATAGTTTCAGTGCCCTACAAATCATCTGTGCTTCAACCCTTCTTCCTTTCCCTTAACCCCCTGGCAACCACTGGTCTCTTACTGTCTCTATAGTTTTGCCTTTTTCCAGAATGTCATGTAGATGGAATCATACTGTAACATAGTCTTTTCAGACTGCCTTCTTTCATTTGGCAATACACATTTCAGTTTTCTCTGTGTCTTTTTGTATCTTGATAGCTCATTTCTTTTTATCTCTGAATAATATTTTATTGTATGGATGTAATATAGTTTGTTTAACCATTTACCTACATCTTGGTAGCTTCCAATTTTAAGCCAATAATAAATAAATCTGCTGTAAACGATCTGTATATAGGTGTTTGTGTGGACATAAGTTTATAACTTATTTGGATGAATACCTAGGACTACAGTTCCCAGTTTGTATGGTAAGACTATGTTTAGCTCTATAAGAAATTGCCAAACTGTTTTCTAAAATGGTTGTACCATTTTGCATTCCCACCACTAGTGGGTGAGAGTTCCTATTGCTCTACAATCTGGCTAGCATTTGATGTTCTTAATGTTTTGGAATTTATCAGAAATGTATTTTGCAATTTTTTTCTTCAGTCTGTGATTTGTCTTTCATACTCTTAGTATCATTTGCAGAGTAAAAGAAAAACTATATATTTTATATAAATTAAATAGAATGAAATAAAAAATTTCATTAAGAGAAGTTCTATTATATACTTCTCCTGATTTCCTGAGAAAAAAAAATCTTAAGAAGTGAATGCAAAACCCATTTAAAAAATTTTATGTCATCTTAATCCTGAAGGACAACCTTACTTGGAAAGAAAAGGTAGCATACAGGAACTATTTTAATCCAATGGTAGTGATTTATCCCTGCTACTAAACATTATGTGACTTAAAAATTATTTAATAATCATTAATACAGGGTAATTTATTTGTATACATAAGAAGAAAATGAGGAGAAAAGAAGAAAATACTACAGAACAGTAGGAAGGCTGGAACCCTTCCTTGCACAGTGAGAAAGAAGAACCTGTGGTTTTGAAGCTGAGAAAATTTGACAATATGAATTTATCACTCAGAACCCAATGGATGAATTCATAGAATATATTCAGAAAAGTAAACTGGCATATGATATTGAAAAATAAAACATAACAATCTATCACTTGGGAGATAAACAATAGTTTCTATCAAGTTCTGTGTGGGTAAAAAATATGTACTCATTAGAAATTAAGCATTCACACCCTGATACTTTTATTAACTCCTAGATATTAAGAATGATTTTATCAAATCATTAATAAGGTTTTGTCTGGAGCTACGCTAGCTACCTGTAGCTATTTAAATTTAATTTAATTAAAATAGAGAATGTAGTTGCTCAGTTGCATTAATCACAAAAGCGCTCAACAGCCACATATGGATCATGGCTGCCATATCAGACAGTGCAGGTGTAAAATAACTCATCATCACATAAAATTCTACTTGATAACACTGGTCTAGAATATAGCCAAATTTATTTCTAAGATTCACTCTCAAAACTAGACTCTTGGAAAACCAGCCTAGGTAAATACAAAGATATTATTAGTAGTAAGAAAGTCATTTTAGAAATGGACAAAATGGCTGTCCTATTTACTGTAGTAGATGTAGAAGTGTAAGCAGCTCCTTTGCCCCTTTTCTGTTTGTTCATTCCTGTTTTCCTCCAGTCTTGATCATAAAGACGAGATTACCAGGCAACATTTAATCTAGTTCCTGATTTTTACTTTACTGAATGTACACAATGCCTTGCCTAATCTATTGGTTCCTTTCCTGGATTAGAAGGAGTAAGAATGAAGAATTAAGTAGTTAAAGAATGATTGACTCTCTACCCCTTCAGTAAATTTGCAGGTGGACCCCACAGGTGCAGTTGGACCATGTGGGCAAGACAGCCTCCAACTGCAGGTGGACCACGTGAGCAAGACAGCATCCCAAGGAAGATCAGGAGAAGTCAGCAGGTCTGCATGCAATGGAAAGATGATGAAGAATCTGACCTCCTCCCTTAATGATTACGATTGCTTCCCCTTTTTCCCTTTAAAAATTGTCATGGCTGAGCAGAATATTCAGAGTTGGTTTCTAGACACAAGTCCACCTTCTCCCCAGATCGCTACCTTTTCTGAATGAAGCACCTTTCCTTTCTATTGACACTTGTCCCTTGATTATTGGCTTTTGAGTGGCAAGCAGCCAAACTTGAGTTTGGTAACAGAAGGTTGCTGCTATCACGGTTATCATTGTTGAGGGCACACAGCATTGATTTAATATGTTTTTACTTCAGGCCTAACAGTAATACTGATACCAGCTATCATTTTTGAGTGCTTACCATGTGTCAGGTGCTGTATTAGCATTCTGTACTTTTAAATTTTGTATTTTTAATCTCATTTTGTGTTCTTGACAATCTTGTAAAAGTAAATATCCTATCCTTGTTTTACAGATGAGAAAACAGACACAGACATTTAGTAACTTATACAAAATTATATGGTGGCAGAGATGAGATTCAAAATGGGATTAGTCTGATTTCAAGTCCTATAATCTTTTCACTATACAGTATATTGTCTCCCTACACAAACCTTCTGGATGTAACAGAAGATGAAGAAAAAAATGACACAATGTGCTTTCTAAAACCTCTTGGCCTGCAATTTGGCATAGGGAGAAGACACAGACAGACACTGGGAGAAGATTAACTCAGATGGCTGGGATCAAACGTCACACTAGCAAACACAAGGCTCTCAATTTGCAAAGCGCTGGCCAAGATTCACTTTGAAGAAGCATTTCCCCATGAGACTTTAGGGGTAGCCTTGAGGAAGTGGAGTTTGGATGTGCTTAGTCTCAGGTCCCAAAGTTTAAATCACAAAGATTCCACACAGCATGAAAGTCAACATGGCGCTTGACCTTTTATTCTCCCCAATACAGTATGTAACATTTTGGTGAAACTTTTCAGTGTTTGGTTACTAAATCAATTCTTACTCTAAGCAAATATTCTTTAAATAATTTTAATAAAAGGTTTTTTTTCTTTCCTTAATGATAAGAGAAGTGGCATCAACTGATCACATACTCAGAAGCACTTCCTTAGAGCTACAATAGCTCTCAAAACAAGTTTTCAAAACAGATGACATGGATCTATGGCAGAAAAAGAAATGCCTTTCTAAAAGTATGTATCTAAAGAAGAAAAGAATTTAAGGCACCTGATACAAAGCTGATTCTGTTACATTGTGACAATACAGCAGACGTTTTGGTTAAACCAAGCTTACATTGCTGTTCTGTGATGGCAGAAAATTCATGGGCAAAAATAAGAATCATTGCAGCTCTGTGGTCAGTATACAAAAAAGAGCTGAGGTGATAGCACTACTTTTTTGGGCTGGTTTAATAAATGCTTTATGCTTGCTAGGAGTAGAGAAAGGGCTTGCTTTGCCCTCTCATCACAGACAAAATATCAGGCCACTCATAAAGTCTATAATTTTTTTTTCTTTAAAATATGAGGTGTTGGACTTCCCTGGTGGTGCAGTGGTTAAGAATCCGCCTGCCAATGCAGGGGACACGGGTTCGAGACCTGGTCCAGGAAGATCCCACATGTCAGGTAGCAACTAAGCCTGTGCACCACAACTACTGAGCCTGCACTCTAGAGCCCGCAAGCCACAACTACTGAGCCTGTGCACCACAACTACTGAAGCCCGTGCACCTAGAACCCGTGCTCCACAACAAGAGAAGCCACCACAATGAGAAGCCCACACACCACAATGAAGAGTAGCCCCTGCTTGCCGTAACTAGAGAAAGCCCACGTGCAGCAACGAAGACCCAATGCAGCCAAAAATAAATAAATAAAATAAATAAATTTATAAAAAAAGAAACTGAGGGTTTTTTTTTTTGTCCCCTATTCTACTATGTTCTTTCAGTGTTCTAAAATGGTGCAGTAGTAACAACATTCAAATCATCATATGCTTACACATTCACACTGTAAACACCATGGAGAGAGAGATCTTGGCCTTTTATGTCTGCTGATGTTAAGAGTTTAGGTATTGTTGGAAATACAAAGGAGGATTAAGATGATTCTGGATGAGGTAAAATCTGAAATAAGATGTAACTGTTGGAAAGCCATAAAAAAGAGGTGATAAATTTTTGAAATGATGCATTGCAAAAATGTTGTTCAGTTGCTATGAACATGACTAAGAGCTAGTTGCAGGTCACAGATCAAATGGGATACAAAAGACCCCACACTGTGGGTAAAAAGAAGTGAAGTTAAAGAACACAAAGTTGAAGTAAATGGAAGATTCTTAAATTTATAAAGGAAGATGGAAGATTCTTTAAATTTATATAAATCTGCTAATTGCTGACCATACCACATGGTCAGCATCTATCAATGATGTGGAGTTAAAATGGTCTGAGAATAAATTCTGCATTGGTTCAATACCAGAAAATGTATCAAGAGATGCACTAAAAATGATAGCCATCTATCATGATGATAAGAAAGAATCTACCACTTCAGAGGTATACCTGCCACCTACCCAGGTATACCTCTGAGTTGAATTCTTCATCTTCTACCTGGAACCTCCCCTGTTTCTGCTCTATAGTTTGATGTCAAGGGCCCTCAGTGGATGCAATCTCACATTGCCCTGCTGTGTGGTACATTTCATCCTTATTTTCATTCATTATGATCATAGAATCAGATGGCTGAGAGTTAACATTACTGCAACAGGAATATATGATGGAGTTGCGATGTCTAACAGCAAGAAAGAAATGGAAGTGTAAGTGACTCTGAATACCATTCAACTCATTAAGTGGACATCTTGGAATGAATATGAAGAGTGAGACATGAATCTATTGAGCCCTTCATCAGTCAAAATGCATGTGTACCTCTCACAGTATGAGCATCCCACCACACTAAGTATAATTTCATATAACAAATATATATTTCATACACATGAGCTCTCAAACACAAGCTAACTTGTTTATATCTGGTCCCTGTCTGAATAAACAGTAATCTGTCCCAAACATAAAAATAAAATGATATGAATTAAAGTTTTTGAGGGTGGTCCAGCGGTTAGGATGCCTCACTCTCACTGCTGAGGGCCCAGGTTCAATCCCTGGTCAGGGAACTAAGATCCCGCAAGACCTACTGGTGCAGCCAAAAACAAAAAAGTTTTTGAGAAACAGTATGAATGTCTCCAATGTGGTAGGAATATATGGCTCAACACATATAAAATCAATACATACAAATCTATGTAGACTATGTAAATTATGAGTGATTTAAAAGATTTTAGAAAGTAATTTTGACCTTTACTTTTCCAATTAAATTTAGAGCATAACCCCCTCCTGAATTGTCATGACACTACAGTGAAATATGCTGAGTTTATTTCAGTAGTAGAATTTTTTTCAATGGGCTCATACATAATTTTAGTTCTTTATTTATAAACATTCTAGAGGTTGAATGGATCAGTTGTACATCTATTCTACTGCACATATCTTAAAATGTTGCATGGGGACATTTAAACAGTCTTGTAATGTTTTTTTGTGGAGAGAATATAACTAAAAAGACTAATGCAGGTCTAAATTCCTGTGTACTTATGAAGGAAATCCTTTAATATGCTGTAACCACCCATGTTATAACTTTTAAAACAAAGAAAGGCTCAAAAAATAACTGTTTGGCTCCTTATTTTCTAGAAGGAAATTTATGTCACCAATGTATGTAACATTCCAATTTAATAAAAGGAGAAACCATTTTACATTTAAAATGTTAAAATATAAAACTGACTTTATGGGAATGTAAATTGGTGCAACCACTATGGAAAATGGTATGGAGAGTCCTCAAAAGATTAAAAATAGAACTACCATACAATTGAGCAATTTCTTATCTGTATATTTATCTAAAGGTAATGAAATTACTATCTTGAAAGATATCTGCACCCTCATGGTCATTGCAGCATTATTTACAACAGCCAAGACACAGAAACAACCTAAGAATCCATTAACAGATAAATGGATAAAGAAAATGTGGTATACACACACACACACACACATACACACACACAATGGAACATTATGCAGCCATAAAAAAGGAAATCCTGCCATTTGTGACAGTATGGATGGACCTGAGGGCATTATCCTAAGTAAACTAAGTAAGACAGAAAGAGACAAATACTGTATGATCTCACTTATATGTGGAATCTGAAAAAAAAACGAACTCATAGACACAGAGAAAAGACTGGTTGTTGCCAGAGGTGGGGAATGTGGGGGTGGGCAAAATGGGTGAGGGTGGTCAAAAGGTAAAAACTTCCAGTTATAAGATAAATAAGACATTAGGAAAAAAAAAGCCAAGAATAAACTATGACTCTTTCCATTCTTTCCTGAGAATTGGGGCCATGGTCCTTTGGTTGAGGGGCAGGAGAGGGTGGTCAGGGAAGATAACCCCACTGTTTCTGAGGTAAAAGTCACCAATGCAAAGGAGTCTTTGACTTGCATTTCCTAACAAATTAACACAATTTTTTTAATAGTAGTAATTCATGTTAAAAAAATGTTAGACCTAACTCTAACCCAATCCTTTTGAAGACACTTCAAAAGTATTTTGCTAACTACAATAAGTATATTCAAAAGAAAAATAAACCTGGAGTTGTTCCTCTCAAAATGAACTGTATTAAAAACAGGAAGTTCTCTTTTCTGATGAGGCATCTTTATATAAAAAGATTGGTGTTTTCAAAGACCAAAAAATTTATTTGATATGCTTTCCTCTCTGATGAAAGAGGAACAATCTAATAAGTACAAAAACTGGAAGATAAAAAAAAATACTAAAGAAAAAAATCTACAAATAGTTACTGCAAGCTCAAATGTTCAATACAGTTAGTTGACTTTTATCACCATTTGAAAAATAGTTTTATTACCAATTGAGAAAACCAACCAAAGTAAAAATAAAATAAAATAATTCCAATTTAGGAAAACAAACTGTTACTTTATTCCCCCTTAAACAATTCCTTCCCAACCCCTCAGTTCAACAGAATAAATATTTTTGAGTACCTATGTACCTACTATGTGCCAGACATTGTATAGTATGTATATTATATATTATATATATAACCCGGATTATATACGTAATCCAGGTGGCCAATTACAAATATATATCCAATCTGTCTACTCTTCATCTCACTCTGTCTTTCTTGTCCTTTATAACTATTAAAATATAAACTAATTTCCTATCATTTTGATTAAAAAGCAAACCCAGTGATACATCTAAACTGTTATATCATTTCCTCCTCAAATTTATAATCATCTGGGCTATGGTAAATAACAGAAATTACTGCCATACTCTTGTTTAGTTCTTATAAAAATTTATAGCAGGGGCTTCCCTGGTGGCGCAGTGGTTGAGAACCCGCCTGCCGATGCAGGGGACGCGGGTTCGTGCCCCGGTCTGGGAAGATCCCATATGCCGCGGAGCGGCTGGGCCCGTGAGCCATGGCCGCTGAGCCTGCGCGTCCGGAGCCTGTGCTCCGCAACGGGAGAGGCCACAGCCCGCGTACCGCAAAAAAAAAACACAAAAAACAAAAAACAAAAAACAGAAAACAGAAGCAATACTGTAACAAATTCAGTAAAGACTTTAAAAGTGGTCCCTATCCAAAAAAAAATTTATAGCAGAAAATGTCTTACAAGCATTAATATTAAGGCTCCAGGATTCATGTTAAATGAAGTCTACCCATAATTTTCAGATTATATTACTACATTTCGGGTATAATTTTGTTCCTTATAGCTCTGTATATTAAAGCTGTGAATATTTTCCAATAGAATAATTCAATTTAGAATACATTAGAAGCAGCTCTATTTACAATAGCCAGGACATGGAAGCAACCTAAGGGTCCAACAACAGATGAATGGATAAAGAAGGTGTGGCACATATATACAATGGAATATTACTCAGCCATAAAAGAGATGAAATTGAGTTATTTGTAGTGAGGTGGATGGACCTAGAGACTGTCAAACAGAGTGAAGTAAGTCAGAAAGAGAAAAACAAATACCGTATGCTACACATACATATGGAATCTAAAAATAAATTTAAAAAAAAAGGTTCTGAAGAACCTAGGGGCAGAACAGGTATAAAGACGCAGATGTAGAGAATGGACTTGAGGACACGGGGAGGGGGAAGGGTAAGCTGGGACAAAGTGAGAGAGTGGCATGGACATATATATACTACCAAATGTAAAATAGATAGTGGGAAGCAGCTGCATAGTCCAGGGAGATCAGCTCGGTGCTTTGTGAACACCTAGAGAGGTGGGATAGGGAGGATGGGAGGGAGACGCAAGAGGGAGGGGATATGGGGATATATGTATATGTATATCTGATTCACTTTGTTATAAAGCAGAAACTAACACACCATTGTAAAGCAATTACACTCCAATAAAGATGTTAAAAAAAATAAAATACATTAGAATATATGATTACAATAACTGGTCATATTGTCCACTACTAATTACAGTGTTCTTGATATTGCAGCATTCTTTATGTGTAGAAATGTGACTAAACACAAATAAAAAATAAGAGTAAATATAAAACCACACTAAAACAATTTTAGTAAACAAGAGAATGAAAGGCATTTTCAAGTAAGATATCCTTATATCTTTATATTTATTTATCTATCTATAAAGATAAATAAATTTAAGTGAACTGAAAATACTGCTAATTCTAAATTATATCTGATTTTGCCACCAGAAACATTATAAGTAAATTTAAATATGTGAAGTTTGTTATGTATTTATGGTTTATAAAATATCTTTTTATTACTAAATGTATTTACAATGATGTCAGGTTCTCATTATGAGATTAAAAATATTTAAAAGACATCAAGGATGTCATTTATAATCCCAAATTAAATATTTTTTTTCAAAATTGAGACTATTACTTTACATGAATTGCAGTATAAAGTTCAGTGCAATGTGGAATTTCAATAATTTCCTATATTTTCCTTTAATGCTTTAAATGTAGTATTTTATTTTTAAGTGTAGCATTTTTTCAGATACTATCATTACAGGGATACCAATATAATATTCAAGTATACTTTTCAAAGCCAAAAAGTTTTCAGAGTAGATATAAAAGTACTGACAACTACAAAATCACAATTTCCAAAAAAAAAAATTAAATAAAGCTGTTCCTATTCCAATAATAAGCATGATTTTTCAGTTATTTTATCAGCCATTAAAAATTGTGTAAAAATAAATTAGCCCATTTATTCTTACCTAGAAGAACAGGGAATGCTGGCATAACTATTTTGTCTCAGATGCTGTATACATTTTTATTATTTTGCAACTAGAACAAATTAAAACTCTTATAATCAATGTTGCTTTTATAGGAGTTGTCAGAAAAATATTGGTTAAATATTCTGATTCCTGAAGGGAAAATACAAGATAGGTTTTGGGCTATTTTGCACCTAACTTTCAAGACTTCAATGTGCACTTTTTTTTTTTGCGGTACGCGGGCCTCTCACTGTTGTGGCCTCTCCCGTTGCGGAGCACAGGCTCCGGACGCGCAGGCTCAGCGGCCATGGCTCACGGGCCCAGCCGCTCCGCGGCATGTGGGATCTTCCCGGACCGGGGCACGAACCCGTGTCCCTTGCATCGGCAGGCGGGTTCTCAACCACTGCGCCACCAGGGAAGCCCCAGGGTACATTTTTAATTTATCAAATAAAATTCCTCTTCCTTAAATATTGTGCTGGCTGTATTTCTTCTACAAAAATGTGTTCCAACCAAAAGGACCCTAAAACATTTGGGAGTTTAACTCCCCTGTTTACATCAAGATTTTGTTTAATAAAGGCACAGGCCTTTAAAAAAGAACACAGTTAAAGATAGAAGGCACCTCAATTATCATCTTTATCTATCCCCTCCTTTTACAGATGAGAGCACTGGGGTCCAGTGAGGTTGAATGACCCACTGAGGCCCACTAAACTGGACTCGAACCCAGGCTTCATGCTCTTCGTCCATACCTAGTTCCCTTCAAACATGGAATAATGCCAAACCACAAAGCTAACCCAGTTATGAGCACAAACAAGCTTCTACTGGCAATAATTAATTTTTTAAATGCAATAAAGAAAACATATCATCTGTTTCTTCTCTGACAACTGTTATTCAACAAGAAGTTTTCCTTTTTGCTCTATGTATTCTCTTATTAGTTAAATTCTGTCAATCTCTGACAATCAGAACAAGTTTAAGACTCAGACCCCCTTTTGAAAAAGCTAGTTTCATAAGACAATATACATCATTTCTTAATTTAGGGAAAAATATATTTTATTGGATTTTATTTTTATCAACATTACTGTTTAGTACAAAATATTTCTGTTCTCTCAAACCAAGAAAAGCTCAAACCTATTCAAGATCTCCCTTGAGATTCCATTCAAATGGAATGATTTTATTTTATAGGAAATCATTTTAATTTTTTACTAAATCAGTTCCATATGACTGAGAAAAGGAAACCCCTACCCAAGGAGTCTGGACACTTAACAGTACAGATGATGGAACACAGCTCCTGTTCTTTCCCATACAAAATCACTGGACCTCTGTGAGGTCACCTCTCTTTCTACCGACACAGTTTCTATTACTCCTTGGTGTACCTGATTACAGAGAACATCATATCAATGCTCTGGCTCTAAAACTCTAAAGAGTAAGAGAAGTGGAACATTACTGAAAGCATTCCTAGAGCATTCAGACCTACAGGCTCTTCCCTGAACGTTTATACTTGGATTCAAAATATTCTGACCACTGAAACAGCATGTCTGTCTTCAACTCACCTCTCTGCTGCTACCCTGCTCGCAACTCAAAATGGATCCTCTTCCACTGGAAAACTGGACAATTTAATCTTATCTTGTTGGAGGATTTTCACCAAAATTAATGAGATGTTCTTATGTGAAGAGGAAACAGCAAAAAATTTTGTTGTTAAAATAACAACAGGGCTTCCCTGGTGGCGCAGTGGTTGAGAACCCGCCTGCCGATGCAGGGGACACGGGTTCGTTTCCCGGTCCGGGAAGATCCCACATGCCGCGGAGCAGCTGGGCCCGTGAGCCATGGCCGCTGAGCCTGCGCGTCCGGAGCCTGTGCTCCGCAACTGGAGAGGCCACAACAGTGAGAGGACAGCGTACCGCAAAAAAATAATAATAATAATAACAAAACTAGGTTTATTTTTAGAGACAAAGCTGTTTGGAAAAAAAATCCTTCTGTACTGAGACAGGGCGTACGTAATCTCACCTTACAGGGAGTTTTTAGAAAATTCACTTTAGCTGTGGATTATGTAAATATTTCTGTAAAATACTATTTGGGGAACTTAAGAATTCATTGTACTAAGCTTTAACTCTAAAATCACCTATATCTTCTAACTAATTTTGGCAAGAAGCCTTCAATGTAAAGTAGATGCTTTAGTTAATAAATATTTGGAGTATGATTCAAATTAATAGCATCCACATACAAAGGAGTAAATCCATCTATTCAATTTATTGACCATTTATTCAATCATAAAAGCTCTATGTATGTATACAACTTTTCATAGCTTAGAAAACACTTTCATATGCAGTACTGAATTTATATGCTGTGACAATTACAAAACACATAATTCTTGCTTTCACTCATTTTCATAGAGGAAAATGAAATAGGTATAAAACAGATAAATATAGGGTAATGATTAGGACAGAACACTTTTTTGTATGGAGATATAATTGACACATAACATTGTATTACTTTCAGGTGTACAACATAATGATTTGATATATGTATATGGACATAATACTTTTAAAAATGAGAGTAGGTCAACAGAATCAATAGAAGAAATCTCAGAAAAATGATTTTGTAGACTCTAATTCCTTAAATTTCCAATTTAGTCCATTTATCCAGATTATTTAGATGAAGAAATTAGAATTCCAGGCAGGCCCATTCCCCTTCCTTTGGGAGCTTCCCAGCACAGGTTTAAATCCTGCCAACTAATAATCCGCTCCATGTTTACAAAGGCACTTTGATTTCTTAGCCACCCATGCCTAATTTTTCACAATTTGCCACCACTGTAATCTTCTGTCACATGGCTCAGTGGTACCTAAGCACACTAATTGTACATAGTAGGTACAAAAGTAAATATTTTTTGATTTGACTAGAATTATTTTGAAGAAGGTAAATGGTCTGAATCTTAAACAGGAAAACAAACACATCAGTTAAAAAAAATCATACGGAAGGCAGAATGGAAAATACCAAGCTATAAGGAAGTCTTCAGCAACAGGTTGCAGGGCTCTGCCCTGCCTTTCATGTTATACTGTTTAATCCACTGACTTTAAAGAGGACACCAATGATACAATGATCAAATTTGCCTGTGACAAAAACCTGAGAGGACTAATTTATTATGGTGAAATGTTAAAAACAGAGTCCAAAAAGGTTCAGACAAGCTGACACCATAGGTCCAAACTAAAGTGATCAAGTTTCAGAGAGACAAATGCAAATATCTGTATTTACTGCCCAATTGTAGGGCAGTAGACTTATGCCATTAGAGGCTTTAACTGAATTTAAGCTCACTAAGAGTTCACAATGAGACATGTTTGATAAACACATAACCCAAATGATAACTGGCTCTGAAACTAGATTAACATAAGCTTAGATGACAGCTCCACTTCTATGTACTACTGAGGTCATACCAAAAATATCATATTTAGTTATCATCATGACTCTTTAAAGCAACTAGATAAAATAGAACACAGGAGAGAGAAATGAGGATATAGAATGTGAATAATAATCATAACAGCATTAGTAAAAATAATTATTAATATTTATAGATCACTTATTAATGTCATGCACTGGGCTAAGAGATTATTACCTCAAGGTTTTTACAAAACACTATAAAGTGGTAATTTTATCTATCCTCATTTTACAGATAAGAAAACTGAGGCTTGGAGGCTTCCCTGGTGGCGCAGTGGTTGGGAGTCTGCCTGCCGATGCAGGGGACACGGGTTCGTGCCCCGGTCTGGGAGGATCCCACATGCCGCAGAGCGGCTGGGCCCGTGAGCCATGGCAAAAAAAAAAAAAAAGAAAACTGAGGCTTGGATATATTAAGTAATCTGACCAAGTTCACCAGGTAGTAGATATTAAGGTGAGAATTTGACTTTAGGCAATCTACTTTCAGGGTCTGAACTTCCTGCTACCTAACCACCCACCCATCCAGTTCCTGGGACCCTAATTGTATGCTAGGCACTGAAGCACTGGAATACAAAAGTGGATGTGACAAGTAAGAGTCTCTGACCTCAAACTTACATTCCAATGAAAAAGACAGATATTTTTAAGTAAAAAAAATTATAATAAGTTCTATGAAGGAAACAAGGTACTTTGAGAGAATAATGGAGCAGTGCAAGGGGATACACATTAGTAGTTAGAGAAGTGAAGACATTTAAGCAGAAACCAAAGAAAGAGAAAGAGGTGGTTAAGCACAGGAAGAGTGAAGAAGAACATATAAGGCAGATGTTTGTCCAAAGGCCTTGGCATCTTTGAGAAGCTGAAGGAAAACCATGAGGCTCAAGTGAATGCAGAAAAGAAAAGTAGATAGGAAGAGTAGATGTTAAGACAATTGCGATCAGATTATGCAGGGCCTGGTAAGCTATGGAAAAGAGTTTGGATTTATATTTCTAAATGCAAATGGGAAGACACTCCAAGTTGTTAAATGGAAGAACAACATGATTCAGTTCACATTTGCCTTTGCTAATATGTTGTGTATGGACTGAGGGGGGACATGACTTCATGAAGCTAATATCATGGCAAGGAAAAAACAGATAACAAACACAATAAATGAGGAAGATGTGGAGTAAAATAAAGCAGAAAGGGGAAAGAGAGTACTGGGGGAGTGGTGTACAATTTAAAATAAGGTGGCCAGGGATGGGCTCACAGAGGAAATATGAAAGCAATTACTTGAAGGCATTAAGCTAGTGATCCATAAGGCTATCATAGGGAACAGTGTTCCAGGCAAAGGGAATAGCAAGAACAAAGGCCCTGAAGTGGGATTGTATCTGATGTGTTTGAGGAACAGCAAGGAAGTCAATGTGGCTAGAGCAGAGTGATGGAGGAGAAAAGTAGGAGATGAGGGGCAGAGAGGTAACAGGTGGACCAGACTGTGCAGTATCTTGTAGATCAATTGTGGGGACTTTGGCTTTTATCACGACTAAGGTAGAGAACCACTGGTAGTTGCAATCAGAAGAGGGACAAGATTTGTCTCTGCTCTCTGTGAAGGGACTAAAACGGGTTGAAGCACAGAAAAAAGGAAGCCAATTAGGACATTACTACGATAACACTGGTGAAAATGATAGTACCTTGAGCTAGAGTATAGCAGTGGATATAGCGGAAGAAGATATAGGGATGGCAAGCAAGCATCTGAAAAGATGTTTAATATCATTAATCATTAGGGAAATGCAAATTAAAGCCACAATGAGATATCATTATACACCTACCAGAATGGCAGCATATAAAAAGACAGATCAAACACTTTAAACAAATATAATTGCTGAAATATAAATATCATTATAAAAGAAGTTATTTTCATCCTGATTTTAAAACTTTCTAGGCAGAACACTCTTTGACATATATCGCAGCAATATTTTTTTAGATTTTTTTTCCTTTTCCTAAAGTAAAGGAAATAAAAGCAAAAATAAACAAATGGGACCTAATTAAACTTAAAAGCTTTTGCACAGCAAAAGAAACCATTGACAAAATGAAAAGACAAGCTACTGAATGGGAGAACATATTTGCAAATGATATGACCAATATAGGATTAATATCCAACACATATAAAAAGCTCATACAACTCAACATCAAAAAAAAAACAGCCTAATTAAAAAATGGGCAGAAAAACTGAATAGACATTTTTCCAAAGAGGAAATGCAGATGGCCAAGAGGCACATGAAAAGATGCTCAACATCACTAATTATCAGGGAAATGCAAATCAAAACTACAATGAGATAACACCTCATACCAGTAAGAATGGCTATAAACGAAAAGTCTACAAATAAGAAATATTGGCAAGGATGTGGAGGAAAGGGAACCTTTGTACACTGTTGATGGGCATATAAATTGGTGCAGCCAGTGTGGAAAACAATATGGAAGTTTCTCAAAAAGTTAAAACTAAAACTACCATATGACCCAACAATTCCACTCCTGGGTATATATCTGAAAGAAACAAAAACACCAATTTGAAAACATACATGCACCCCAATGTTCACAGCAGCATTATTTATAATTGCTAAGACATGGAAACAACCTAAGTGTCTACTAACAGATGAATGGATAAAGATGTGGTACATATGTGTATATATATATACATATTCACACAATGGAATAAAAAAGAATGAAATCTGATGGACATGGAAGCATCATGCTAAGTAAAATAAGTCAGAGAAAGACAAATACTGTATGATATTACTTATTTGTGGAATCTAAAAAATACAACAAACTAGTGAATATAACATAAAAGAAGCAGACTCACAAATATAGAGAATAAACTAGTGGTTACCAGTGCGGGGGCAATGCAGGGGTGTGGGGGGTGGGAGGTACACACTACTGAATGTAAGGTAGGCTCAAGGACGTATTGTACAACACGGGGAATAAAGCCAATATTCTGTAATAGCTGTAAATGGAAAGTAACCTTTTGAATTGTATAAAAGTAAAAACTTAAAAAAAACTTTCTGCCTGATATAGCACAACAAAGGTAAACTAGGAGTTAGAGGATCTGTCATCTAGTTTAGGTACTATTACTAATTATTTAAAGTTCATTCTTTAGTTCACTCAGGCATTCATTTACTCATTCATTGAACTAACAGATAAAACTTACGGTAGGCCTTCTCTGAGCTGGATACCAGGGATACAATGATGAATAATATATGGACTCTGACTTCATAGTAGTTTACAGACACTTCTGGCAAATAATAATTTTCTGGGGCTCAGTGTTTCTATCCTCATCTTTTATGCCTCCTTTTGCCCTCCAGGTGTATATGGAACAGTGTCTTTGCATATTCTGTCCCTTTTGCCTGAATGGCCTTCCCTTCCCACTCTCTCTGTTCCCCTCCAGACTCGGTTGAAATATGAATTTCATGGTAGAATCTTTTTTTTAAATAACAGCTTTATTGACATAATTTACATACAACTCTCCCATTAAAGTATATAGCTGAATGTGTTTTAGTATATTCAGCGTTGTGCAACCACCACCTTGATCAATTTTAGAACATTTTAACACCCCAAAAGAAACTCCATACCCATTAGCAGTACTCCCCATTTTCCCCCAACCCACTCAGCCCAAGCATCTACTAATCTTTCTGTCTCTATAGATTTGCCTATTCTGGACATTTCATATAAATTATACAATATGTTGTCTTTTGTGACAAGCTTCTTTCACTTAGCATAATGTTTTCAAAGTTCAGCCATGTTGCAGAATGTATCAGTACCTCATTCTTTTTTATTGCCAACATATAGCTGTATAGACATAGATATAGATAATCACATTTTATTTATCCATTTATTAGTTGAAAAACATTTGTGTTGTTGCCAGTTTGGGGCTATTATGAATAATGTTGATATGAACACTCATGAACATGTTTTTTTAAAAATAAATTTATTCATTTATTTTTGGGTGCATTGGGTCTTCGTTGCTGCCTGCGGGCTTTCTCTAGTTGCGCTGAGGAGGGGCTGCTCTTCGTTGCAGTGTGTGGGCTTCTCATTGCGGTGGCTTCTCTTGTTGCAGAGCACAGGATCTAGGCATGCAGACTTCAGTAGTAGTGGCACACGGGCTCACTAGTTGTGGCTCACGGGCTCTAGAGTGCAGGCTCAGTAGTTGTGGCACATGGGCTTAGTTGCTCTGTGGCATGTGGGATCTTCCCGGACCAGGGCTTGAACCCGTGTCCCCTGCATTGGCAGGTGGATTCTTAACCACTGACCCACCAGGGATGTCCCTCATGAACATGTTTTTGTGTGGACATGTTTCATTTCTCGTGGGTATAGACCTAGTAGTAGAATTGCGGGGTAACTTTTGAGAAACTGTCAGACTATTTTCCAAAGCAGCTGCATAGTTTATAATCCTGCCAGCAGTGTGAGGCTCCAATTTCTCCACATCCTCGTCAACACTTGTTATTATCTATCTTTTTGATTATAGCCATCCTAGCAGGTGTGAAGTAGTATCTCATTTTCGGTTTGATTTGCATTTCTGTGATAGCTAATGATGATGAGCATCCTTTCATGTGCTTATTTGCCATTTGTATATCTTCTTTGGAAAAGTATCTATGAAGCTTCTTTGCCTGCTTTGGAAATGGTTTATCTTTTTATTATTAAACTGTAAGGCTGCTTTATACATCCTAGTAACAAGTCTCTTATCAGATAGGTAATTTGTAAAAATTTTCTCCCATTCTGTGGGGCTTTTTTCCACTTTCTTGATGATGTCCTTTGAAGCACAGAAGTTTTTAATTTTGATGATATCCAATTTATTTTTTTCTATGGTTGCTTATGCTTTTGGTGTCATATCCAAGAAAACCATTGCCTAGTCCAAGTTCACAAAGATTTATGCCTGTCTTCTTCCAAGAGTTTTGTAAGCTTAGCTCTTACAGTCACATCTTTCTATCTACTTTGAATTAATTTTTATATATAATATAAGGTAGGGGCCCAACTTCATTCTTTTACATGTGGATATCCAGTTTTCCCAGCACCATTAGTTGAAAAACTATTTTTCACCCATTGAACTTTCTTATTTTCCATGTTGAAAACTGATTGACTGTTGTGTAAAATCTTTTTGAATTCTCTCCCACCAAAGTAAGCTACCCTTCCACTGAGCCCTCATCTTATCACATTCAACTTTCTCACCAGACCATAAGAGTTGTATGAGCAATACATATATTTTATTTTTCAATGCAACCCCAGCGCCTATTTGTTAGTGACACCTAATAGGTTACCAGTAACTATTAGTTAGATAAATGAATGCATTAAAATGAGGTATTAACTCTCAGCTTACTCACAGTCTAATCATTTATGAAATGAAGGGGCCAAACTAAGTCATTAAAGTCTTTTTGGCTCTCAGTACCCACCAAGCTACTGCCCTTTACTATCTGATGTCCTCCCTTTGATCCTTCATATGAAGCCACTGAAACAAGGGAGACTAAAGATAAAAATTACCTTCATGAATTTTATTGCTATGTGGTTAGAAAGCATCTTCTGAAAAATGCCAAGCTATATTAAGTTACTCTTAACAACCAGCAATGGTTGGGGGAAACGGGGGTGGCGAAAAGGAGCTATAGCAATTACAGTTTAAAAAAATCCATGATTATGGATCCCTCCTGAAAATACGGATAGAATATAAAGATGGATCTGTGGTCATGTTGGCCCCTTCTAAGTTATAGTTGAATGTGAAACAGTAAATAGAGGTGAAAGCCCAGTTGTTCTTAGTGTAAATGTCTTTAGAATGCCTTCTAAAATCCTTCTCATTTTCTCTTCCTACTTTGTTTTTTTCCTTTTCCTCTACTCTCCTTTTCTTCTTTTTATAACTGGAACAACTCAAGAGTCCTTTGTTCTCTCCTGGCTGAAGTAAGTCAAAGGTATCCTAAATTCAGCATTTAGAGACTTCAGGCTCTGCTCAAGAAAAGCCTGCTTATCACTAAGTCACACTTCTTATATTATGTATTAGTGAGATATATGTGCCATATATCTATATCTATATCTATGTATATATATATATATATATACACATACATACATATATCTGTATATATACACACACACAAAGATATTTGTCCTTAGATTTTTAAATATATAAATAGATATTTGATTCATCCATTTGCCTAAATCCCCTTTTAGACCAAAACATCTGGCTCTTGATATATAAGCCCTTAAACAGCTTCAATCACTGTACACACAGTGGACTTTCAATTACTTAGGGAAGAAACACTGCCCCAGCCCTATTTTTCTATGATAAACGTAAGTGTAGAGACAAGTTGAAAATGACACCCTAAAGTTTCTAATTCAAATTAGGATATGACAATTAGCTCTCAGGATGAGATTATCATATTAAGTGAAGTAAGACAGAGAAAGACAATTATCATATGATATCGTTTATATGTGGAATCTAAAAAAATGATACAAATGAACTTATTTACAAAACAGAAACAGACTCACAGACATAGAAAACAAATTTATGGTTACCAAAGGGGAAAGCGGGGGAGGGATAAATTAGGAGTTTGGGATTAAAATGTACATACGACTACATGTACAGATAACCAACAATGACCTACTGTATAGCATATCTCGTAATAACCTATAATGGGAAAGAATCTATATATAACTATATATATAGTTTTATTTATATATATATATATATATATATATATATATATATATATAACTGAATCACTTTGCCACACACCTGAAACTAACACATTGTAAATCAACTATATTTCAATAAATTTTTTTAAATGAGTGAATTCAGATTTCTATGCAGATAATTCTGAACAAGTGAAAGAAGGACCCAAAAGAAAAGGTAGTACTTGCAATGATGGGACAATCTTTCATGTCAAAGAATTCAACAGTTCTTTCTCCTCCATCTTCTTAAGATTTCCCTAAAAGTTTTCACCTCCCCCTTTTCCTTGGCTGCCACTCTCTCTAAGACACGAGCATTCCCTTGTACTTTATGGGAAACTTTCAACCACAGTTGACTAATGACTTCTGAAGCCAGGCCAATGCTATTACTTGCATGTTTTATTACCATGGCTGGGGGGGGGGCGGTGGTGACAGGGGGTGGAGGGGAAGAAGAGAGAAAGAGAGACAGGATGAATATGAATGAATATCAGAACTTCAGTTGTAAGTAGAGAGATTCTATACAGAAAAGAATTTTCTATTCTCCACAGGGAATGCCAAAAATTCTCAGGGAAGTCAGAAAGCAGGTCAGAAATAAGGACACTGCTGCTTTCTTGTCTTTTCTTTAAAATCTAAATGTTACTGTAAGTGATTCACTTAAATATAGATGTTAACACCAAGAAGGGTTAAATTACCTTGACCATCTCTTAAGAATAGTAGCATGAAAATCTAAACATCTTGCAATTTATTAATAGTCATGAGCAGCCTGCAGTTATATCTAGAATCTATGTCTAGGGCAGCCTCTCACATTGTACTCCAGTGAGGGTCAGGGGAACATGCCAGGGATATGTGAAATCTCTAAGAGAATTAAAAACTTGTTCTCATTCTGATGATTAAAAAATCAAAATACAAAAAAATATGATCATATTCTAGGTCATCTAGATCCAGAATTGCCACAGCATTTCACTCCATGGCTGTATTTATGAGAGCACCAAGGAAAAACTGAAAGTGAAAGCATTAACTATTAATGCCATTTTTCTCCAAAGGAGTTACCAATTTATTCCCAGGGGTCATGGGTTCACACAGATACGAAACTCTGACTAAGGGTATTTAATTCTGCAGGCTTCCTGAAAAGTGACTACTCTTCCAAAATACTATCTTGGGCAGTTTGCTGTTGCCTAAAATCCTTCCAATAGACCTTCATTCTTAATTCAGACTAGGACTTTAATCCTTATTGCAGATTAAATGGTATCCATCTTGTAATTCAATTCAACTGTTTAAAAGGCTAGATGTTTTATTGTTCTACTACTCATCATAATGAAAAGAATATAAGCTAAAATTGATGACAGTAAAATTTCATTCTTATCATAACAGAAGTGTCATTTTTATAAAATCAGAGTGAATGGGAAATTTGGAATGACACTTGAGACTCCATGTAATTTTACTGATTTTATTAATACTTAATTCATAAGTAAGAACAACAGAGAAATATTTCCTATGTTTCTGAAAACACAGGCATTTAGACATAAAGAAAACCTTAGCTTTCACTTATCCAAGCTTCTCATTTCACTGGGAAAGAAAATGAGGCTCTGAGAGGTTTGCTCAGGAAGTTAGCTGAAAAGTCAAATCAAGTCTTTGGACTCACAGTCCACAGGTAAAATACTACCCTGTACACTCTGTGTTTCACCTTCCATTATTAGTCATGTGCAAATCTTCTACAAATCGTTAAAGTAACTGTCAATTCTTTTATTTCTAGAAAACTAATCCTACTTGATTCTAACACTGTTAATAAGATGACACTTTGCTGTATGTCATCTGAAAATGATGTTGAAAATCTTAAAACTGTCTCATTACATAGAAAACACTACAAAGGAAACGAAAAACTTATGCAAATATTCCCAAAATATAATATGACTTCTGTGCCTGACTGTAAGACATGCAGCATGTTATAAGTAGGCAATTACTTGGGATTCTGAACCTTATAGAAGACTTTTTTCTATGGGCAATCTTTTATAACAGAGACGTGGCACTTGAGATACTGAGGTCAGTGATACAACTATGCTATGGAATCAAAAGACACATGCATTCCTTGAACACCTCCTCCTTCCCCTGTGCGCCTATCCCCATTCCTTTGCTCAAGCTGCCATTTTCCAACCTAAATGCCTTCGTCTCCCATCTATGGTGGGCAACATCCTTACCATCCTTCAAGTTTGTCCTCTCTCCTTCTCCTAAATCATCTTACCCTTCGGTAGTTTGCTAATGATAGTTATTATGTTCTTTGACATATATTTATTTGCAAACCTGTCTTACATACTCCCTTTTTTTAAGAACAGAAGTTCATTCTAGGCCAGCATAGTGCATGCAATATATGGTTATTGAGTTAAACAAAAAAACGAGTGAAACTTAGGGCAAAAGGATTCTAAATTTATAACATATCTGTTCTCTTCAAAATATGACTTATCACTTTCCTTTGAAAGTACATGTAAATGGCCATATTAAAGTGATCTATGAAGAGAAGGCAGCAACACATAAAATGCTTAAGATATTGTTAAGTGGAAAAAGCAAAAACCAAAATTACATCTATGCTATGTTTACTACTTGAAAATATTATATATGCATATGGACAAAAAGTAGAAGGTAAAACAGAAAAATGAAAACAATTTGCTCTGTTGGGTGGTGGAATTATTGGCTTCTGTGAATGTGTCTATGTTTATACAATATTTTTTTAAATGTATACATATGTAGTAATTGGTAATATTTATACTGGATATTGGTACTAATATTTATAAAAAAAAAGCATCTGTAGCTGTCCTATGTCTAATACCACTCAGTTTGCCGGCCTGCATGGAAACATATTCAAAGAACTGCTGCCACCTGGTAGTCACCATAATTGCAGACTTGGTAATCAGAGAAGATAACCGGTAAGGTTAGAAGGCTGGGTCAACTTTTAAGGTCAAAATAAGCATGCACAAATTTTTTAAGGACCGAAATATGAATCATCCACTGAAATTGAAACACGGCAAAAACTGTATTTCTTTAGGACCAATAGTTGATGAATCTTATGACTTCCTTAAAACACAAAAATATTTCTTGACTTCACTTTATAGTTTTATATTCCTATCCAAAGGCACACATTTATTTCTAAATATTTATCCCATAAGGTATATTATTTCTAAAATGGCTTGTTTTGTTTCTTATTTGTGCCCTTATCTCTAAATAGCCCTATATTGCTACTTTCATATATATTGTTTCTGTGCATATTTGATTTTTTTAAAAATATATTATTATGGTGAATAGCATGATCATCTTTGCTGGAAAATCAAATGACTTTTTTGAACATAGGAATTTCCATGGTGGTTTTATGAATGAGATATACATATACTGCCACCTAAAACCATGGCCCAAATCATTATTAAAGTTACTAATGCTAAATGCCCCAAGGATCTGCAACTTGGTATTATTCACTGGATTGATTTGGAACTGTTTCTTTGTTCAAAAAAATCAAACTCAATTTTTTACTGCTAATTTTCTGACCTTACAAACATAATTATAATCTTAAACGGAGAAATTAACTTTATTTGGTGTTTTAGAAAAATAGTAAGTTGATAACATTTTATAAAATGGAGATATTTTAAATTATTTATGAAATCCTATTTGTTCCATTCAAGCATCACACAGCACAAGAACAAAAGAAGCTGATTTATTAGACATATGCCAGGGTGAAGAATTTTCTCAGAATTCTTGGTTAGCCTGTGATAAGAACACAAATTTATCTAAGTATGATGAACAATGCTTTAGGGCATACTTAGGGAAGATGCTATTTAAAAAAAAAAAAAGCTTTATTGCATCACACACATGGAACCAGATTCTCCCTCTTATGGGCTGTAGCCAGCATGAAGTTCACACTACATTAATTTGCACTTGTCGATATGCTACTTTGCAAGTATTTTTAAGGCATGTTCAAATGTGTACTCTGTCTCTTAAACTAGAATATAAACCCCCTAAGGGCAGGACCTGGGTCTTCTAGTTATCACCCCACAGTGCCTAGCATTCTGGTCTGGGCAGGCCAAGCCCTCTCGAATGGCTGTGGTCTGAGTGAGAAGCAGGGAAACGAATGTGCTAAGCCTCCAGCACTGAAAGACGGTGTGAAGAACACTGGAGAGCAACTCTGTCATCACCAGGACCAAGTGATTACATGTACTAACGGCATGCCCAAGTGGCCCAATCCCAGTCATTTTTTAGAGATAGAAGTGAGACTGCAGGTGGTAGTTGGATAGTTTCTGAAATCTAGCTCTCAGAAGCCATCCATTATCTCAATATATTCCCCAAAAGCCTTCTGAAGAGAGTATACAGCATTACAGACACATAAGAAAGAACAGAGACGAACAGGATTTTTCTTTAATCTGTAGTTGCTAAATTACGAGTAGAAAAGACAAATATCACTACTAGCCAGTTTAACACATACAGTGAAATATTCCTAGGATGTTTCCAGAATCAAATAAAAGACAATGGACCTCAGAGGTCCATTAGCTGGGTCTTTAGGTAAAGCATATTACTGCTACCGTTTAAAACTAAAAATTTCAGGGAAGAAACTTCCATGGCCTGTTGTAGCTATCTATTTCAATCTTCTTACTGTCAGAAAGTTATTTCAGGCTGCTGTGATTTCCAGTTGCTGTGATTAAATCTCTTTGTTCTTATTCTATCCATACTAAAGACTGAGAACAGGTGTTTAACTTTCTCCTTGAAATTATCTGTCAAGTCCTTAAAGACAGTGAAGCAATGCTTTAGTCTTCTCTAAGTAGAAAGGTACAATTCTTCAACTTTTCTTTATTACTTTTATTTCTCTGGCCTTACGTAGGACTTAACCTTTAGGACGTGTTGGGCTTCCTCTCATATTTACACAAAGCCATACAAAATAGCTGTACTACTCCCAACAATCTAATTCATTCAACTGAACTTAGGAAATAACTCCTGTGTTGATACAGTCCACATTTTTTAATGTCAGCATTAAAGTGTGGCGTCATACTGCTGTAGGTACGAGCAACACTCAAACCTTTTTTTGTGCTAATTTTCTAGCCAAAATTTTCTGATCTATTTCTTTTGTGTATGTGCTCTAGCCTTAAATATTTGCTTTGATTACCCCCTTCAGGTAATTTTGAACTTCAACGTTTCCTACTCAGTATTAGCCACAACTCCAAAGTTATAAATTACACAATACTGATAAGAAAGTCTTTTTATCTCTGAAAGAAATTGAACCAACCTAAAAATGTTGTAATATAAAACAATTTATTTATGTATATGTGTGTTCTCATCCAAGCCAGTTTTTAAGCCATGTGCCACTAATAATAAGATAATAAGACTATAACCAATCATATATTCACCTGCTGATGCCATTAGATGATTAAGAGACCAGGGATCAGGCACGTTTTCTGTATTTCAAAATACTCTAAAACCATTAAGTTATAATTTAAGATTGATAAGTCTTCAATCTCAGAACTCCACACTCTAGCAGGGCAGGGGAAACAAAGTTTTATCTTTATACTCAGGGCAGGGGTTGGCAAGCTTTTTCTCTAAAGGCTCAGATAGTATTTCAGTCATGGTGGGCTATGGGGTCTCTGCCACAACTTCTCAGCTCTGCTTTTGTAGCAGGAAAGCAGCCGTAGACAATACATCAGCAAATGAGTGTTGCTGTCCTCTTCTACAACTTTATTTGTAAAAACAGACTGCAGGTCAGATTTGGCCCATACTCTGTAGCTGGCCAGCCTTCTTTTACAGATACAGGACACCTGTGCATGTTAAACACACACTCATATCTGCATATGTAAGTAGGAGTATGTATGTGTGCGTTAGCACACCAAATCTCTGTCTGCCTATCCCCATAGCCATGGTGGCTTCTTGGGCATGTGATCAGTGTGCTCATACAGGGCCCTGTGTTTAGAAGGGCCCTGAACTTGCAGTTTAATGCTCTGTGGTCAACGTCTTAAAATTCTTAATGATTTTATATTGGAATTTGTGTTTTATAGGTGAAGGCTGATGGTACAATGGAAGCCCCACTCACATCTGTGGTCTTGTCTCTCCACTGACTCATGGCAGCCCTGGGGCACTTCTTGGACACTTGTTCCCTTCCAGCTTCCTCTTCCTGGCCCCTGCCTTGGGACCTTGCTGCTCTCCATGTTGGGTGGGACCAGGTCATGGCAGTGTTAGGGGGAGGCATTCATTCTGCCGTTATCCTTTACCTCTGGCGGGAGCCTGGAGGTGAGCCTGGGAAAGGTTGGGTTGAGTGTGTACACCCCTAATGCCTGAGGGTAGGACATGGAGTTGACTATCCCTCCTCCCGCCTGGAAGCACTACAGCACACTCAACGGACTCAGCATGGAGCCTCTGCCCACTCTGACCCCTGTACCAAGTGTCTCCCTGTGCGGAGGCTGCAGTCTCTAGGGGGCTGCCCAGCTGACCACCTTGGGATGGAGAAGACTGACTCTCTCCCCTCCCCACCAGGGCATGGTGTATGGGTTCTGTGGCTAGTGACATGGAGAACCTAGAAACCATGGATTCATCTGTACACTCAGTCATGGGGCACCTATGGGGGTCTGCGTTCCCCCCACCATGAATATCCCTGTACTGGAGGGAGTCCAACATTAAATAGCAAATAAAAACACCACGACATTCAGAGGGAGGGAGGAAGAGGGAGAAGGGGAGAGAGAGAGAGAGTGAGAGAGAGAGAGGAAAGGCTGCCTGCAGGAGAAAGGAAAACGTTTTGTAATTCAGTACCTTTAACATCACTTTTTTCCTGCTTTTTGAACAAAGGGCCCTGTGTTTTCATTTGGTACTAGGCCCTGATCAAAGATTAGGGGCTGTAAAGAATCATCTTCTGAGACTCATCTACCAAAATGGAAGCTAATAAAGAAAATTCCACTTATGCATCACTCATTTCAGAGTCAGCTAACCTTCATACCGCCAGGGTAATAACAGGTTTCCTGCAGTCTTCCTAAATGTTGAATGTAAGGCTCTGAAGTTAATTATGTATTTTGGATTTCAGACTAAGGGCCTCCTTTCAGAATATGATGATTGGGGTTGCTGCAAGGTAGCCATTTCCTTCAGACAGTTTGCTACAGGATTAACTCATTTCCTTAGAATGGTGATGAAGTACTTTATAAATGTAAAGCACAATCAAAACATTATGCATGAAATTTATTGATAACAACAAAGAAAGTTGAAACTTTTCTAAGATTTCCCTTTATTTCCTATTAAAGAAGGTAACACCATAACATTCTAACATACAAAAACGTAGGTTTCCCTGATTTGAATAAACTAACTGTAAAACAAACACTGTAGAGATGGTATTTGAATATGGGTTGGGCATTATAGGATATTAAAGAATTATTAATATTTTTAGGTATGATGATGACATAGTGATTGTGAAAAAAATCCTTCGTAGATGCACACTGAAGCATTTATGGGTAATAACACAATGTCTGAGATCTGCTTTACATACTTCAGCAAAAGCAGAAGAGAGGGAAGACAGAAGAGGAAGAGGAAGAGAAGGTGGAGAAGAAAAGGATGACAAAGATGACAAAGAAGATGAAGATGACAATGAAGATGAAGATGAAGGAGAGAAAAAAATGTGAGGTAGATGGAATAGGATTGGCAAAATGACGAGCCTAGGTGATGGAGATGTGGGAATTCATTATAATAGTCTCTTTATCTTCATATATGTCTTTAAATTCCCATAATGGAGTGTGTGTATATGTATAACTGTTGTCTACAAAAAATTTCTAATAAAAATCAGGGCACAGATTTTTCATTCTCCTTCATACCAAATGTCTTTTTTTTTTTTTTTTTTTTAGTGCGAGAAGCATCCTCTGAGGCTGACAGGAGCTCTCTAAACTGAAGAGATACAAAGGAGTTGATGGGAAGGATAATCTGCCCATCAGTTCCTAACACATTAAAAAAAAAAAAAAAGAAAAGGAGAAAATGGGAGGAAGAGATTGCCATTGTTACTCTCCTAACCTTTCCTTCTAATTATGCCAGAGTCAAGGTTTGGGTCACAAGGAAAATGATTTGGGTGGTCAACCATTTGCCCTATTTTGTATACATCAAAAAGCTCTTGTTCTCACCACATTCCAATCTGACAGGTTCCCATCTACTTTAAAAATGTAAGAAGCCAGATTAACAAAAATATAAATAAAATGACTATATTACAAGGAACCCCCCTTTTTTGTAAACATAGAGATAGCCTTCTTGTTATTCTGAATTGCATGATATGTAACACTTTAAAAGTAAAATATGCTTTATATTATTATAGGTACTTCAGATAAACATTCAACATGCCCAGCTTTTAAAAGTTAAATGTAAATTTCTCTCTTGAGTGCAGATGGTGGCCAAGCAAAGTAGCTCTTCAGTCATAAAGACAGAAGGTCAGGTCATGGCTGAAAGACCAAAGAACAATTGCTGCTTTGCTACTCCAGATCACCAATGGAATGAGACACCACTACTTTCTTTTTTTTTGAAACTGTCTATTCAATACAAAATAGTTACAAGGAATACGTATAAGATTTCCTCAAATTATGTCCAAGAAAAAATACTAATAAGCACATCACATCTCTGACATCCTAAAAAGGCACATCTCTATCTAAAAATAATACTAAAATCATTATAAAAACTGTCAGTGTTTCACTATTTAGCAGGAAATATTTACAAATGAAAACTGCTCCTTTTATAATCCTGCAACTTTAGCCTCCACCTCATTAGTGGTTAATTAAAATGAGATATAGCACTAAAAGACAAATATTACAAATACTTCTACACATGCTATTCATTTACAAGGGATATTATAATCTTATTATTCCTATAGTGTTCTTTCTCCTAGAATATTAAAATGTAATTTTTAAATAGCTCAGAGACACTTCCTTACTGTATTTTTCCAGTTAGTCCAAAATGTTATGCTGGCAGATGCTACAGAATAACAGAAAAGGTATATAATAATGCGTGAGCATGCCAATATGATACTTTTTTTAAAAAGTCGTATAATATATCAGAAAAGGAAAGTTCTGTGTCGGTTAGTAATCCTAGATCTTCAGTTCCTGATAGAAAGGATTTTTAATTCCACTATCAGGCACGCCCCCAACTGGATGGAATGAAATATCAACAGTTTCATTATTTGTACATGTTAACAAGGAAAATTCTTCTGAAAATTTAAAACTCTTTAGAACACTTTGAATATAGTGATACAAAAGCATAATTTGATTTTGGTTGTTTAGATTTTAATTTAATGCCAGGGATTTCAGCTACAACTTGAAAAACTTTTTGTACTAAATTTCATTATCACTTTCATTTTCAATACTTTTCCCAATTGTCTTTGCATCATTTGCATAGAAGAGTTGATTGGGTTGAAAGGGAGATATGTTGGAAAATACGGTAAAAAGTGTTGAACTAGAAATATATTTCAAAAAAATTTATTTAGGACTACTCACTTTTAAACCATAGTGATTTCTTTAAAATAATGACACTGAGAACAAAGTCTTATTTTAATTGAATAGATTTCTCAACCTGCTTTCACTGAATAAAAAGAATGAAAGCGTTCAATGTTTTGTACTATAACAAAATTAGAAAATCAAAAGTCAGCCTATTAGAACTGCCTCTCTAAAAACTTTATCCATGTTGTCAATTAAAATTGAAGTATCTACATGATCTCAACAAAGATATAATGTAAAACATCTGTTCAAACTGAAATTGAAGTAAGTAGCAGTTTTTTTCCTAACATTTCCAATTTTACTGTATTTAGGTTTCCTGAGCAAACGTATTCATGGTTATCTTAGTTAAAACTGGTTTCACTCTGCCAACGATCAATTTGATTGACATATTTACATATCAACTCATCTCATCTCACAAATTTTAAACTTTTTCACTTAAAATTGGATTCAAGTTGGCATCTTTAAAGAACTTTATGTACATATATTTTAGGTTCAAAATGAACATTAGAACATTTTCTTTTACTTTTGTAAGTAATAGATACACATATCCAAATGTATATTTATGACCTGTCAGATTGTAATTTCATATGCATGCAGTTGTATTCGCACAATTTCATGTGAAAGGTGATAATTTTAGGCAACTGTAGATGAAATTCTTTTAACAGTATAAATTGGATCATTCCATTAGTTAGAAACAATATAATAGAAATGAATGACTTAGGAATAAAACCATAACCGTTTCAGAAAAAAACATTAGTTATGTCTTTAATTGCTGCAGTTACGCTTGGATCAAATCTTACCTGATCTTTAATTTCAAGATCCCTTTTAGTTTTTGTTCTGTACTCTCTGTGCTCCTTTTCTGCCTCATCCTTCTCCATTTTGGTTTTATTCAATTGATAGCGCATTTCTCCACACACCTGTTAGATTATAAAAACTAGATCAATAGCTGCTGGAATCTACCAGGCAAGGCCTGCAATTAGATCTTTTGGTGCCCCCTAGAGGTCATATAAATAAAACACAATAGAACTTTTCTAAGAATGGCATTTTCTATTAGCATATTCAATATATTCTGTTAAGATGTGGAGGCAGTATCAGATGTTATTGAGTCTTACAATTTCAAATGACAGATAAAGAAATGCATAACCAGGGAATTTAAATGACATATACAAGATTTTTCATGTAAAATAATAGTTTCAATTGCATATTATCTAAAATGCACTATCATCTTGCTTTTAACTAGGTAAAATTAGTAATTAAAATATTAAGCTATGTCATTATTCATTCAAATTGTCATGGTTATACAGATACTCTATATTAAAAACTTTCCTTTAAACTCTTTATCAGTTAGGCTTTTATTTAAGGAAATTTATAAAGGTATTTTTCTCTCTGCTAATAGACTATATTATCAATATTTATGAGTAGAGTATTACCCAGCTGGTATTTACCGTAGGCTTTGCAGATTATGTCAATCTTACCATGCACAATACTATGTATTTAAATTAAGAAAGTTAAAAGTCATAGACTGCAACTAAGCCCACTCTGCTTTTAAAATAGCTATGGCATTCAACATAAAATGAAAATACACATGTAAGTGAAACGACTTTAACATATTGTTAAATAATAAACACACTCAGTATCTTAAAATTGTGTATCATTCTTTATGTAATCTTTTTTTTCAATCCAGGGCATCTACAGACAGATAAATACATTTGGAAAATACAACTAGCAGATAAATCTAAATAAAGAAGTTATTAACTTTTGAGATAACTGAGAACTTGTAGAGAGATCAAGTAATACAAACATCTGCTAAGTCAGCTTCTAAGTTACAAATACAAGTTTTTAAAAATCATGTATCATCTAATGGCTATACCTGTTTGAGACTTCACAATTTTGGTAGTTCTCCAAAAATGATCATTAGAATTTTAGAAATTAGTTTCATCATTATTGAAGTATTAGAATCTTATTAAACCTATATGCATTTCCTATGTTCAAATAAAAAATATGTTAAAAATAAACTAATCTGTGTTCAAAAATTATAGTGACAAGACAGAAGAAAAAGTCAGTAAGCTTCTCCCCAGTGACCCTCAGAAAGCTAAAAAAAGAATAAAATTACTACAAATTGTATCTGAAATTCAAATACCTTCAATGTGCAAGAGTTGCTCCTTCCCCTTTCAAAAATATTACTAATTCACAAAAAGTTACTAACGCTAAATAAAATTTAAAAATTAAGAATTACAGAAAAAAATTAGAGGAGGCCTAATTGACTTTCTTCACTATTCCAATCTATTTGATTTACATATAGGAATAAAATTTAAAGACCACAATTATAATACCAGAACATAACAGTTATACAACCATGGTGTTTAAAACCCAACACCAGTACAAAATTATTATACATAATAAATATCTAAGCATTAGGTCCTGTTTAAAATGATTGTACCCCTTAATTTTATTTTTAAAGTTTCCTTGCCTCACTAATTTCAGTTTAAAATGCATTTGCTAAGTTTATCTGTAACACTTAAATTTCATCTAAAATAAATGAACAAATTAAATTTAACTAGAATTATATTATCCCAGGGTTGGAAGCAGGCTTAAGGCACTCCTCTGATGCTTGAGTCCTTTTGGACAGTTCTAAAGACAAGTAATCATTCTTTACTGTACCATATTTCAACAGAAAGTTCTCTCCTTATAATGAGCTGAAAATCCTCATCATACCTTTCACCTATCAATCCAGGTTAACCATTTCCATCTCTCTGCAGCAGTTCCCTTACTTCTACCCCTACCTCCACACAAACATCAATTATATTGGCAAATACGGTATTTTAAGCTTCTACATTAGCTAGCTTGAATTTTAGAAAGCAAATGAAGAACTATATAAATTCAAGGAAAAAAAAGAAAAAATAGGCTTCCTTTCCTAATATATATTAAAGTTAATTTAAATTACTGAGTTATAAAACAATAATGGCATTAAAAATGTGTCCAAATTTAGGAAAATATGTTGAGAAGTAAAATGCAGTATGAAATGGGTATGCATTTTAATAAAATCATCTGTATATGTACTGATGAAAAATGAATTGATTTAATTTATTACATCATGCATGTCCATATTTAGTGACTTAGTTTTAAAGCAATGATTACTGAAATCTACACAGACTTCTAGTGTTTCTTAAACATGTACCTTAGCCAGTTAAGATCATTAAGCATTTTAGCTCTTGGTTCACAAGTTTGTGATGCCCATAGTGCAGACACAGTGATACCACAGTGTAAAGTATAAATTTAAGGACCAACAGAATGAGAAGTTGTAGTATTAGAATCTTGATTTTAGAGAACAGGTCTGAAAGAATGAGAGATGGAGAATTATGTTAAGCACACTTTTCATGTTATAAATAAATACATGTCTTTTAGTATTATTGTGAAGACCAAACTTACGCAAAAAATTACTCCTAGTTGACTAATTCAGATGTACAAGTTTTATCAGGTATTCAATAATTAAAGTAATAAAACTTGTTAATTTACAGTTTTGTCTCAGCAACTTAATCCTTAAGCTCTTTGAGGACTTTATTTGTGTCTAATTCATCTTTGTATTTGCAGCACCCAGAAAAGGGCCTGCTGATAATAAGTAAATGTTTGCTGAATGACCATTATGTGGACCTTTATTATCTTGAAATAACAAAATTTTTATACCCCAGACTTCTTTTTGAGCTTTTAACACTAGGAAAAAATTTTCAACTAAAATATTTAAGTAATTAGTAAACTAAACTCTCTCTTTGTACCTTTGTGACATCCATTTCCCGGGAAGCAAGCTGGTTTTGAATTTCCTCTAGTTGATTAACAGCTGAAATTTTCTCTCTTGTAATCTTTTCCACCTGAGCCTCCAGTTGGGCAATACTCTGAGATAGGGTCAACGTCTGTACGAGGAAAAAAAGTCCTAAGTGATAATGTCATTTGACAAAAATATTTTAAATATCTTGAATTAATAGAGTCTCAGCATGGACACTGGGCTCTCTCTGTAAGTCATTTCTCTGTGGATTGGGTATCTCCATTGCTCTGCATTCTCAATTCATCTCCCTTGACTATCACCTCACGTAATTTTCTTTTTTTTCTGGTGGTGAGAACTTTTAAGATTTGCTCTCTTAGCAACTTTCAAATACACAGTACAGTACTGTTAACTATAGTCACCATGCTTTTTAAATATTAAAAATAGAATCAATCAGCAGATATTAAGAAACTTCCATATGCTATACTAACCCTGTAAGAATACCGAAGTTTTATGTCCTTTAAGAATTTCTAACCACCTTATAAAGATATGCCTAATATCTGAAAAATTCAATAAGACTATAAAATAGTATTTTTTAAAAATACGAAGTATTTTAGAAATTTTGTACTATCGTAGAACCAAGAATAAAGGTGCTGAATTTATCCTCCATGCTAAAATATATTTCAAATTTTCTTGATATATTATTTCTCAACTAAAATTATTTACATGCACAGTACTTAACACATCACACTGTTTTTTGTTGTCTGTTTCCTCATTAGACTAGAAGTTCCTCAAGAGCATGTTCCTCAACAGGTATATGTTTAACGTTTGATGAATGAATGAATCAGTAGAATAAATGGCTTTTCTGAGGGACTATATGGATATCAGGTTCTTAGTTTTTCTTCCCAGGGTCAGAAATGTTTTCTAGACCTTAGATTTAACCTTTATAGCTTTTGGTTTGCAATTAGATTTTACTCTGCTCCAGTAGGTCAAACTTTTCTAGGCTATTAATTTCTCATTTGTATTAGCAGTTTTAAAGTGATGAAGAAATGCTACCTTGCCCCAGATCAAAACATATGGAATAGCTATCAGTTTTTAATTAGCTAAAATAAAAACTGATAACAAATTTGAAATAATATTTGAAATCTGTCATTGTACACTAACATGGGTGTGAATTCAGTTTTACAACTGAAATCAATAACTAAAATTTTGTAATAAAAATCAAGATTACCTTTGTCAACTAATTAAAATTGACAACATGAAAATAATGAGCCCCAGTAGCTACTTTCTAATTTAGACGGTAGATGTATTAATTAACATTCCTGGGGATTGTGGAGAATTGTACCTTTAACTTATGGCTGTTTACATGTCCTTCTTTCATCAAGAGATTGGCTACAAATCTAATTTGCACATAAAATTACTTTTACTAATGCCAAGCTACAAACTATCCTTATGCAGATTACAATCTGAAACAAAAATTAAAGGTCAAAAGAAGTTAAATGTAACAAATCAAAAATATTAATTGAATTTTCTTAATTTAAAACTTCAAGTTCATGAGTAAGCATATTATGAATATGTAATTATAGCTTTTCTGGAACCATACAACAATAACAAACTTTAATTACCAGCTACTAAAAACCATAGATTACTTATTTATGTGGATCTATAGTAAACATATTAATATTGTGTGGTTTTTTTGAAGTGAATGGGCAGACATTTATTTTGCTAATGGTAAATTCTGAGTCAGTTTCTATAGCATGTAACAAATCATACACCTTCCATATGATTCCTTCCCTCTGCCACCCATCACTTCATTCCTCTGCCCACTACCTGTCTGCTCCCTTCTGTCACCCACTTCTCAAGGCCTCCCCTCCTGTTGTCACACCTTCTTTTTCTCCATGCCCACCATCTGGAAGTCAACATTACACTGCAGGAGCTTCTCCATCCACATCTGTTGCAGGGGCAGAAGTAACACAGACAGCTGCAACACTGCTGGATGTCCAGGGTGTTGACATCAGATAAGTCCTTTAAACTTTGACAGGGGCAAGCAAGAGACAAGGACACCCAGGATGGGAGAGCTTGATAGAAATCTCTACACTAAAGCAGTCCCTAGTGTACTGAACGTGGTATAAAGTGGCATTCCTCATAAAAAAAGGTACAAGAATTAAGGATTCTAGCAATGGCTATTATCAAGGGAACCAACTGAGAAAATACACAAACCAGAGGGGGCATTCAATAAATAGATGATTGAAGGACTGATTGAAGGAACAAACTTAGCGGTTTAGTGCAACCAAAGACCATTACTGATGCCAACAGGCAAACTCACAGCAAGAACTGTTCATGGGGGAATGATTCAAAATCTGTCTAGGTAGAAGGCATCTGCTCTCCTAGAGCTTCCCACACAAATGAAATTTTTAAGCAGTAAGAAGAAAGGAAAGAAGAAAAATAATAAAAAGAAGGAAAGAAAATCTACAAGTCTCATGAGCATTCCTACCACTAGGAAAGCAGGGACACCTGCTCCAGCACTAACCATGAGAAGTTACAACGTTATGATTAATTGTTCAAACACCCTATTAAATTAACTTCCTGTGCTAAGCAGTGTGATAATTTTATCTTTTAATTCCCTTTGGAAAGGAATGTATTGGATTAACTTTCAGTTGAAAAAATGAAAACTTAAGTAATGTTCTCAAGTTCATTTCAAGCTAATAAATAAAAAGTAAAGCTGGACTTTATATTAAAATTTGTCTGCTTTTACTAACACAAAGGTCCAAGAAATCTACCCAATAGGGCTAATTCTCTCTTTCACTAGAGTAAGAATAATAGCCACAAGCTAAAATTTGTTAAATGGTCTAACCTAAGCCAGGTATTATATTAGGTACTTTCAAAACATTATCTCATTTAATCCTATCAATTCCTTGAGTAGATCAACCAAGGATCTACTACTCTGAAATTTGGAGAGGTTAAATGAATTGTTCAAGGTCACATAAAGGTCAATTTGGATTCAACACTAAATCCTTTTACTTCAGAGCTTCTTTCTGCCATTTTCTGTGAGAGTACTTGCTTCAGTGCTAGGATCACTTTCAGCTCTTTATTCATACATCTTTATTTAGGGCAGGATCTTCAGATTAAATGTCAAATAAGGCTTAATGGAGGCAAAAAGAAAAAAAGGACTCAGACTCAGAAATGCATTGTAGGACTTCCCTGGTGGCACAGTGGTTAAGAATCTGCCTGCCAGTGCAGGGGACATGGGTTCGATCCCTGGTGGGGGAATATCTCACATGCCGCGAAGCAACTAAGCCCATGAGCCATAACTACTGAGCCGGCACTCTAGAGCCCGCGAGTCACAACTACTGAGCCCGCGTGCCACAACTACTGAAGCCCACGTGCCTAGAGCCTGTGTTCCGCAACAAGAGAAGGCACTTGAGAAGTGCCAATGAGAAGCCCACGCACCGCAACAAAGAGTAGCCCCCGCTCGTCACAACTAGAGAAAGCCCACGTGCAGCAATGAAGACCCAATGCAGCCAAAAATAAATAAATGAATAAATAAATTAAAAAAAAAGAAATGCATTGTATTTCTGTTAACACTTTCATTCATGAAATAATTATCAGTTTAAGAAAGTTATACATAAAAGCACCTGGAATATTCCCTGGCACAGTTCAGACTTCCTTTATTTCTTATCAGGAATTCTCATCAACATATTTTTACATAGTAGAACTACTCAGCAAGGCAAAAGTTTCCACTAAACAACCCAGAAAAAAAGTCTCCTAGGCATGAACAGTAGCTGATCTTTGCTCTTGATGCCATTCATTCTCTCTCTCAAAGCTCAGCTTGCAACTTTACCTCCCTCCATATCTTACTCATGTTGGTACATCTCCCCCACACTCTGCATTTCTAAATCCTGCCTGTTTTCTTGAAGCTCAGTTAAAATGTCACCTTCTCCACCAAGCGTTCCATGATCTCTTGCAGACAGAAATCTGTTCTGATCCTCTGAACTCTCAGTATTTTAGTCATGCCTTTCCAATGGCATGGAGTCTTCTTCCTTCCATTTGTATTCCCCTTGTATTCATTCAATAAATATGTACTGAACACATTTTATGTGGGAGGAATGTGGCCATAAGGCAATAAGGATGTTAACAAACCATATATGCAAGGGAATCATAGTAAATTAGGGGAGATAATTCAATAAGACTTTGCAATACATTGAGTTATTGAAGCCCATAGGAGGGGCTCCCAAAAATTTATCATTGGGAGACTGTGAGAAGAGGTGGTATCGAGAACTCTGAAGGATCAGTCAGAGAGGCCAGAGGAAGATTCCTCTAGGCAATGGGGGTGAGGTGGGGGGTGTGGGGATGGGAGGGGAGGGGCAAAGCCCTGAAAAATCCTGAAATGAAAAAACAGTATGGCAGACTGGCATGTTTGCACATTTGAGGAAGTGCCAGTAGATCAGTATGGTGGTAATACAAGGAAGAAAAGAGAAGGGAGATGAGACTGGAGAACCAAAGAGAGGGAAAAAATGTACAATCTTTATGCTATAGTAAAAGATCGGGTTATAGAGAGACAAGAAAGGATTTTAAAACAAGAGACTGACATACTGACGTGTTCATTTTAGGAAGATCATCCTTGGATCTTTGGGTAAGAGAACAGATAAGGAGGTGAGACAAGAAGCAAGGGGCTTCTACCACTTGGGGCTGTAGGAATCACCCAAGGGTGAGACATGGAGAGCAGTAGGATGGAGAGACAGGGCAATGTAAAATCGGTAAGGGCCTGAAACTCTAGAACTTGGTGACTTGATGTACAGGGTGAGGGAGAAGGAGGCAATCAAGGATGACAGCAAGATTTCTGAGTTGGGCAAATGGATGAATGAATAGTAGTTCTACTATGAGAGGGAAGATGGGAAGTGCAGCTGGTTTGGGGGCTCACTAGAGAGCTAAAGATTTAGGAATCAATACCATACATATGAAATTAAAGCCACAGTACTGCTAAAGACATCTAAATCTAAAGCTCTCTGCTAAACTCTAGAACCTCCTATCAAGGTGCTTTCTGGATGTGTCTCCTTCATTATCTCAAAGGCAGCTTAAACTCAGAGTAACCTAAAAGGCACACATCATCATTCTCCCAAAACAAGAATATGATTCAGGGCTTCCCTGGTGGCGCAGTGGTTGAGAGTCCGCCTGACGATGCATGGGACGCGAGTTCATGCCCCGGTCTGGGAGGATCCCACGTGCCGCGGAGCGGCTGGGCCCGTGAGCCATGGCCGCTGAGCCTGCGCGTCCGGAGCCTGTGCTCCGCAACGGAAGAGGCCACAACGGTGAGAGGCCCGCGTAGCGCAAAAAAAAAAAAAAGAATATGATTCAGAGAAATCAAAGAAACAGAACCTTTTAAGGAGAATAAGAACGAAAAAATATTCACTAAAAATAGCACAAGGAGGTCTCCAGTGAACACAGCAATAGTAATTTCATCGGCTATGGGCACAGAAGCTGAAATGTAGTGGTCTGAAGAGTGAATGAGCGGTAAGAAAATGAAGATAACATGTATGGACAAATCTTTCAAGAAACTTGACTATTAAGGGGAAGAGTAAAGAGGGATATGGAATTACTAAGGTGGCTTCCAGCCTTGGCCACACATTGGAATCACCTGGACAATTTTTTAAAATACTGACCCCTAGATCCTACCCTCAGATATTCCCCCATAATTCGTTTGGGATGCAGATTGGGCAATGAGAGTTTTGGAACTTCTGTGTAGCCAAGATTGAGAATGACTTGATAGAAGAAAGATTGGTTTCTTTCAACAGGTGAGAAAAGTTTGAGACTATTTTCCTGGTGATAAGGAAAAGGCTATAGTGAAGGACAAAGGTTGAAGATTCAGAAGAGAGTGGGGAACTAATGGAAATAGGTCACTGAGGTGGTGGAAGGGGATGGGATTCAGAGCAAGAAGAAAGGATTAGGATTAAGCCACTCCCATTCTGACACGGTTGCAGTACAGGTGAAATTTTACTTTAGGCAGAGGTGGGGGGGGATAAATAAGGTGATTACCATCTAATGGCTGTCAACTTTCTTCGTTAGGGAAGTAAGGCTCTCTGCCGAGAATGAGGGGAGAGGTGGTATGGTAGAGAATTTGAGAGGAATAAAACTGATTTGAAATAGTCCTTGAAAAATGTGTCTTAGATACCAACACTTCCCACCTAGACTACTATAATTACCTCCCACCTGATCTCCAGGGGTTTATTCTGGTCCTCCTTCAAATCTATTGACAGATGATTTTTCTCAAATATAAATGGGATCACGACACTGCCCAATTTACTGCCATTCAATGGTTTCCCCTTCGCTTTTGGATAACATTTAAAACCTTTCACATGGATTTTAAGACCATTCATGATTTGGTCCTTACATACTTCTCCAAACTCATCTTCCACTACTCTGGCCCTTACTTCCTATGCTCCAGTCACCTGAGCCCTCTCTAAATTCCTAGAAAGTATGATGCTTTCTAGCTTCAGAGCCTTGGGAGTGTTGTTTTCCTGGGTCTGAAACTCTTCCCCTCAACTCTTCACCTGACCACTCCTACTCAACTCTTTTGAGCCTCATTTGCAAAACCTCTTTCTTAGGAAAGTCTTCCATGACTGCCCAGACTAAGTTATATTTGCCTGTTACACATTCTCATGGTACCCTATACCGTACCTTCATGCCTTTATCATAGTGGTAAAAACTCATTTGTGGAAGTATGTGTTTAATGTCTACCTCTCCCACAAGTCTATAAACTTCATGACGTAACTGCATTGGTCCTGTGACTACCACATTCCCAGGACCTCCAATTAATATCTGTTGAATCCTGAATGAACGGGAGAGAGAGGAATGCATAGGAGGACTGCTAGAAAGCACCAACAGAATGGTGGACATTGAACCATAAGTGTATGGTGGTGTCATCTGCAAGATTATAGGATTTTTCTTCACTAGCTGAGATCACCAATCCAGGTCAGAGAATGTAGATAACCAGACTGACCTATAAGTAGGTTTTGACAGGCACAATTTTTTTAAAAAAGGATAAGAAAACAAGGGAGTTTATCTTGGCTCAGGTAAGGTAAGACTTAAAACTCATTGGGCAGAATTTGTGATTTTTCTCTTTATATAGCCTTAGGCTTACACACTGCCTTGCACATGGCAGATACTCAGTAGATATTTGCTGAATGAGTTAATTACCACATGTTTAAGACAGCATGTAGGTATAAGCTGTGAGCCTGCTTTGAAAAAACAGAACATGTAACCATTGTTTGGGTTACTTGAGGGACCACATCTTGCTCAATTTTATTCAACTGTAGCAACTTTAAAGCTAGCTTGTATTCTAGCTTGTTACTAAACTTGTTACTAAGCTTGTTACTCTTTTGCAAACACTGCCCATCTCATGTTATCTGTTCCTTTTGACTCTAATTTCTCCCTTCCATGTATTCATCTGGTTATAGTCATTATTCATCATGTAATTTGCTAGAACCTATTTTGTACAGAGTATACCATCACTTTTTGTTTTGGTTACTTGGTTTCTTACAAGTGTTTTACCTTCTTAAAGGCTAATTTAGGAGTGGGGGATGAAATGGGGGAGTCATCTCTCCTTGATTTAACCAAGCTTGAAATAAAATCTGGATATCTGCAGAGCACCTGCTCTCCTCTGACAAACAGAAAGGGAATCAAACACAATGGCAGGATTAGAGTAAATTTCACATTTTCCTATCATGAAATCTAATTGATTATTTTCTTTGGAAAGGTCAGAGAATATAACTTCTATTGAGAAACACATTGAGGAATAGAAAATTTTTATGAACTCTAAGTTATAAGCAACTTGACTACTTAAATGGTTTAAACATGTAAGATCATTCGAGGGAGGCTCAAGAGGGAGGTGATATGGGGATATATGTATACTTATAGCTGATTCATTTTGTTGTACAACAGAAACTAACACAACATTGTAAAGCAATTATACTTCAATAAAGATATTAAAAAATTTTTAAAATAAAGATCATTCAAGAATTGCAACCTGCAGTCTCATCAATTATATCACCACAAACATTTCTTCTGCAGTGTCGATAACAAATTGAACCCTTTAAATACCTTTGAGCCCATGTCCTCTCTTTCTTTTGTTATTTCTCTTTTCATCATCTCTTTCTCAAAGGCTCTTTTTTCTCGCTGAGATGCGAGTTCTTTCTCAAGTCGCTCTGTCTGCTTCTCCAGTTCATTCTTCAACTGTTCGCACTGGATTAAAGCCTGCCAGAATAAGACAGAGTGAAATGGGACCTTAGAATTTAGAAGAAATGAGAGGGAAATAAGACAATTAAGCTTTGATTTTATTTAAAATAGTTACAACTCACTGTAAAGTCAAAGTAAAGAATATTTTTGTATTTGTTTGTCAACACCACTTACTGATTCATATGTTACATGTATTCAAATGTTACATGTATTCAAATGTTGTATTTATTCACATATTTCAGTTTGCACAATTAAGGCTATATTAACTAATCAACTAAGAAAATTCAGGTAACAAACCTTGATAAGGGCCACAGAGGAGTCTGAATTTTATAAAAGGGGATCAGAAAAACCAAGTGTTCTAGTATTTTCAATTATATATTATGTTTATACTACAAGAAATATATAAGTATCTAATTTAACTGATTTTTCATCTCGACATGGTTAAAAATTATTTGTACTTTAAATGATAAACAGATCAAAATTTTAAGATGAGATGTATTTATCATTACATACAGGCATTTACTGTTTATATAATAACTGAGCTTCCTTAAATATAAGTACGATAAGATTTGGTTCACTCTCCTTACACACATAACTAAAGTAAAAATTAAGTAATAATCAAGTTTAGATAAGGAAAGACTCAAAACAGCATTTACTACCTAGTTTTGTAAAATGAGAAGTGTTATATTTCATTTCTGGCAATTTAAAAGTCGATAATTGTCCTTTAGTTTAAATTTCCCACTCTGAATTTCCAGAAGTAAATTCTCTCTAACTTCCTTTTGGCTGTATTTACAATATCGTTATGCATAACACACAATAATAAACTAAATTCAAAATCTCAAGAAAAAAATAAAATTAAGGTGCTTGACATAGAAAATCTGAGTCATACTATGGTGTCTTAGTCTCATCCCAGTGGCTCCTCATTATATCCTCCTCACTCAACCTCTATTGTGTTCCCCTGAATTGAGAGAAAGAAACTCAAGTCTCATATGACTTATATACTATGTAATTATAAAATGATAGTCACAGTTGGTGTTAATGGAGATGGAAGCAGTCTCAGTAAGCACTGTAAGCTCTATGCATTGCTATGCTTCCCTCTGGTGAAAGCTATAATAAATATAGACAATAAATATCTAGGATATGTGAATTTTCTTCTTTTTATCATGAGATCATTAAACCCTAATTTCTTTCAAACTCTTCTGGAAATGTTCTATACTCCTAGGCATAAAAACTGAGGATAAAATGCAACTGTCCCAGAAAACTGATAAGCAAATAAAATGCCTGAAAAAAGATTCTCCTAGGGAGTCAGTCCCAAGTCCAATTCCAGTTGAAAATGTCTGGAAAATAAAATTTTACATTAGATTTTAAAAGAAATGGAAAAGCATAATTTTTCTATAATTTAAACCCTTGGAGCTTGAAATACTATGAATTAGAGATTTTTGCGCTTCAGAACACAATTGCTCTTGTGTAAAATATTTTTTATGAACCTAATAAAAATGTTCATAATGTTCACTGATATATGAATATCATGAAAGACTAAAATGATTATGGAATATAAACTAATACATTTAATCAGAAGGTTTTTCACTGAATAAAAACTCAGGAATCAACCTTATTAGGTACAGGAACAGTGGAAGGAACTGCTGAAGATCAGGCTAACATGAAGAGCAACTAAAGAGTCGATTCAAAGAATTCAATCAATTCAAGAACAAGGAACAGTAAATGATCCTGACAGGTAAGAGGCCTAACGCTAAGATAATATAAAGAAAAAGCACAAGGGAGAAGTTGTAAATCACTTAAACAAAACCGTTGCTGAAGCCTTGGTTTCATGGATGGCCTTCTATGAGGAGTACCCACCACTGAGAGGTGATGGTGAGTATGAAAGCAGTAACGAAACACTGAATAAAAATATTAGGTTAAAAACTGGATATTGATCACTCTTGGTTTATAGCCAATGATTCCATATAAAATAGCTTTTGCTTGTTTTGATTTTAATATATATGTCTGGTCACAATGAAGAAAATATTAAGTAACATTTGGAATTAGAAAAGTCATTTAATCTTACAATGGTCCTCATATACAAGATTTGGGTTTACTAAATAAATATTTATACATTCCTTCCATTAAAGCTTTGTCTTTTAATTCTAAGACTTACTCTCCTAGTTTTCAGAATCCCAGATGACTCAGTGCTCCCTGATTATACTCCATATAATCATTCAGTAAAGGCATATAACCAAATCCTCAAAGACTATTGACCAAAAAGTTCGTTTGGGTTTTTCCGTAAGATGTTTGGCCAACCCAATTAACTGATGGATCTTCACAGGTGACCAAGTTAGTTTGGGATCTGCGGCTGCCATTTCTCCTAGTGGTTCCCAAGGTCGTGGCTCCTTTCTTTCCCTGAGCACAATCCCTTTCTTGGTGGAAATGGCTGTAGGTCTTAGGGAGTTGGGGATTTACACAACCCTCACCCTCCAGTAGACTCAATCTTCAAAGGGCCTTTTCTCTTCTGGGAAATTTATTTGTGGTCATTCTTTGTTGGCCACAGTAACACATTTTTCAAAACATTATTTATTGGACTTGGTATTCCCAGTCCTGGTTTTATTAAACCAAAAAGTATGCATTACTATCTTAATGGAGTCAAAACATTTTCCAAAATAAATTTGTACCTAGTCAACTCAATTCTTAAAATAGGGAAACTCTTTTAGGAAATATAAAAGTCCTTCCCAAGTGCTAGGGTTAGGTTCCTAGATATCCTTGTGATCAGAGAATTCATGATTATAGGATTAAAGAACTATGAGGAATAATAGAGTCCACACTTATGAATGTAAACTTAAAAGTTTATGAAAATGCTTTCATTTTTATGAAACATAGCCCACAACATAAAAATGATTTTCAACATGTTTTAGGCATTTAATTTACAAATAATGCAAACTATTGATTATTAATTTATAAATTCATCCTTACTAGGAACCGATCAGTCAGTCTATCCCTAACTCCCACTTCCAAGATATTTATAATTTGTTTTTGTCTTGTGGAAGATAATGTACATATCAAGAAACATTATATTCTACATTTGTGCTTGCAATCAAATGCTCAAGGCTTTTCTGATTTTCCTTTTACTTCGGGTTTCTAATTCTTGCCTTTCTGATTCTGCTGTAGCCTAAGGAAAACAATAATTTGAATACTTAAAAAGGAAAAAAAAAGTTTGGGGGGACATTTATTCAACCTTCTGGGTTGGTATTTTTGTTTGTACCGCTGTGGCCTCTCCCGTTGCGGAGCACGGGCTCTAGACGCGCAGGCCCAGCGGCCATGGCTCACGGGCCCAGCCGCTCTGCGGCATGTGGGATCTTCCCAGACCGGGGCACGAACCCGTGTCCCCTGCATCGGCAGGCGGACTCTCAACCACTGCGCCACCAGGGAAGCCCTGGGTTGGTATTTTTAAAAAAATGTTTCTTCATTGGCGCTGTTGGCGCAGTGGTTGAGAGTCCGCCTGCCGATGCAGGGGACACGGGTT